>NC_057806.1:19733984-20084286 GCF_018294505.1 Triticum aestivum
TGGTAAGCCAGACTTCCACTTGGAGGCTTAGCTGCAGTCCAAGCACTCGCCTAAGTTATCAAAATCCTGCCGAGTGAAGACCAAACCTCTCACTCGGGGGCTTAGCTGCAGTCCAAGCACTCGCCTAAGTTATCAAAATCCTACCGAGTGGTAAGCCAGACTTTCACTCGGAGGCTTAGCTGCAGCCCTATGCTCGCCTAAGTTATAAAAACCCTACCGAGTGAAGAGCAAACCTCTCACTCGGGGGCTTAGCTGCAGTCCAAGCGCTCGCCTAAGTTATCAAAATCCTACCGAGTGGTAAGCCAGGCTTCCACTCGGAGGCTTAGCCACAGCCCAGTGCTCGCCTAAGTGGACTAAAGAATAAGTCGATTGCAGTAAAGGCGCCTTGCTTTGAACCTGCAAAAGACATCTCGAGCCAAAGGCAATTGTATTCAAGCACCAAATTCAAGTTTGAATCGATATCTAAAGGAACCGAGAGTGCTTAGGCGTTAAGCCTGTTAAGGTTTATCGGTTACAATTCCACTCGGCATACCGAGGCAAATTTAAAGCGTCGAGCCAGAAGAAGTTTTTTACCCCTCCTGTGGAGGGCTGGAAGGAGCAACGAATTCATCAAGGTCAATTCCGTCGGCGATCCGAGTGGCAGCTGCAAGGAAAGTTTCCATAAAGGACCTGAAGTCGTGCTTCTTGGTGTTGGCCACCCGAAGAGCCGCCAGCTTCTCTTCTCGTGCATCTTTACAGTGGACTCGGGCCAGACACAGAGCAACATCTGCACCACACCGAGCCGAGGACTTCTTCCATTCCTGCACTCGACCAGGGATCGTGTTCAATCGGGCCATCAGCGACTCAAGGTCATTCTGAAGTGTCTTCTCAGGCCAGAGCGTCGAGTCGATGCGAGATGTGGCGGCCTTCAGCCTTGCGAGATAGTCCACGACAGCTGCAACACGGGACTCCAGTCGGAAAACTTCCATGGCAACTTCGTCGTTCACCGGAGAATTGACGGGGTCGAGGTTTGGCTCCAGCCGGCTAGTTTCTTCTTCAAAGTTTTGACAAAATTCTGCAAGGGTGATCACTAAGTCAAAAGGATGGTCGAATGGAAAAACCACAATTGGAAATGTTTGCCAAGCATAAAGGTTTACCTTCAAGCATAAGAAACAACCTCTTGGCAAGACCACTCACGAAGGCCTCCAGATCGTTTTTCTTCCCAGTCAACTTATTGATTTGGTCGGTCAGGGCAGCTTTATCAGTTTTTAGTCGACTGACCTCCTTGTTGGCGATCCCAAGAGCAGCTTTCAGATTGGTATTGTCTTGTTCAAGCTTGGTGACTGAAGCTAACTTCTCGTCAGCAAGCTTGATCTTCTCAGCTAGTTCGAGGTCTTTCTTCTGCTGGGCCTCCCTTACCTTACCTGCAAGTTGCAGCAAGATCAGATTTTGAAACAAGCAAGGGGAAAAGCAGTCGTCAGGGTCTCACCAAACATACCTTCGATATCCTCCTTTGCCTTCGTCAGTTTCTCCTGAACCAGCTTCAAGCTCAGCTCGAGTTGAGTGTGCTTGTGTTCCAGCTCAGAGTAGCGAGCCACAAGATCACAAGAGTTCTGCGAAGAACCAATCGACTAAATGTCAAATATAATTCACTTCCGAGTGAAAAAGGAAAAAACACACGTTTCTAAGACTACAGCCGAATACAAGCATTCGACCGTAGTCTCGGGGACTACACCCAGTGGGTGCACTCAGCGTGCCCCCACTAATTCTGTTGAAGACAAAGTCGACCAGTCGACCTCAAAAAAAAAGAAGAGAGATGTATTCTTTAAGACTGTAATCAACTGCAAGCAGTCGACCACAGTCTCGGGGACTACACCCAGTGGGTGCACTCAGCGTGCCCCCACCGGTTTGTGAAATCCAGTCGACATAGTCGACTGACAGAAAGATTGACATCATAAAGCCTAAGGCCGACTGCCAGCAGTCGACCTTAGCCTTGGGGACTACACCCAGCGGGTGCACTCAGCGTGCCCCCGCTCACACGGAGTTTAATCGACACACCCAGTGGGTGACTACTACAAAGTCCGGGAAGGAAAAGTTTTTGGTAGCATATCCAACAGAACAAACAGTGGTCGACTGACCTGAACATTGCTTTGAAGGGCAGAACTGGCGTCATAAGCTGCCTGGCTCGCATCCCGAATGGTCTTTAATTGCTCCATCATGATTCCCGCCTGGCGTATCGCTTCCTTCGCCGCGCCAGCTTGGTCCTCTGGGACGTGGTGCGTCGTGAAGAGGGAGGGCTGCTGAGCACTCGTCAATGGATCTGCGAAGGACACCGTGTGTCGAGTGGTGTTCTCTTCCTCCGCAATCAGAATCTCAGGCGCCGTCACGTCCTGGGGCACCTTACTGGCGGACGCTTTCCTACTCCTCCTGCGCTTCAGTGGTTCTTCATCCTCATCATCATCAGGGAGATTGATAACAGTATTGGGTGGAGCTACGGAGAAGAATCAGGATCAGAGATCGCGAGTCAGTCGACTAAGAACGACGTTAAGAATACAGTACCTGGGTTCGAAGTTGCTGCGTCCTCCATCTCGTGGTCATCAGCCCGGGCTGAGGTTTCAGAAGTAGCAGCACTGCAACTCCAAAAGATCAGTTGACTAACTTCAGCGTCGACCAGAGACAAAGTTCACACAAAATAAGAAGACTTGAGCAGAACGATTACCCTGATATGGTGGGGATGGACACCTTCATCTTCGGCAGGAGCTTGATCGGCTTCGACGAGGCCGCCCTGGGCTGCTTCGGCGCCTTTTCAGTCGGCACCGGAGAGGTGGTCCGAGGGCGCTTGGTCGACTGGGCAACGGTCACAACCCCCTTGCCACGTTCAGTCGAAGGGTCGTGGACAAGCTTCGACCGCCTTTCTGAACGCGGTGGTACGACCTCCTCCTCCTCTTCTTCCTCGTCCTCAACGTCATCTTCATCACCGTCATCATCATCATCGTCATCATCATCCTCTGCAATGTCCGAGTCCCATTCCTCCCCTTCTTGGCTCTCGCCCCCACTCGCCTCACCCTCCTCAGTCGGAGCTTGTGCCCCATTGGGCATCGAGTACAGCTCGGTGAGGACCTACCAGATATCAAGGCAAGGATCAGTCGACCAGTCGGCAGGGTGAACAGAAATGAATGCGACAAGAACGCAGTGAAGAGCAAAGCAAGTGTACCTTGTTTGGATCGCTGTTGTGGTCGAGTGGAGGAATCCTTCTGGCTCCGCGTGGGTTGTCCTTGTTTCCGGTAACGGCTACCATCCATCTTTCCAGAGTGACATCGTCGACTGCTTCTGGATGGACTCGAGTCTCGTCTTCAGTCCCACAGTACAACCACATGCAGTGGCTCCGGAACTGAAGGGGCTGGATGCGACGCCTGAGGAAGACCTCCAGGAGGTCCATACCCGTCACTCCCTCCCGAACCAACTGCACCACGCGCTCCATCAACATCTTCACGTCAGCTTTCTCCTCCGGAATCAACTTCAGAGAGGAGGGCTTGTTCACTCGGTCCATGGTAAACTGTGGGAGTCCACTCGACTGTCCCGGCGTCGACTGGTCCTGGCAGTAGAACTAGGTCGACTGCCAGCCTCTGACTGACTCGGGAAAGGTCATGGGCGGGAAGGTGCTCTTATTCCTCACCTGGATCCCCAGACCCCCACACATTTGGACGACTCGGGTTCTCTCATCACCTGGGCTCGCCTTCTTCACGATCTGAGAGCGACACGTGAATATATGCTTGAACAAACCCCAGTGTGGTCGACAGCCCAGGAAACCCTCACACATGGACATGAACGCGGCAAGATAGGCAATAGAGTTTGGGGTAAAGTGGTGGAGCTGCGCTCCAAAGAAATTCAAGAAGCCACGGAAGAAAACACCCGGCGGCAAAGAAAATCCACGATCAACATGGGTGGCCAAGAGCACACACTCACCCTCTTCTACTGGGGCTGCCACTCCTTCCCCGGAAGCCTCGCAGCTCCATGAGGGATCAAGCCCTCGTTGGCCATGTCGAGGAGGTCATTCTCTGTGATGGTCGACTGGATCCAGTCTCCTTGGACCCAGCCCTTCGGCAGGCGGGATCTGGACGAGGACCCGCCGCGGCTGGTGGATCTCCCCTTTGCCTTCTCCGACGCCGACGCCTTCTTCGCACGTTCCAGCGCCGCCGTCTTCTCCTTGGCCATGGTTGCCGGCGAGATGCGCGAAGGGAAGTGGTGCGGGGGCGAGAGCGAGCATGCTGTGCGGGGAAGAAGGAAGAAGAGAGAGAGAGAGAATGCTGAGGCACAGTACAGAAATCCTCGCCGGGCGCATTTATAAGGTCCCTTCCGAGTGGATGACAGGTGGGCCTGGTCGATCTAATCATATCCAGGAACAGTTATGCAGACGGGACACGTGGCGAAAAAAGCGGCGCGGAGATCGAGGCGTCTATGTCCCGTCCCATCCGAACGCCGCGGTCCGCCCCGCTTCACGCACGTCCCCAAATTTCGCATCCCGCGGAATCCGCGAACAGCAGATCAGTCTGTCAGACACGGGGTTTCCGACGATCCGTCGCTCGGAGATCGTCGAAGCCCGAAAGATCACTCGACGCAAGAATAGAATGGATCGAGTCGACTGAAGACAAGTTGCTCACTATCGACGAAGAGATTCTTTGGTCCAGGACAACGCACGACCAGAGCGCAAAGGTTAATCGGAAACGACATCAGCTCCTTCCTCACTCGAAGCCTCAATCCATTCGGGGGCTAATGATGGGGTTATGTACCTAGGGTAGGGTCATGGACCTGATCTAAGTACCTTACCCAAGGACACCCTTAGAAGAAGTCGCCTTCCAGTCGACCAACGAGGGACACACTCGACTGACTTGAAGGACTCGACCACGAAGACTCACTCGACCATCAGAAGGTCAAGAGGCACTCTGCACTGCAACGGCCGGTAATCAAGTAGACTTTATGATAGTAAAGGCACTTTATGTGGGGAGTTACCAGTAACGCCCCAGACTTAACTCACCTTAAACCCTCTCCTACATGGGCTGGCTGGGGTCCTGGCGCACTCTATATAAGCCACCCCCCCTCCACAGGTAGAAGGGTTCGGCACCTTGTAACTCATATACTCATAATCCACTCGACCGCCTCCGGGCTCCGAGACGTAGGGCTATTACTTCTTCCGAGAAGGGCCTGAACTCGTACATCCCTTGTGTTTACAACCTCTCCATAGCTAGGACCTTGCCTCTCCATACCTACCCCCCACTCTACTGTCAGGCTTAGAACCACGACAGTCGGTGGTAGGCGGCAAACCGGCTTTCGTTATATTAGTCCGTTGGTCCCTAGCCATTTTTCGTGTGCGCATCCTTTCCTGCTTTTGACTCTTGCCAGCCGAACATCCGGTTCTTCGAACTACGGCTTTGGCAAGAGCTAAGCCTGGGTGCCGGCACACTACTTGTCTGACCGCGGGTAAGACTTCTGATATAACTCCAGTCGGCCAGTCTCCGGGCCGACTAGTCAAACCCGGTGCCGAACGGAACAAGTAAATGAAATGACAAGGTCATAAGCATGATACTTTTCATTCGTAGATAAAAGATGGCAGTCCCCGAGCCCTCCTCGGGGGGCCTATTGTCTCGTACTTAGTACAAAAGTTAGCGTGATACATACTGCATTTCAACTGTAAAATCTTCGAAGGAGGTTGGCGTTCCATGGTCGTTCCGACTCCTTGCCGGAGTCGTCTCTCTTGCGTGCCTTGGGCTTCTGCGCGTCGATTAGGTAGTAGGAGTCGTTGCCTAGAGCTCTGCTGATGACGAAGGGGCCCTCCCAAGGGGCCGAGAGCTTGTGCTGGCCGGCTGTTTGCTGGATCAGCCGGAGCACAAGATCGCCCTCTTGGAAGGATCTTGGCCTGACCTTCCGACTGTGGTAGCGGCGCAACCCCTGCTGGTAGATGGCAGACCGGCTGAGGGCTAACAGCCGGCCTTCTTCCAGCAGGTCGACGCCGTCTTCTCGTGCTTCCTTGGCCTCCACCTCTGTGTACATGGTTACCCGGGGCGAGTCGAACTCGATGTCGGTTGGGATGATCGCCTCGGCACCGTACACGAGGAAGAAAGGAGTGAAGCCGGTTGACTTGTTTGGGGTAGTGCGCAGACTCCAGAGGACAGCCGGCAGCTCATCAAGCCAACAGCCGGCTGAACGCTCCAGTGGTACGACCAGTCGGGGCTTGATGCTGGAGAGGATGAGGCCGTTGGCTCGCTCGACCTGGCCGTTTGACTGCGGGTGGGCGACGGACGCTAAGTCCAGCCGGATACCTTGCGTTGCGCAGAAACGTGCCAAGGCTCCTTTGGCAAAATTCATGCCATTGTCGGTGATGATGCTGTGTGGCACGCCGTACCGAGTTGTTATATCTGCGATGAATGTCACGGCAGTCGGCCCATTCAGCTTCTTGATCGGCTTTGCCTCAATCCACTTGGTGAATTTGTCCACGGCGACGAGCAAATGCGTCATGCCGCCGCGCGCTGTCTTGAATGGGCCCACCATGTCCAGTCCCCAAACGGCGAAGGGCCAGGTGAGGGGAATGGTCTTGAGTGCCGAAGCCGGCATGTGTTGCTTGGAGCTGAAGAGTTGGCACCCTTTGTAGTGTTTAACCAATTCTTTGGCGTCGTCCAAAGCAGTCGGCCAAAAGAAACCATGGCGGAAAGCTTTGGCGACGAGTGATCTTGAGGCCGCATGGTGGCCGCATTCTCCTTGGTGGATGTCTCTGAGGATTGCAATGCCCTTCTCCTGCTCGATGCACCGTTGGAGGACTCCAGTGACACTGCGCTTGACGAGCTCTCTGTTGACGATTGTGTATGCTCCGGCTCGGCGTTGGACTTGTCTTGCCTCTGTTTCGTCAGCCGGCAGATCTTTGTTTACTAGGAAGTTGAGGATGGACTGGGCCCATGATGGAGCCGTGACTTCTTCTATTGCCAATGTGGCTACTGCCACCAGGGTGGGCGGGCTGGGTGGCGAAATGCTGGAGTCGGCCGCCGGCTGTTGTGCTGGTGCAGTCCCCGGGCCGGCTACTGCAGTCCCTGAGCCGGGTGTGGCAGTCCCCGAGCCGGTTGCCGAAGTCCCCGGGCCGACTACTGAAGTCCCGGGGTCGCCTGCTTGCTTCTTCGAGCCGGACCCGGCCGCGTCGGGGTCGGGCGGTACGAAAATGGAGTCGGACTCTGGAGACGGCTTGATGGACGGCTTGAGGAGGCGTTGTAGAGCGACGCCGGTTGGTATTGCTTGCCGAGTGGAGCCTATTCGAGCCAGGGCATCGGCTGGCTCATTGTCGGCTCGCGGTACATGGAGGAACTCGCATCCTTCAAAGTATCCGCTGAGTTGTTGAACCAGGAAGCGGTAGCTTGCCATATTTGCGTCCTTGGCGTCCCAGTCGCCGGATGATTGCTGAACCACCAAGTCCGAGTCGCCATAACATAGGATCCGGCGGATGCCGAGTTCCTTGGCAAGCCGGAGCCCATGTATGAGCGCCTCGTACTCGGCTACATTGTTGGAGGCGGCAAAGTGAATCTGCAGCGTGTATCTGAGCTTGTCGCCCTTGGGAGAGGTGAGGACGACGCTGGCTCCCAAGCCGGTGTGCATCTTGGACCCATCGAAGTGCATGCGCCAATGGGTGGAGTCGGGAGCCGGCGGCAGGTACTGGGTCTCGGCCCAGTCGACGAGGAAGTCGGCCAGTGCTTGGGACTTGATGGCAGTGCGGGGCTGGTAGAAGATTGTGTAAGGGGCCAGCTCGATGGCCCATTTCGCCACCCGGCCGGATGCATCCCGGCTGCCTATGATCTCGGCAAGCGGGGCGGTGCATACGACCGTGACGGGATGCTCTTGAAAGTAGGGCTTCAGCTTCTTGGCGGTGAAGTACACGCCGTAACACATCTTCTGGTAGTGCGGGTAGTTCTGCTTTGAGGCGGACAACACCTCGCTCAAATAATACACCGACCTCTGGACTGGCTGGGCTCGGCCTTCTTCTGGGCGTTGGACTACGATGACGGTGCTGACCACCCGGCTGGTTGCGGCAATGTAAAGGAGCATGGGCTCTTTCTCAGTCGGCGCCGCTAGGACGGGCGGCGTGGCCAGCATCTTCTTCAGCTCGTGAAAAGCTTGGTCGGCCTGGTCGTTCCACTTGAAGTGGGTGCTCTTCTTCATGAGGCGGTAGAGAGGGAGAGCTTTCTCTCCGAGCTGGCTGATGAAGCGGTTCAAGGAGGCCAAGCATCCGGTGAACTTCTGGACTTCTCGAAGCTTGGTGGGGATCGCCATTATCTCGATGGCCTTGATCTTTATCGGGTTGCATTTGATGCCGCGTTTAGAGACCAGGAAGCTTAGGAGCTGGCCGGCTGGCACTCCGAACACGCATTTCTCGGGGTTGAGCTTGATTTGGAATCGGCGTAAGTTCTCAAATGTTTCTTTGAGGTCTTCCAGCAAGGTGCCGCGCTTCTCCATCTTCACCACAATGTCGTCCACGTAGACGTGGGCGTTTCTGCCGAGTTGCTTGAGGAGGCACTTCTGCATGCAACGCTGAAAAGTGGCACCGGCATTTCTCAAGCCGAATGTCATAGTCAGGTAGCAGAAGGCTCCAAATGGCGTGATGAAGGCGGTCTTCAGGCGGTCATCCGGATCTAGCTTTATCTGGTGATATCCTGAGTAAGCATCCAGGAAACTCAACAGCTCGCATCCGGCCGTGGAGTCTATCACTTGGTTAATCCTCGGCAGGGCAAAGGGATCTTTAGGGCAGGCCTTGTTGAGGCTTGTGTAGTCTATACACATGCGCCACTTGTTGTTCTTCTTTAGCACGAGGACCGGGTTGGCGAGCCACTCTGGAAAGAAGACTTCCATAATGAAGTCGGCTGCAAGAAGTCAGGCTATCTGCTCCCCTACAATCCTTCTCTTTTCCTCTGATAGTCGGCGGAGGGGCTGCTTGACTGGTTTTGCGTCTTCTCGGACGTGTAGTTTGTGCTTGGCGAATTCCTTCGGAACACCCGGCATGTCCTTGGGGGACCATGCAAAGATGTCCCGATTCTCACGGAGGAAATCGGCGAGCTCGCCTTCCTATTTGCTGTTCAGGCTTGCCCCGATGACAGCAAACCTCTCGGGATGCTCGGGGTCAAGGGGTATCTTCTTGGTCTCTTTAGCCGGCTGGAAAGATCCTTGGGCACCAGACTCCTTGGGGTCGGGGGACAGACTCGGCTGCTTGCCGGCCATGGCCACGACCCGGTCCAACATCTTCTTCTCTTCGGCGATCACAAGGGACTCGGCCAGCCGGCCGCGCACTCGGAGGACTTCTTGTAATCGCCGGCTATGGTGATGACGCCCTTGGAACTCGGTATCTTCATCTTGAGGTATGCATAGTGGGGAACTGCCATGAACCTGGCCAAGGCCGGTCGGCCAAGCAACGCGTGGTAGGGGCTCTCCAGGTCCACCACTTCAAACCAGATCGCTTCCCGGTGGAAATGCTCCTTGTCCCCAAAGAGTACATCAATCTTGATCTTGCCAATGGGGGCGCAGGACAAGCCGGGTACGATGCCATGAAACACTGTCCGAGTTGGCATGAGCTGCTTCGTCTTGACATTTAGCTTCTCCAAGGTGTCACGGTACAGGATGTTGATGCTGCTCCCGCCGTCTATCAGCACGCGGGAGAAGCGGGCAGCGCGTCTGTCCGTCGCGAGGGTGGCTTCCAGGACCAACGCATAAGAGCCGGGAGACGGCATCACCTCTGGGTGGTCAGCCCGGCTCTAGCTGATGGGATTTTCTGACCAATGCATGTGTCTGGTGGGGTCAGCAGCGACCACGCTGACTTCCTGGTGCTCTCGGTGTTTGCCGCGCCGGTCTTCGAGTTGGCTTGTAAAGACGATGTAGGTTGCTTGTTCGTCGGGGAACTCGTCGTGCACGGCTCCGACTGCGGGCCGAGCGGCCGGGGGCGGCGGAGCCGGAGGAGGCGGGCCGGCAGGCGGAGGCGGCGCGAGCCCTTCGCCTTTGGAGATTCGGGTGAGCCAATGGCACTTCCGGGTTGTGTGGTTGGACGGCTTCGCGCCGCTGTGGAATTTGCACGGGGCATCGAGAGTTTGCTCGTAGGAGAAAGCCGGCTGCCAAGCCGGCCGGCCGCCCTTGGGCTTCTTGGGCGCGGGCCGCCCTTCAGGCGACGCGTCTTCAACCGTGGCCACCTGCCGACTGGCGGGAGGCGGCGTAGGGCCCTTGCGCTTGTGATCGTTCGGGTGTGGGCGTCGGCCAGAATCCCCTGCCGGCGTCTTGGGCGCCGGGTTGAGTACTTTCCCAGACGCGTCTACCCAGAGCTCGGTCTTCATCGAAGAGTCGGCGGTGGCGTATTTGTCGGCTATGTCCAGAAGCTCGTCGAGGGTAGTCAGCTCGTCGCAGAGGAGCTTGTGCTTGAGGAGGGTACCTTCTCGGCACCCGGCAGTGAAGTATTCGATGGCTTGCACCTCGTGCACCCCCTCGCAAGAATTGCGGAGCTCGGCCCAACGCGTGAGGTAGTCGCGAGTGGACTCGGCTGGGCCCTATACACACAGGGAGAGCTGCCTGGGCTTGGGAGCCTGCTTGTAGGTGCTGGTGAAGTTGCGGACGAAAGCTTCGGTGAAATCTAGCCAGCTGTTGATGCTGAGAGGCTTGAGGCTGTTGAGCCAGGTCCGCGCCATGCCTTGCAGCATGAGGGGCACGTACTTCACGGCAACGCGCCGCTTGCTGTTGGCTATGCTGACCGCCGTGGAGTAGTCGATCAACCAATCTTCCGGCTTCACGAAGCCGCTGTACTTGGGTGTGTCTCTTGGGAGCGAGAACCCTTTGGGGAAAGGCTCGTCGCGGATGCGGGGGCCGAAACAAGGCAGGCCGACATCGTCTTCTTCTTCCAGCGCCAGGGATCGCGCCAGGCGGTCGATCGATGGCGGGCGCCATTCTCGCCGACTCCTTCGCGGCGACCTAGTCGGCCGCTGAGAGTCGGGTGTGCCACTGGCGGCGGGGTGGGATATCTCTCTCCATGGGGTAGAGGTGGAGGCGGGTTGCCTTGCCATTCCATGGCTCGGGGATGACCGTCCGCGTCTCGCTCGATGGAGATTCGGGTCCGGCTTTGGCTGGCCGCCGGCTCTCTCTCGGGCCACGTGTGGGTATTGCTCGTAGTGGGCGTCTGGGACGTCGCGCCGTGATCTCGGCGTGGGGGAGGGCTTCCCGCGCGGGCGTCGGCTTCGTGCCGCCGTGCGGCCGCGTCAATCAGCTGCTGGATGCGCCGGGTCATGTGGGGGAGTTCTTCGGCCTCCAAGCCGTCCAACTCGTCCACGGCCGCCTGGGTGGCACGCAAGTTCTCGAGCGGAGTGGCATAGACTGGGCGGTCGACTCCCAGCGCGTCGGCAATGACGGCGCCACGTTGCTTGACAACGCCGGCCCGGCTTGGCCCGCCCGGGGCCGGCGTGCCGAAGGCGGCGTGGTCAGCTTCGCGCTGGTAGGACTCAGTGAGGCGTCTCACGAAAGCCAGCCTCCGGCCCTCTGCGAGGAGGGCGAGGCGGCGTGCCTCCAGTGCTTCGTCGGCGGCGTCAGTCGGGAGGGGGATGGACAAGTCGTGGGCCGCCGCATGCAGGGCGTCGTGGGCGCTCTCGTCGGCCGGGCCGCCGTGGCCGACGACCATCACCTCGGTGGTGATAGTATCGCGGCCGTCGGTCTAAGGAAGCGGGTCGTTATAGATCGCGACGTTGGTGGGGAAGGTGTCGAAGGAGGCCGTGTCGGAGTCGACAGGCATCGGGTCGGTGGAGCCAACCGACTCCAGATCCGCAGCGGGCTCGCTGGAGACATGGAGCTGGCCGAGGAGGTTGGCCAGGTGGTCGGTGCCCGCATCGGAGGCGAGCTCGTCGATGAGATCGGCGAGGCTGCTCGCCGCGCAGATGCTGGTGACGCCTTGCAGCGTGTCGTGGCAAGCGCCATCGGGCGTGCCGGGCTGGCTACGCTCGCTGGGGAGGAAGAGGGTTCCCGTCCAGAACAGGTCTCCGGACGATGGTGCACCTGGCCCCACGGTGGGCGCCAAATGTCGGGTGGTAGGTGCGACATATGCCAACGGGTGGCTTATCATTGTGGGAGCCAGTAAGACATCGCCGGTGCCTGGAAACGGGATGAGGCGAAGACATGCACGCCGGTGAATCTTACCCAGCTTCGGGGCTCTCCGTGGAGATAACACCCCTACTGCTGCTCTGCGGGGTCTCCGCATGATCACTAGATGGACAAGTAGCTACATAATGCTTCTTGAGCTGTTTTGGTGGAAGGAGGAAGAAGGGCACGGCTAGCTTGCCTCTTCTCCTCGTATGGTGTCTAAAACTAGCTAGGGGTCGAACCCTTTGCATGGGCGCCCCGGGGGGTTTATATAGGCCTACCCCTCGGGGGTACAATGGTAATCCGGCTGGGCGCGGGGCCCAGTCGTCTGTGACTACGCTCGCTGGCTTCTGCGCCGGCCGCTGGGACCCGCCGACTGGTGGGTCCCGCCGGCTGCCGGCTCCTCGGTCGACAGGCAGGCCCCACAGTCCAGGGCCCGGTCAGTGGCTGGTTACTGTTGCTCTATTCTGATGACATGGGCTTCGTCGTGGTAGGCGTGGCTATAGTACCGCCGCCTGGTGGGCGATTACTGTAGCCTCACCGTGTCTTGTCTCCTTAATGGGGCATCTCCTTCGAGGAAGATGGCAAGCCGGCTGCGGGGAGCCGGCTCTCTCTTGGGCCGACTGGGGGGAGGTGTGGCCGCCTTCGGGTGTCTCTCTGCCCGAAGGGACCTACCACCCGTGGGCCGCGCTGGTAGTCCGTCGTGGATGGCGTCAGGGTCGACATGGCAACAGTATTGCGCCGGGCGGGTCATGGCCACCCGTACGGCGCACTGTGTCGGTCGTGCTCCGAGATTTGGGGGTGGCAGGCTTCACTGTAGCCACGCCCCGCCTCATCGTCGCTAGGTGGATGCAAACTTTGAGGGTACGATCTCGACCGCTTTATGGGAGTCGGCCTCTTGGAGTCGGCCTTCTCGTGGCCGGCTTCTCGAAGTCGGCCCTCCCATGGCTTTCTTCATGAGGGCTAAAGCCGGGCCGCCTTCCGAGAGCCGGCCTGGGTGACAGCCGGCAAGGGGAAGGCGGCCCCATGTCTTGGGTCCTTGAGAGCCGGACGGGCTCGTAATTTTTTCAGAAGGGCCAAGGGAAGCCGGCTAGGCTACCCATGGCTATTTACTCCGACATTATCCTTAGTGGAATAAGGATATGTTTCTCGATTATGGAGGTGACAAAAGGTTCGTCGTAAAGAGTTACGTCGATGCAAGCTTTGATACAGATCTGGATGACTCTAAGTCTCGATCTAGATACATATTGAAAGTGGGAGAAATTAGTTAGAGTAGCTTCGTGCAGAGCATTGTAGACATAGAAATTTGCAAAATACATACGGATCTGAATTTTGGCAGACCCGTTGACTAAGCTTCTCTCACAAGCAAAACATGATCACACATTAGTACTCTTTGGGTGTTAATCACATAGAGATGTGAACTAGATTACTGACTCTAGTAAACCCTTTGAGTGTTGGTCACATGATGATGTGAACTATGGGTGTTAATCACATGATGATGTGAACTATTGATGTTAAATCACATGGCGATGTGATCTAGATTATTGACTCTAGTGCAAGTGGGAGACTGAAGGAAATATGCCCTAGAGGCAATAATAAAGTTATTATTTATTTCCTTATTTCATGATAAATGTTTATTATTCATGCTAGAATTGTATTAACCGAAAACATAATACATGTGTGAATGCATAGACAAATAGAGTGTCACTAGTATGCCTCTACTTGACTAGCTCGTTGATCAAAGATGGTTATGTTTCCTAACCATGGACATGAGTTGTCATTTGATTAACGGGATCACATCATTAGGAGAATGATGTG
Source organism: Triticum aestivum (assembly GCF_018294505.1). NCBI lineage: Eukaryota > Viridiplantae > Streptophyta > Magnoliopsida > Poales > Poaceae > Triticum > Triticum aestivum. The sequence goes on from NC_057806.1 coordinate 19,747,914, forward strand.
ATTGACATGACCCATTCCATTAGCTTAGCACCCGATCGTTTAGTATGTTGCTATTGCTTACTTCATGACTTATACATGTTCCTATGACTATGAGATTATGCAACTCCCATTTGCCGGAGGAACACTTTGTGTGCTACCAAACGTCACAACATAACTGGGTGATTATAAAGGTGCTCTACAGGTGTCTCCAAAGGTACATGTTGGGTTGGCGTATTTCGAGATTAGGATTTGTCACTCTGATTGTTGGAGAGGTATCTCTGGGCCCTCTCGGTAATGCACATCACTTAAGCCTTGCAAGCAATGCAACTAATGAGTTAGTTGCGAGATGATGTATTACGGAACGAGTAAAGAGACTTGCCGGTAACGAGATTGAACTAGGTATTGAGACACCGACGATCGAATCTCGGGCAAGTAACATACCGATAACAAAGGGAACAACGTATGTTGTTATGCGGTCTGACCGATAAAAGATCTTCGTAGAATATGTAGGAGCCAATATGAGCATCCAGGTTCCGCTATTGGTTATTGATCGGAGACGTGTCTCGGTCATGTCTACATTGTTCTCGAACCCGTAGGGTTCGCACGCTTAACGTTACGATGACAGTTTCATTATGAGTTTATATATTTTGATGTACCGAATGTTGTTCGGAGTCCCGGATTTGATCATGGACATGACGAGGAGTCTCGAAATGGTCGAGACATAAAGATTTATATATTGGAAGCCTATGTTTGGACATCGGAAGTGTTCCGGGTGAAATCGGCATTTTACCGGAGTACCGGGAGGTTACCGGAACCCCCCGGTAACCTAATGGGCCTTAATGGGCCTAGTGGAGGAAGAGGAGAGGAGGCCTAGGGGCAGCCGCGCGCCCCTCCCCCCCCCCCAAGTCCGAATTGGACAAGGAGGGGGGCGCCCCCCCCCTTTCCTTTCCCCCCTCTCTTCCTCCCCCCCTCAAGTCCTAATCCAACTAGGGAAAGGGGGGAGTCCTACTCCCGGTGGGAGTAGGACTCCTCCGGCGCGCCTCCTCCTAGGGCCGGCCGCACCCCCCCCCCCTTGCTCCTTTATATACGGCACTACTAGATTTCCCATTATAACCGAGGGTCAAATTACCGTCGAATATTTTCCTTCACCGTCATCTTTCTTTATAACCGACGGTACACCGTCGGCAATCTCCCGTCATCTATGCTTGGTCGGCCATTACAATAATAGCCGACGGTACCGTAGGTTAATACATTTTTCCACGGTATTTAGCTGACGGTGAGCCGTCGGTCATATTTTGGTCGCGAGCCAGTTCCCCAAAACTCGACAATGCTCATATCTGATGGTTTCCCTTCGGGAATTTATTTCCTGACAGTTATAAATTCCCCTCGACTTTTGCAATAGGTGACGGCATATTTGGCCCCTCGGGGTTCATTATAACTAAGAGGAGAACCAAACTATCAGCTAGTATAATCACTGGTTGTGCATACACCCCTTCATTTATTCGTATAGTTGAGAGGCCGACGAACACCCTCAATATATATATAGGGTAACGCTATTCTAAGCGTGAGTGTAGAATAGCTTATTCTACACCCCCTAGTAACGCTATATACAAAATCTAGTAAAACGGTGTATGAAATGTAGTAATTTAGAAAATATTTTTTTACTACCCAAGTTTGTAATTTAGTATATTTTTATGAAAATTACTATATTTTGCATATTGTGTTACTATATTTTGTATGTACCGTTATTGGGGTGTAGAATAAGCTATTTTACACTCACACTTAGTTTAGCGTTACTATATATATATATATATAACAACGCTGAGAAGTTGGCATATTGTGTAGCTCAGATGTTCGTTGCATGGTAGGCCATTGGTAGGCCATTAGTCACCCTTAGAGGATTGCTTTTCATTTCAAATATATCACATAATTGCGCAGCCCACACATGACCAAGTAACATATATTGTATATAGCACAGCTTTCAAAATATCAGAAGAGTTGCATCAAAATTACATTGATCGTGATGAACAATCTAGGAAGTTTTAAATGCAAAAAAAATGTAACTAAGATATAATGGTCCAAGCATTATGCATAAGCTAAATTGACCAAAACCCCATGACTTCACTTTGTTGAACGTCTTGAAGAAAGATCACTAGACTCATCACCCTTCATCACCATGTGGATCATAATGCTCGTCGCCAAATAGATCATAACAATCATCGCCATAGACATCATCACCCTTGCCATAGATCATGATTCTTCCAGTACTGTCTCCCATTCCTAAGAAATGATTAGACTAGATGTAAGGGAGATGAAAATGATGTACTGTAGTTGAAATTTAATTGAGGGTACAAAAAAGGAACTTAGATGTTCTAATTGACTGGTTAGATATCTAACAGTATGACTACATATTCACCTTTTGGTCCTTCACAGGCAATTTTCAGGGTTACATGAATCAGCAGGAACGCAACTCCAAATAATAGACTGAGTACTACACGTTGCTCTGTGTACAAAAGGAATATACCAATAAACTGCACTAATGTCAATTTCATTATAAGTTTGCAACGGTTAAGAACACATCATGCTTTTCAAATTACTTGTAACATTAGTATAATTCGAAGCACATGATAATTTTCTAATTAACTATAACAATACTATGTCCAGAACCCGCATGTACTATGGTTACACCAAGATGGCCATGTGATACAGGTAAAAAAAGCCTTATCTGAAAGACGCATATGTCGTGTCGATAATCGATTCATTGGCTTGTTGAAGTTGTAAAATGATAACCAAGTACAAATTAAATGTACAATGGACATCTGCAACCTCACTGAAGTATATATACTAGCACTTATATTTTGCAGTCTGATGACACAACAGAAGCAGTAGACTAGCATAACACTATTGGCTAGTTTGGGCATACAATAAATACAAAAAAACAGATTAAGAATGCCATGTAAAGAAAGATGTAAATATAATTTTTCATTCAAACAAATTAAATAGCAGTAGCACACTACTCTCCACCAACAATAGTTTAGGTTATATTGCGCATACCAAATTAAGCAACTTCTTATGTTTCGTATGACAGGTCACAATCATTCTTCATGTTAAGCTACCATTATTTCTGTATGCACTTCCAAAAAAAATTCAATACTGTCCACATTTTTAGATAAAGAGAGAGGCACCCCTCTAGTTCCGTTACTAAAAAGAAACCAAGTTTGCTGGACATTCTCAAAAGCATCAAGGTCTGGAAAGCTGAAGACCAAAAGAGGCAAAGCTAGTACCACTACAGGAAACAGTTAATTTGCCGTCTGTAGATCACAGACGGTAAAGGCCTAAATCCAGACGGCAAAGATTTTGCCGTCAGGAGGCAGACGGCAAACTCAGACGGCAAAGTATAATCGGCAAAGAATACTTTGCCGTCAGCTTTTTATCGTGAAGACGGCAAAGACTTTGCCGTCAGCCAAATCTGCTTCGCCGTTAGCCTTATAAATAACAGACGGCAAAGAATGAAGTCTTTGCCGTCAGTCAAAACGTTTCCTTTGCCGTCACTAAAACTAAACTACAGACGGCGAAGATTGTTTTTTATTTTAAAAAAAATTACGTCAGTTTTTTTTAGGTTAAAAATTACGTCAGTTGAAGCGTTCGGTGGTCGCCGGGGTAGCCAAATCCTGCAACCGATGTCACTGCCGGGGGAGGTCTAGTGCTCGGGGCAGAGAGGAGGAGGTTGTGGAGTCTCAGGCGCGGCGGGGTCCGGCGAGGGGCGGCTCAGGCGCGGCGGGATCCAGCGAGGGATGGTTGCGGCGGGTCCGGTGAGTGACGGTCCCGGCGTAGTCCGGTGAGGGGCGGAGAGGAGGAGGTTGGGGAGGCCCGGCCGCGTCGGGGTCGTGCGAGGGGAGGCCGTGGCGGGGAATGGAGAGGAGCGTCCGCGGAGGAGTCCGGCGAGGGGCTGAGAGGAGGAGGTCGGGGAGGCTCGGCCGCGGCGGGGAAAGGAGAGGAGCGGCCGCAGGGGAGTCCGGCGAGGGATGGAGAGGCAAAGTCCGGCGAGGGGTCCGGAGACGAGCAGTCGGGGCAGGAATGATTCCGCGAGGCCTCCAGCTTGGATGGCTGCAGGAGGCGGACGCGGCGGCGTGTGGAGCAGGGAGGAGGCAAGCGGAGGCCGTGGGAGGCGCGCGGAGTCGGCCGGCCAGGCGGAGGCCGTCGGAGGTGCGCGGAGGCGGGCGCCCGGGCGGAGGGCGGAGGAGGCGCGCGGAGGCCAGCGGAGGACGGCGGCGTGCGTACTGCGTGGTCGCACGAAGACGGGAGGAGGCCAGCGGCGACGGGGTCCGGCGAGGCAGCGGTGGCTTGTGGAGTGGGCGGTGGCAGGGGAAGCACGGGCGGGGGCGCAGGGCATCTCAATGGTGGGTGTGGGTGGGTGGGACGTGCGTGGTGGGTGGGGCCCTTGCATTGGTGGGTGGAGAGAGAGGACGTGGGGGCGTGGGAGACTGATCCGGGAGCATGTGGAGAGGATCGTGCCAGCTCATCGATCCAGGAGATCAATCCGCGAGATGTGTTTCTTTGCTTTGCCGTCTGCCTCTACTGCTACAGATGGCAAAAATATTTGCCGTCTAAATTTTTTAATACACACGGCAAAGTATGCATTATGCCGTCTGTAATACAAAATACAGACGGTAAAGATCTTTGCCGTCTGTATTTATTTTTGTAGATGGAAAAATAAGCTTTTTGTCGTCTGTGTTTTTTATCGCAGACGGCAAAGTATATTTTGCCATTAGTTTTTCTTTGCCGTCTTTTGTTAATGGCAAACCTTTTCTTTGCCGTCTGCCCGACGAAAAGCAGACGGCAAAGACGCCTCTAGACGGCAAAGACGCCTCCTGAGGGAAAAACAAAAGCTAGAAAGGAGGACGCCTGACAAGGATCAAACATGCTAGATCATATTGTCTAATGTTGAAATATTATTCTCTGTGCAAATGATTTTACTGTAATTGATTATAGCAACATCTTTTCCTATATGAGTTTAACCAAATTGTGCCATCGCACCTTAATTAAGATGGATTTAATAGATAGATATCTCAGTTATGAGCCACATCTGGGAAAATAAGGCATAAACAGGTGCATACATCATATATAGTACAATAGTACCACGTAGGCAGTGAGGTAAGCCAAGAAATCAGGCTCAAATAAAAAGAGCATGTCTCAAAGCAAGTTATCCACAGCATGCTCATGTTGTCCAGAACTAAATTGGCGCATAACTAAATGGGTAAGACATGATGGACTAACCTTTTCAGTTAGTCTTGACGAGCATCATCTCACCCTCTTTCAAAGCCGCCTTTAGAATCTGATGTGCCCTGTATTTATCAAACTGTAAGAACCCCTGCTCTACATCTTTGAGAAAGAACACACGGGACATGATGTTAAGATGTCAGTGGCTGCTTCATCCTTAGGCATACAAGTTAAATGTTACAGAACTACAAAATACTGAGAAGAAAAGCAAAAGTGAGATTACAAAACTTACAATTACATCTACGAACCAAAACTGAAGGAAAAAGAACTAGGAATGTGCGTACTATGACATGAATGGAGGACCTCTTCAACGTTAGTTGGTTTGCTTACAGGGACTGCTAGTTAAGCTATACAGTAGTATCAAGTATACATGCCAGTCCTGATTACACGCTGATATCGGGTCTCCTCTCTTATGTACTATTCCCAACTGCTGCAACTAGCTAGCCTTGACCAAACATGCATGCATCAACACAAGCTAGCCAGCTCAACTCACCGGCGCCAAATGGCCACTTGCTAGTTAATCAAACTATTTTTCAACACATAGGCTTGACTTTATTTTCCAAACTAATTGGCTCGGCTTTGTTTTTGAACAACCATACAAAGGAAAAAAAGACCTAAACAGACATGCAAACAACCATGGCCTCGTTATAGAACTTGAAACTCACCACCACACTAGCCCTTCATGGCACCATCTCCTCCATCTCCCCGCTATTCAACTTGAACAACAGGAGCAAATCCTGCACCCCAACCACCAGAACACAATCCAACCATCCATTACAAAAGCACACGTACACATGCCACATATATGACCTGCTCGACGAATTGCGCAAAGCCCAGGCGATCGGACCTGGTACAGGCGGGCCGAGGCAGGAGTGGGCGTGGTCCACTCGGCGACATCAGGGGGCCACCCGGATGAGGAGGAGCTTCAGGAAGGGGCCGATACATGGCGTAGGAGGTGAAGGGAGAGAGAGAGAGCCCATGAAGAAGATCGCCGCGGTCCCGAGGAGCGGCGTCGAGCACCTATTGGATGGGGGCGACGAGGTCAAGCCGGCCAGAGCTCGCAGCGTAGTGACCGAGGGCTGCCAGATCTGCGAGCCAACAAGATGGAGACGGGAGTCAAAAGGACATTTTCGCATCGGGAGGAAAAGCTAAAGGGCTGGGTGACGTTGCTGGACCAGGGAGAGAGACAAGGGTGGAAGTGCGCGCCGGATCAACGGGCGACGGCGGGATTGGCGCGTGGTGGCGGACTGGCGGGGATGGGGGAAAGAGAAGGAGCGGCGTGGGAGGTTTCATCAGAGGGAAAAGGGGGTGAGAGATGGGAGGACGTGGCCACGTACGATAAAATTTGTTATCAAGAGGGAAATATTGAACGGAGTATGTCAGAAGTACAGTAATTATTTTTAGATTTTCTATAAAAATTAATTCCTTTTTTTGCGAAGTCTATAAAAAGTAATTCCATGATGGAAATTACCCTGCCCGATCTTTGTACGATTGGCTGATGCTATAGTCACGTGTGTTGGACCCAAATCAGCTCGAAAAACATGAACCAAATTAGGGAATCAGTCTATATTTGACATGAATCGTTGTAAGTAAATCTTACTGCTTCTGTAAAGAAATATAAAAGCGTTTAGATCACTACTTTATATTTTATAGCAGCTCTCTTTAATAATACCCCCTCTGTTTCAAAATAAGTGTCTCAACTTTATACTAATTTTTAGACACTTATTTTGGGACGAAGGGAGTATATTAATATGCATATATAAAGTTATAGTTGAATGTGTGTGCTATACCGAAAAAGGCTTTCACGTCGCCTTATATATAAAGAAAACCACAAATTACAACCGGCCATACAACAAGAAACGGAATATGAATCAACGGGATACACAACTCCATGGAACAACGACGGCCTCAGATCATGTCATCAACGACTCCGACAAGGGAGCTATTCACCGCCGGACGAAAGCCACACTCTGTCCCTCCCAAGGTCAAACTTGTTGTCCCGTCGCTGCCTCCAAAGAGGGCACCCCTGCCCTCTCGTCCTAGATCGAAGGACGCCTTCCCGTCGGCAGGCAAAGCAACTCACCCGAAAGCACGAATGGACAGGCCAAACAGTTGTCGAGGATAGGACAACAGTCATGGCGAGCTCACCCCTAAAGGAAACTCATACATCGCCACCATCTCCGGCCAAGACCCAAACACCCACCGTAGCTGCCGAGCATGGACACTATTGAAGACCAGTAGACCACCACTGCACCGAGCCCTAACCACAAAGAGCTTCCAAGGTGGCACCTTCAAGAAGAAAGCAACCCCGATGCACTGCCGTCGCCCAATCCGGAGATTTTGGGCTTTCGCCCGGGGACAAGAGGCGGAGGGCCGGGTGTAGGTCTTGATGTTGCCCACAAGAAGGAAAACAGCGCCATGGGCATCGCCAACATCGTGGCCGACCTCACTGATCAAGGGTTTCCCCCGACATTGAGCCCGAACCCAACGCCCCTCCGACCTACAGAATCTACAACCGGAGTAATAAATTTCTGATATAGAGATAAAACTTCTCAATGGAACTTGCAAATCAACAATTAAAAGCGTGAAATTTATACATACTTCTGTATATAAAATCACCTTATGCGCGAATACATAGCCTGTGAGTAGACACTCTAGAATACTGGCTATTGGTTAATACTTATAGAGAAATGTACCATCTCGCAATATCTGGAATATAATTAATATTGGCCATTCCACACGTTTATTGACGTCATCCATTGAAGCATATCACCGAGAGTGAAAGTTAACCGTCAGTTATTGCTATCCCCCGTCGGGTATTTTCTAAATAACCGAGAGTCACATATGTACCATCGGCCATTTGCAATAATAGGTGAGAGTTTTATTTTCACCTTCGGCTATTAAATTTCACCGTCAGGCATTACATGCAATCCCCGAGGGTGTAGCAAAAATTGTGAGACATTATAATGAACCATCGGGCATTTAATTGGTTCTCCGAGAGTTGGATTTTTACCGTCAGGCAATCTAGTATACCATCGGCTATTGGTAGTAATACGTGTGAGTTGGCAATAACGGTCGGCCATTGGAACTATCGTCGGCTATTACTCTAATAACCGACGGCCCGTCGGCTATTATATTTCACCGTCGGAAATATGGGGATTTCTAGTAGTGCGGGGGGCAGAGGGGCACCTCTAGACACACAAGTTGATCTTCGTAATCGTTCTCTTAGCCGTGTGCGGTGCCCCCCTCCACCATACTCCTCGATAATATTATAGCGGTGCTTAGGCGAAGCCCTGCGACAGTAGAACATCAAGATCGTCACCACGCCGTCGTGCTGACGGAACACTTCCCCGACACTTTGCCGGATCGGAGTCCGGGGATCGTCATCGAGCTGAACGTGTGCTAGAACTCGGAGGTGCCGTAGTTTCGGTGCTTGGATCGGTCGGATCGTGAAGACGTACGACTACATCAACCACGTTGATATAACGCTTCCGCTTTCGGTCTAGAAGGGTACGTAGACAATACTCTCCCCTCTCATTGCTATGCATCACCATGATCTTGCGTGTGCGTAGGAATTTTTTTGAAATTACTACGTTCCCCAACAGCTAGCCCTACCCCTCTATTTATATGTTGAGCCCTGGGGTCGAAACTTGGAGTAAAAACCTCCTCAAAGTCGGTTTCACCCGAAAGGCAAGAGTCCTTCTTGGACTCCAGGGTTCCCGGCGTCTACCCCCTAGACGCCAGGGTTCCTGGCGTCTAGCCTCTGGTCTCCGCAAAACTTCCTTTTGCACTTTCCAAAAGCCTCGTGGGCTTTCCCCTTTGGCCCAGATAAAGTGTTCTTGTGCCCAAACATTTCGAGAAACATCCGGAACCCCTTCCGGTGAATTCTGGAACCCTTTCGGAGATCAAACACTACTATCCACATATCAATCTTTACTTTCGGACCATTCCGGAGTTCCTCGTCATTTCCGTGATCTCATCCAAAACTCCGAACAACATTTGGTCACCAACATACATAACTCATAGTACTATATCGTCAACGAACGTTAAGCGTGCGGACCCTGCGGGTTTGAGAACTATGTAGACATGACCGAGACACCTCTCTTGTCAATAACCAATAGCGGGACGTGGATGCCCATATTGGCTCCTACATATTCTACGAAGATCTTTATCGGTCAGACCGCATAAAAACATACGTTGTTCCCTTTGTCATCGGTATGTTACTTGCCCGAGATTCGATCGTCGGTATCTGAATACCTAGTTCAATCTCGTTACCGGCAAGTCTCTTTACTCGTTCCGTAATACATCATCTCGCAACTAACTCATTAGTTGCAATGCTTGCAAGGCTTAAGTGATGTGCATTACCGAGAGGGCCCAGAGATACCTCTCCGACAATCGGAGTGACAAATCCTAATCTCGAAATACGCCAACCCAACAAGTACCTTCGGAGACACCTTAGAGCACCTTTATAATCACCCAGTTACGTTGTGACGTTTGGTAGCACACAAAATGTTCCTCCGGTAAACGGGATTTGCATAATCTCATAGTCATAGGAACATGTATAAGTCATGAAGAAAGCAATAGCAACATACTAAACGACCGGGTGCTAAGCTAACGGAATGGGTCATGTCAATCACATCATTCTCCTAATGATGTGATCCCATTAATCAAATGACAACTCTGTCCATGGTTAGGAAACATAACCATCTTTGATCAACGAGCTAGTCAAGTAGAGGCATACTAGTGACACACTGTTTGTCTATATATTCACACATGTATTATGTTTCCGGTTAATACAACTCTAGCATGAATAATAAACATTTATCATGAAATAAGGAAATAAATAATAACTTTATTATTGCCTCTAGGGCATATTTCCTTCAGTCTCCCACTTGCACTAGAGTCAATAATCTAGATCACATCACCATGTGATTTACATCGATAGTTCACATCATCATGTGATTAACACCCATAGTTCACATCGCCATGTGACCAACACCCAAAGGGTTTACTAGAGTTAGTAATCTAGTTCACATCGCTATGTGATTAACACCCAAAGAGTACTAAGGTGTGATCATGTTTTGCTTGTGAGATAATTTTAGTCAACGGGTCTGTCATATGCAGATCCGTAAGTATTTTGCAAATATCTATGTCAACAATGCTCTGCACGGAGCTACTCTAGCTAATTGTTCCCACTTTCAATATGTATCTAGATCGAGACTTAGAGTCATCCAGATCTGTGTCAAAGCTTGCATCGACGTAACCCTTTACGGCGAACCTTTTTGTCACCTCCATAATCGAGAAACATATTCTTATTCCACTAAGGATAATTTTGACCGCTGTCTAGTGATCTACTCCTAGATCACTATTGTACTCCCTTGCCAAAATCAGTGTAGGGTATACAATAGATCTGGTACACAGCATGGCATACTTTGTAGAACCTATGGCTGAGGCATAGGGAATGACTTTCACTCTCTTTCTATCTTCTGCCATGGTCGGGCTTTGAGTCTTACTCAATTTCACACCTTGTTACACAGGCAAGAACTCTTTTTTTGACTGTTCCATTTTGAAGTACTTCAAAATCTTGTCAAGGTATGTACTCATTGAAAAAACTTATCAAGCGTCTTGATCTATCTCTATAGATCTTGATGCTCAATATGTAGCTTCACCGAGGTCTTTCTTTTAAAAACTCCTTTCAAACACTCCCTTATGCTTTGCAGAATAATTCTACATTATTTCCGATCAACAATATGTCATTCACATATACTTATCAGAAATGTTGTAGTGCTCCCACTCACTTTCTTGTAAATACAGGCTTCATCGCAAGTCTGTATAAGACTATATGCTTTGATCAACCTATCAAAGCGTGTATTCCAACTCCGAGATGCTTGCACCAGTCCATAAATGGATCGCTGGAGCTTGCATATTTTGTTAGCACCTTTAGGATTGACAAAACCTTCTGGTTGCATCATATACAACTCTTCTTTAATAAATCCATTAAGGATTGCAGTTTTGTTATCCATTTGCCAGATTTCATAAAATGCGGCAATTGCTAACATGATTCGGACAGACTTAAGCATAGATACGTGTGAGAAACTCAGTGGCATGTGCAGCCCGTGAAAGCACTCGATTTCCGGCCTGGCAGCCCATGAACGTTTTTTCGTTTGTTTTTATTCAACAGATCTTTTGAGGTTTATTTGGTGAGGCTTATAATGCTTTATGATTATAATTCACCGGTGTTTATTAACCCGACCTGGCTTTCGACTATAAGTCGCCAGTTTGAGATAAGATAATATCCGGTGTTTTTTAGCCCGGCCTGGCTTTCTTCATAAGCCGACAATATATGATAATTACCAGTGCTCAAATTTTGGGTTATCACCCTTACTACACTGGCTTGGTAAACCAACAATGTGATCAAATATCACATGAACCGGTTTTCAAACCGGGTTATATTATTCAAATCTTTAATAGCCAACATGGCTGGATTTTTATTATGGTTATCAATAACCAGTATTATGATTGAGGTTTTCAAAGTCGCTTTAGTGCAATGGCTATTATTTTATCAATGGCTATAATGGAAGGAATAGTCCCGAGTCGCTGCAGGCTTACGACCCGGCATTTGGGGGCTGCATTATTCAAGTTGAGATTGCATCAAATATGCAAGTCTCATGTCGCTGCAAGCATGCACCATGACACTTGGGGGCTAATGCAAAGTCATTTTTACTGGCATTATTGAAGACCCGACTCATCACATCATAATAAGCCGGTCCTTGGGGGCTACCAATTGCTCCTGTCAAAAATTTAAGGTACACAAGTCTTAATCCATTATATTGAAGAGAAGTTGTGATTACCCAGGTTAAAGGGACCAAAGAGAAGCTATGATTACCCTTTAATCCGGCTTATACGCCATTCTTACAAAACACTTGGGGGCTTGCTACCCAGGTTAAAGGGACCAAAGAGAGTCTGTTGCAAAAGCACAACTCAAACATAGGTGCCCATTGAGCATAGCTCATAAATATTGCTTGGGGGCCCTTTTGTTCTAAAGAACAAGAGTTGCTATAACCCTTGTGATAGGCTTAAAAGCTAGGCTTCGAAGCCAGGAGTATTCACTTAAAACCCCGGGTTATCCTGCATTTTAAGTAAGCCACTCCGCCCAGGTATTCCTGGAATGGCCCGCCGAACATTTGACAAGTCAATCTTATGCAGACCCTCAACTTGTCAAAGTTAAAACGACGATTGGTTATGTGAGGTCCATCTTATAAGGTTTGTAAAATGGTTTAACTCAGTGGCCTGTGCAGCCCGTGAAAGCACTCGATTTCTGGCCTGGCAGCCCATGAAAAGCCTCATTTTTTCGTTTGTTTTTATTCAACAGATCTTTTGAGGTTTATTTGATGAGGCTTATAATGCTTTATGATTATAATTCACCGGTGTTTATTAACCCGGCCTGGCTTTCGACTATAAGTCGCTAGTATGAGATAAGATAATATCCGATGTTTTTTAGCCCGGCCTGGCTTTCTTCATAAGCCGGCAATATATGATAATTACCAGTGCTCAAATTTTGGGTTATCACCCTTACTACACTGGCTTGGTAAACCAACAATGTGATCAAATATCACATGAACCGGTTTTCAAACCGGGTTATATTATTCAAATCTTTAATAGCCAACATGGCTGGATTTTTATTATGGTTATCAATAACCAGTATTATGATTGAGGTTTTCAAAGTCGCTTTAGCGCAATGGCTATTATTTTATCAGTGGCTACAATGGAAGGAATAGTCCCGAGTCGCTGCAGGCTTACGACCCGGCATTTGGGGGCTACATTATTCAAGTTGAGATTGCATCAAATATGCAAGTCTCATGTCGCTGCAAGCATGCACCATGACACTTGGGGGCTAATGTAAAGTCATTTTTACTGGCATTATTGAAGACCCGACTCATCACATCTAAGCCGGTCCTTGGGGGCTACCAATTGCTCCTGTCAAAAATTTAAGGTACACAAGTCTTAATCCATTATATTGAAGGATCCACTAATCAGTTGGTAAAGCACAAAGCTCTCAACCTTGTGGATGTGGGTTCAAGCCCCATGATGGGGGTTACATCATATGATGTTATTTTCAATGAAGTATATATAAAGTCCCAGCTCCATATTATCTTACTAAGCCGGACCTTGGGGGCTACACGTTGTTGTTCAAATCTATATTATCATATCTATAAAGTCCCTGCTCATTATTGCATAATGACCCGGCCCTTGGGGGCTACACTGGTTGAAGTTTTTATGAGCATAAGGCAATTACAAGTCCCAGGTTGCTGCAAGCATAACAACCCGGCACTTGGGGGCTACATATGTGGAATACTCAGTTTATGACTAATGATTGAGATGAACAACCTGGATTTCTTTAAGCTTGTGACATTCATATTGAAGCAAGTCTTAATTTGTTACTACGTTCCCTTCTTAAGACTTGGGGGCTACAAGTGATATGCATATAAGAGGTGTATTTTTAAGCTTGATGTTAACAAACAATTATGACCCGGTGCCATCAATATTTATAAACTGGCAATTTTGGCAATGATAAACCGGCAAGTTTTACATCTTCAAGCCGGCTGAAGAATCAGATGAGTATTTCAAGGACTAGTATTTTTTAAGCATTGGAAGCTGAGTCAAATGTTTTATTCTTCACATTTTTTCTCTGTGAGAAATCAATGTCAGCAAATTGATTATGAAGCTGGCCTGTTAACCCGGATTTTCTAGAAGAAGGAAATGATAAGGAATTAAGGTGATCAGGTGCCGACTTACAAGAATATTTAACCCGAAGCACAACCTGTCAAATTTGTTCTTGAGTTATTTTGCGGGATCAGTTTAACATGGATAAATCCAAATTAAACTGGGGGATAATGTCGGGGATATACCTCGCGGTATGACCCGACGGGAATTATAACCCGGCTAGGACTTGGTAAACCGGCAGAGAGTTAAGACAAATGGTTAAGGCAGACAGTTAAGCCAGATGGTTAAGATAGATGTAACCGGCGGGTGGTAAACCGACAGACAGTTAAACCAGGTGGTAAACCAGCAGACGGTTAAACCAGGTGGTAAACCGGCAGACGGTCATAACCCGGCAGACAGTCATAACCCAGCAGACAGAGTCGTCTGGGGTTAATAAGCCCGAGACGTTAAGAAGCCCAAGATGTTAAGAAGCCCATGAAGAGAAGTTAGAATAGTTTAAGTCTTAATCCGAGTTGGACTCTACATGTAACCCGCCCCTTTAACTTATATAAGGAGGGGTAGGGCACCCCAAGAGGGGAGGGAGAGAATCTTAAGGTTAGACACAACTAGGAGAGCCAGTTTACGGCGACTCGATCATGATCATAATGAGACCTAGCCTCAAACAACATGTTGGGTTGTTACCGGATAATGTTTCCCGGGGCCCAAAGCTGTCTAAACCCTTGTCTTGTGTTGCGTCTCTCAATTCCGCTCAACCCCTCTCAAGCTACCACATAGATGCGTTGGCCTTACGACTAAGTCCTCACACTAGGACATCTGCCGTGACAATTCCACGACAATTACCGTTGAAAGAATCAGACTGTGGCAACGTGTCCTCGGACACGCCATCGAACTTTAGAACTGACACCCCCGCACGACTACGGCGTCGGGGAAGGAAACCAGAATTGTCAGCCTCCAACGGTAGACCCAGCACAAGATGCACCATCTTCCAGCTGTCACTTGCGTAGACAACCGTCTGCGCATACTCCTGGATGACAAAACCTCCCTGCTCCACCATGATGTCGGAGACAACGCCGCAGCAACGGGGACAGAGCAGAAGGAGAGACACACCTGATGGAGTCGCCGTCGCCGCCTCGCTGACACCATCCATGAATCCTAACGCCGCCGATCTGAAGGATCGGCAAACACACAATGCCATCAACTCCGAGACGTCGCCATGAAAGACACCGCCAGTGTGGGAGTGAAGTTGAGGCAGATTTATTCGTCTGGGCGCCGCTCCCACCACCCCAACGACGCACCACGACCTACAAATCCAAACCCTAACTACAGAGCGGAGGAACGGGGTCCCCCTCCCTCCTGCCGCCGAAGCAGCAGCCGGAGGGAGAGGGGGCCAGCGCCCTCGCAGTGGAGAACGGTGGAAAAAGGGATCGCCTCCCTAGTCGCCTCCCGGCGGCGGCTAGGTTTTTGTTTCTTTTTGGGATTTTCCTTCAAATACTTGTTCAGCATTTTTTAAATACTTGTTCATCATTTTTTCGATACATGATCAACATTTTTTCAAATACTTGTCAACATTTTTTTCAAATTCTTGTTCAACATTTTTATATACATGATCAACATTTTTTGAAATACTTGTTCAACATTTTTCAAATAGTTGTTCAACATTTTTATTTTGAATGTTCATCAACATTCGTTTCAAATACTTGTTCGATATTTCGAATACTTATTCAACATTTTTCAAATACTTGTTCAACATTTTTCAAATACTCATTCAACATTTTTTTAAATACTTGTTCAACATTTGTAATACTTATTGA
This sequence comes from Triticum aestivum, assembly GCF_018294505.1. Taxonomy (NCBI): domain Eukaryota; kingdom Viridiplantae; phylum Streptophyta; class Magnoliopsida; order Poales; family Poaceae; genus Triticum; species Triticum aestivum. Next base: position 19,763,708 of record NC_057806.1, read on the forward strand.
AAAATTTCAAATACTTGTTCAACATTTTTCAAATACTTATTCAACATTTTTTTAATACTTATTCAACATCTTTCAAATACTTGTTCAACATTTTTAAAATGTGTTTTGAAGTTTATATATATATATATGTGTGTGTGTGTGTGTGTGTGTGTGTGTGTGTGTGTGTGTGTGTGTGTGTGTGGAACGTTTAAAACATAAATAAAAGTACAAAAATAAAGCAAAATACGAGAGCAGAAAACAGAAAAAAAAATAGGCCTTTGCCTCCCGCACGGCTGGGCCGGCCCATCTGGGCGGCCCCCGACGCGAGACGTCCCCATGTGCTCGCTGAAGGCGAGGAATAGGCGCGCCCATCTTTTTATCAGGATATTAATACATATAGCCCTAAAAAGGATATTAATACATATTAGTTTTTTTAAGATTACATATTAGTATTATTTAGTGCAAAGAAACAGATTAGAACACACGGAGGGCAAGCTTTTATGTGGATTAGTATTATTTAGTGCCAAGCATGAACTTTTTTCTAAATTTTATGTGGATTGAAACAAGAAATTTAAGAAAATTTTATGTGTCTTCACTCAGGACCACAAGCATGCACAATTATTGTGCATCCCCATTATATTTTTCAAATAGGCAACTAGGAATATTTAACATATTATATGCCCAACTCAGTGTATATTGATTGTATTTATTTTAAACGCACAGGTACTCAAAAAGTTGACAACATGTATTAAAAATTATTGTGCAACCATAATAAGTTTTATAATGCATGATGAACATTTTAAAAAATACATTTGCAATTTTTTAATACGCGTTCAACATTTTGCAAAAATGTTCTGAACATTTTTTTTCAAATGCACAAACACACAAACACTTTATTTTCTCGAATTTTACTTACATTATTTTCTCAAATGGGAAAAAGTAAAAAAAAGGTGAGCCTAAAAATAACAAATTTTTTCTTACATTTATTTTGTCAAATTACTCGCTAGATACAAAAGACTTCTTTGTCATACAGGACAACAAGCGATCAGTGGTGCGGTAGTCGAGCAGCCACCAGCAGGTCTCGAGTTCGAAACCCGCCTGGCCCCGAAGCTTTTAGTACCAAATTCGTTCTTCCATCCCTCTTGATCCCACTAACAAGCGGGACCCACATGGGTCCGCCACCACGTTGTTGTACCTGATATAATAGAGTTGACAGAAAATGTATAGAAATGCTATTAAATCTTCTTTCACAACTGAGGGCATTTGTGTGAACAAATATAAAGCATGGGGGTTTATGCAAAAGAACATGCCACATCGGCTCTTGACAGGCGGGCCCTGTTGGTCAGATACACCGTCAATACGCGTTTAGACCATTTTGTTGCGGCTTGCCCCATACTTGGTACCGACATATGAAAAAAAATGAATAGTGGTACTGATTCATAACCGTTGCCCCAAATGTGGTACCAACATGCAATTAACTCGGTTTCTCAGCTTTGCTTCAACAGGCCCAAAGAGATAACCTAATTAATGGAGTGAGCTTTGGGAGCACTGGCCCCATGTTACTCACCTCTTATTTGAGGATGATGTGATCTTCTTGGAAGGATCACAGGGTAACCTCGAGGCTCTGAAGGAAATTTTACAATCATATCAAGTGGTGTCAAGACAGAAAAGTGAATCTCCAAAAATCATCAATCATCTTTGGGAAAGGTTGTAATGATGAGGACAACGACACTCTGAAACAAACTATATGAACTGAATCTGAAGCGATGAGTGAGAGATATTTGGGTCTTCCAACCATGGTGGGAAGATCAAAGGACGGGTCAAAGAAAATCCGTTTTTCCATTGTTTGGCAGAAAATATCTTATATGGAAGGAACCAAGGAAAATTATTGTAAATCAAGCCAAATGGAGCAACTTCCATGTTGAAGGCCAAGCCACCAGGCAAAACATAATGAAAAACGGCCTTCATGCGAGCGGGAAGGAGAAACAGAATGAAAGATGACCTTCCATGCGAGCACACCCGCTCGCATGGATGGGCGTATGAGGTGCCTGGAGCTCCACCATATCAATACAAGACACTTTCATGAAGGGTGGACACGCATTGGAGAACCCTAGAGGCCGCCACCACTACTAGAACAGATAAAGAGGAGATCTGAAGAACCACCGAAGATCTTCTTAGTTTTGGTCCTTTTACATCCATCATCATTTCATCCTTGTAAGAGAAATTCAAAGTTGTAAGATCAAAAATTTCAAGGACACCAAGCCATGTTGCTAGAAGCCCATACAAGGCATACATTTTTTTTGTGACACTTCTATTCGGTTTTATATGTGCCTGTTTAAGAAGACACAATCCGAGTCATAAATATGTAGATCCAAATAATTGAAAGCAATACTATGCCACAGTCCTACTCGACATCGATCCAGTCGAGAAAAATATGTAGATCATGCACGGCGATATCATTTTGTTATATATGTAACATACCCCTTCCGTCCAGTGAAGAGTGTACATTTAGCTTTAAAGTTGTCCACAAAAGAATTTACTTCTACCTTTCCAATGCACTTTAAAGTAGAAAAAAATATTTCTCTCTTATCACACGGTAATCAAGACCAATAACATTCTACACATGAACTCCTTAATTTCTACATGCACTTAACTCATGGAGGGGGGGGGGGGGTGTAATTAAAAAGAAGAGAGATGGCACTAAAATTTTTACTCCATTTTATAATTTGTCCTAAAATTTTTATATCACACTTTTCACTGAACAGAGGGAGTGTATATGTGTGTAAACAACACATTAATGCAGATAAAAATAAACCCGCCAGAAAATGGAGGTGGCTGTGCGCGTGAAAAGGCAAGCGAGCGTTTACTTGCTCAGGCATCAATTAGATGATAACTACATACCCAATCTCCTTTTTACTGTATGTTTTGCCTGTCAATGGGCTATTAGTACAAAATTGCAAAGATATTAGTGCTTGCAAATTGTGTAATCTCCGGGTGAGAGCTGCACACACAACCTCGCCGCCCTCGGGACGGGCCTCAGCCGGTCACCTCGCTGGGCCTATAAATACCCACCCCCCGCAACAACCGACTGTCTCCCGTACCCCCCACCCGCACCAACCTCGCGGAAACCCTAGGCGAGCGGCAGCCTCCTCCGATCCCCTCTCCCCGATCTCTATAAAACACCGCGGATTTCGAATTCTGTCTTCCCCGCGGGAATCACACCGGCGCCTCCTCCCTCGGCGCGCCCGGACCGGGCTCCTCCCGCGGGGCCGGGGCTGGTACCAGGGGCGGCGGCGGGGGGCGGTGGATGGCGGAGGCGGCTCTGGAGGGGAGCGAGCCGGTGGATCTGACCAAGCACCCCTCCGGCATCATCCCCACGCTCCAGTAAGTCCCGCCCCCCGTCCCCGTCTCTCAGCTTTCACAGCCGTCGGCCGGGGGTGGGTTCCGTCGGCGGCGCGCGCCCCTTGGCCCCTCCCTCCCTCCCTTTGACAGGGTTGACTTTGATAGAGCGAGCTGTTGCTGAATTGGGCGCGGTCGATTTGGTGGACGAGCACGGCTCGGTTCGATCTGATTTTCTTTTCTTTCCAAAGAGGGAAGGGGACAGGGGTTTCTAGAGAACGACCAAATGAAATCGTAAATCTGACGATATTGGTTCACTGAAAATTATACATTAATAAACCAATGTAGAGGTTTGGTTCAGATGATATCTGTGTAGATGTTATCTGTGTCATAATTTGTCACCGGATTTGGAATTCATGCCACGGTGTAGCTTAGATGCTCTGGAACGCATATGCATGGAACTTTGAATGCCGAACGACAGCGGGTTCATAACTTGTGTCGGGGGTCACCGGGTTTGAAATTTGTGCGACGGCGTGGCTTAAATGCTCTGGAATGCATATGCATGGAACTTGAGATGCACGAATAGCAGTTTGGTGCTACATATGGATAGTTGAATGTGAATGATGTGCAGTTTTGCACTGTGTTCATTGCCAGCTCTTAAAATGAGTCATTCTGATCTATATTTGCGTCTACTTGCTCTGCAGTTAGTCTATCTAGCATGCCAAGTCATCCACTTTGTGCCAACTTGGTCCGGTCGGTGCAGCGTGTTCTAATTTGCTGGACATTTTACCATGCTGCAATGTTGCTTTTTGGGGGCGATAGTGTTTTGTGGTGTGGTCTTTTTTCCTACCCAAGTACGAAGATTAACGCTCCTGGGTGTACTCTGCCTTCTGGTGTTTGATTTGATGACAGGAATATTGTGTCGACGGTCAACCTGGACTGTAAATTGGACCTGAAAGCAATAGCTCTCCAGGCACGAAATGCAGAGTATAACCCCAAGGTGAAATCATTATCCTAATACATTCTTCATGATGTTTTTGTGTTCTCTTATGTGCTATATTTCTGAAAACGTCCAAGTTTTATTACTTTGCTAGCATCCACAAGTCTATTGTGGCGTGCATGTCTTTTTGAATCTTTTATTTGGCTGTGTAGACGGTGGATAGCCTGGTAAAAGATTTGAGACTTTCTGAATTTGTGCTCGTTTGCTGAGAAACTAGAGAACCGCTTACTAAATAAGATTTGGTACAATGGTGGGTTGAGACTGTCTACTTAACTACCTTTAGGCTTTGCATGAGGTTAAGGTTATGAATGTATGATACATGGGACATGGCTGCTCTGCTGTCTGCTCTATTCTGCGTTTTACTAAATAAAGTTTTTTTTAGAGAGATCTACTGAATAAAGTTAGTGCTGTTTAAAACATGCACTTCTATGTGATAATCGGTAGTATTTCTAGGTTAGTATGATCTCTTCTATTATGTAAAATTTATTTGGTAAAAACAAATCATTTAACCATGAACATTTGCTCTTGTCTTTTGCATTACAGCAGCATATATGTTATGCTTCTCTTTGCTGACATTCTATTTTGAACAGCGTTTTGCTGCAGTTATCATGCGGATAAGAGAACCAAAAACTACCGCATTGATATTTGCTTCAGGAAAAATGGTAAGGCCAAGTTCATGTACATCTGATGCAGAATATGTTCTCTTGTAGTTTGATTATTTACTTAATGACGTTGGAGCTGGTATTGTACGCGCATATGAGTAGCTATTCATGCTGCAGTCAGCGGACTGCTGAAATTCAATGCAAGATCCTCATGGACACTAGCGGTTAGGGCTCGATACATATTTTTCTCATTAGCTATATGTCTGAAATAAATGTTTTTGATCAGTAAAGACCCTCTAAATATCATCTTCAGCCACTGGAAAGTAAAGTAAAGATTTGTTGAGATTGGGTTGATACTTGAGTTCAATTCAAATTCCTTGGGTATCAGCTGGTCCCATTCACTATAATGGAAACCTGCAAAAATGTTTTGATTCAGTTGACTTTGTTAACGTTTTCTGGGAAGTGGATTTGATAGTTATACCAGAGAGTTATGGTCTTAGTGTAGTCTTATCCTCCTAATTACACGCTGATGCAAAGTATACCATTGCTGTGTTATCAGGTTTGCACTGGAGCAAAAAGTGAACAGCAATCTAAACTTGCAGCTAGAAAGGTATTGTCTAGCTTTCTTTCCTTTCATACATATCAGAGGCAAAAGGTTCTCAAATTGTAAATGTTTTCCTGTTTTCAGTATGCTCGTATAATCCAGAAGCTTGGCTTTCCTGCAAAATTCAAGGTACCCATCCCATACTTGTGTAAAGTGTGCATGTTCATACCTTGATAATTGCTTGTTTGCTGAACGTTTGTTAATCCTGTAATGTCAGGACTTCAAGATCCAGAATATTGTTGCCTCTTGTGATGTCAAATTCCCTATCAGGCTTGAGGGCCTCGCATATTCCCATGGCGCTTTCTCAAGTGTAAGTTACCAAGTTGAATTCTGTGGTTTCCGTTAGCACTATTTTATCATGGGCAGTATTTTTCTTTCTTTCTTGGAACTTCTCTATTTCCTTGTTTTGGAACTGATATTTTATACGGTTGCTTGACAGTATGAGCCAGAGCTATTTCCTGGTCTGATTTACCGGATGAGGCAGCCAAAGATTGTCCTCCTAATTTTTGTTTCTGGCAAGATTGTTCTGACTGGAGCAAAGGTCGGTAGTCATTTCCCTTGGGTTTTTCCTATTACTCAGTAATGGTGCTATGTCTAAGCTATTCTCTTTGTAGGTGAGAGAAGAGACATACACTGCCTTCGAGAACATATATCCTGTCCTGACGGAGTTCAGAAAAGTGCAGCAATGATGGTATAATTCCTGAGAGTGCATGTTTAATGGACATTGCTATGTTGGGAATAGGATAGGAAATGCCATGTTCCATTGACAAGTTGGGCCACTAAAGGTGGATTTGTCCCTTTTGCTGCTCAGTGCCTCTGGTGCTTGTTCTATTTTTGTTTGCGGTGTTTCCTGGACTGCGATGAGTGGCTACTTTCAGAAACTAGTAGTGCGGACGCCGTCTCTTCTGTGTGCAGGTGACTTTTTAAGTACGCAGAATTGGAGATATTGTTGCTTGCTGCCAGCTCCAACCTCACAAAGTCTAGGCATAGCCTGTCTTCCGGTGGAACCTATATATATATTACTGTCCATCAGATTTAAAGTACCTGTTGTCGTAATCGACTAGGGTCTTCTTTTTGTGATGGATCATGGTTGATCATCGCAGGGCCTATTCTGTCATCGTTCCTCACTCAAAACCCTCTTGTGGAAGTTGAGTAAAACCCAAGCAAATTTTGCTCCTGGATACTAGAGCCTTTTTCTCCTTGATGACTTGATGATGAAAAGGCCAGCTGATGTATATGTACTTGTAGACGCGTTTGCGCCCTGTTAAAAAGAGGGCTTCATGTCGAGCCAGATAGCAAGAGGAAGTTTGCGTTGTCTCAGTCAGTTGCATTTGGGTAAGGACATAATGACTTAAATCGGCCATTTAACATTTGCTGAAAAATTCTGTAATGCTTGCCTTTTTCTCCTTTTCAACCAGAATCCATCCATCAGCATTGAAAACAATGATAAAGTTAGAAAAATCACAAGAGCAAGAAAAGCTGCACATACTCACAAAAATTCATGACAGCATGAAGAGCAATTCACACACGAGTGCGGCCCCTTCATTTCTCTCTGCTTGCGTTGCGTTGCGTTGCGTGTGATGAAAGGGAAGGGAAGGAGGGAAAACAGTACGAAAAATTGAAAGGGCTCACTGCCTCTGTTTCTGTCCTAGCTCATACGGCCGACACAAGAATAAATGTAATGCAAAACAGGGCAAAGGAGCAACAGATCGAACCAAAGATGCGCTGCAGATTTCTCCATTAACCTCAATTCATTCATGACAAGATACCACTGTATATATATATTCTTGCAGGATTTTAATTCGAATCCCAATCCGGTATTCATTAATAATAATAAAAGTAATGGTCTACTCATTATAGAAGAAACTTTTCGGTGAAGTAATAATCGAAAAAATTGTTACATCGTGCTCATTTATCTGAAATATATAAAAAAAAGGATTTTTGATAGTACTACTAAACAAATTTGCTGCTAATTAAAAATGAACTTATCATGCACATTTATTCAGAGATCATTGGATGCATCACCATATCTAGCAAAATCCTTTTGCTTAAGGGCATCTCTAATGCAGTCCGTCAAATCAGACACCCCAAATGTCCACGGACATTAAAGGTAATATCATCCTTCGTCCAGGATCATCATGTGCAAATATTACAATGCAACAATAATTCAAATATTGATATTACAACCCAGACATGAAGTTTCCCAATAAAATAGTTCAAATTTGATTTTTAGTTGCCCCCCCCCCCCCTCCCGGAGCACCCACTGGTGGATGTCGAATCAGTTGATGCATTTTGACACATCCTTCAAGCGTCGTCGTGCTCATCTTGTTTGCTTGACAGTGAGCAACAAAAACGTCAATAAAAGTGGATACGACATTTGACTGAACACTTGTTCGGGCGTGGTGTCCACCATGGACCGCATTCTGCAGGGGGCAGAGGGTACCTGGGCGGCGGCTAACTAGGGGTGGAAGGGAGGCATCAGCAAGTCGGGACTGACACCCGGTATGGAGCGGTGGAGGTCCAGCGAGGCCTGGGCGGCGGAGTGGGTGGTATAGCGACGACACCAGCCTCGGGCTACGCGGATAGAAAGCAAGGGCGGAGGGACGGAGTGAGAAAAAAGGCGCTCCGGATGGGTTTTTTGTGGGGGTTGCGGGTGTCGGGACGCCTACGTGGCGGCAGTCCGGACGTTTACAGACCTTCCCCAGATTTGCTTCTGGTTAGTAGAATTTTGAAACACGCGGACTGGTCGGCGAAGCATTTTCATGCATGACGTTGGATGACACAAAGTGTACGGGCGTTTAGCGGCGCTTCGGTGCACAACGTTGGAGGTGCCCTAACCTCCCATGGATTTTCCCCGAGTTAAACCTTGCAACGTTGTTATCTGTCATATGAGATACAAAACGCACGACAACCAATTGGAGTATTTAACCATGTCAAATTTACCCAAACATAACCATTAGATGCATTTGCATAATCAACAAATTCTCTTTGCTTAACCTCCCATGAAATCTTTTTCTCCCTCAAGATAAACCTCACACTATCATCATCTTATCTTCTCATGTGGATGGATAAACCCCACAACAACCCAAACACAATTGTCATGTGAAACTCACATACATACACACACCCAAACAAATAAAACTTCCCCTTTTTTGAACCTTGTTGCGTGCAGCCGACGGGACTAGTCCATTGTATGTAAACCCTAAGCCTCATGGCTAAGCAAAAAGAGGCAACTTTTGTCCTCCAAGCACGGTAAAAACCGGCCCTTTTCCCCCCCTCTCGCCGCTCAATCGTAACCCCAACGCGCTCTCTTTTCCTTCCTCTTCCCCATAAAAACCTCCGCTGGGAAACAAAAGAAAGCTCTTGCGGAATCCCTACCCGGCCTCCCTCCCCTCCCTTCTCTATCTCCTCTCTCCACTCCTCCGGTTTGGGGGCGGCGGGGCATGGACGTGCACCACCCGCCGAATGCGGCGGCGGCGGCGGCCGCCGCCCTCGGCGACATGTTCCCCCAGGAGCCCGCCATGGTCGGTTTCTTTTCCCACCACCCCCCTCTTGCCCGCTTGTTCCGGTTGATTGTTTGTTCCCCTGCGAATAGGACTTGTTCCCCTAGGTTCCCCCCGGCCAAGAACCAGGGGTTTTGGTTGCTTCGCTGCGAGGGAAGGCGTCGGCGGACCAGGGGTTCTTGGTTTTTGAATGCTTTCTTGGATGTCCTCCGGGTTGCGCTTTCGCAGAGGAATATTTTGCGGGGTTTAGGCGCCGCCGCCGCCGCCGCCGCCTGTTCAAGAATTATGGGGTTTAGGTTGGTTCGTCTGTAATTCCTTGAACCCTAGGTGGTTTCGCTGGTTTCTTGCTCCCTTTAGGATGAAATTTCTCTTGAATGTTTGGAACACAAAGGAAAAAAGAAATGTCGACTCTGTTCCTGCGTTGCTTTTACTGTTTTGGTCTTCTCCCGTGGAGGAATCCTTCTGTTCACGTTTGTGTCTATTATTAGGAGAGAATATTGCTCTGGTTGGAGGGAAGGAGTTTTCAATTTCCCGAGCAATTCAATGGTAACTGCCGCCCGCCGAGGGGGGATTTTTTTTCAGCGACCGTGCAATAATTGTTTTATCCCCCTACTAGGGTTCATGTCAGGTTCATCACGTTCTTTCAATTATCCATTGGGGAAAAGTATTATGTTTCCCTTTCGATGTGATGTCACGGAAGAGGAAAAGCAATGCGTGTGCCCTTACGGCCTTGAATCAATGTCGATGTGCATATGTTCGTTCCCTCCTGTCATTGTCATTGCATAGGCGCATCCACTGTTAATATCCGTTTGGCCGCTGTGAGAGGATGCGGATGCAAGATTGTGACAGAGATATTGTAGTTTTTTTGCACTATCAATTTGGGTGGAAAACTTTAGGACTAGAAACGGTGACAACGGCAGTCAGCATCTCAATTTTGCCTCAAGGGTTCTTCAGGTTTGGTCTGTAACTCCTTGAAGGATTCAAGGAAACATCCCACCCATTGTATCACTTATTAGGAAATGCATCAGTTATGTTCCTCATATTTAGCTTTGACTGAAGTTCGTGGACTACTGAACTGTTTAATTGCATCCTGTTGTGAGAAACTGCCATGGTGGTTTCTGCTCCACGGTGTTTAATTGCATTGTAAAAGCATGACTTTTAGTTTCGTTCCAGTAACTTAATTTTCCGTTGGAATCTTAACTCCAGTATCACTTGCCAATTCGAATGCCCCCAAAGCAAATTTTCTATTGATTGATGGTGTTGACTTGAATTAGTTCAAAAAGTAAAGGGTGCTGACTGTAGGACTGTTTGTTCTTCGATAGTAGTTTTATTCAGTAATCTGTTTGGAAATTTTGTTACTCCATACTTCTAATACTCTTTGTTTGGGAACCATATTGCCAATGACAGTCCCTAGTCGATTAAGGCTTCCCTATGCATTCCATTCATTTTATTCATCCTCACATGCTTGCTTCTTGGTAAAAACATAGAACAGGACCTCCATGAAAAGTAGATTTCCTTGCAGTTGTGTAATTCCATTTAGTGATATATTCTTAGACAATCAATTTGGCCATTTTGTCTAAACGTGCCATGCTACTCTTTTTGATTTGCAGGAAAGTGAAGACAGCAGCACAGAGTGGCTCTCCATCTATTTAGAGGACTGCTTGACTAACCCTGCATCCTACCCTGTCTCCGAAGAACAAGCATCTGTAAACCCAAACCTGCCACATCCTTCATCTTCCAATCCCAGAAGAAAGAAGAGAAGCCTGGCCTCTGTTATAAGAGATAGTGATGAAGAATATTTCCTGATTGTTGAGCCACCACTACTACTTGATCAGAAGCATTGGCTAGCAGAGAGTGAGCTCATCCTCCCCAAGAAAGACAAGGACCAAGAACTTGTCCAAAAACTGGAGCAGGAACACGAGGAAGAATATAAGCCCTACACTGTGCAGTTCAAGCAAGAGCAGGCGGTGATGAGGTGTAGCATTTGTTTGTCCAACTCCAACCAAACACCACAGCAGTGGCAGGGTGGTCCATCAGGGGCATTATTGTGCAACACGTGCAGCCTGAGGCTCAAGGCAGGGAACGGGTTCATCAAACTGGAGCGCTGCGGCCAACAAGTTGACGAAGAACAAGATCATGGAAGGGGGCAGGATAAGAGGAAGATCAAGAAGACCACATATTATGGAGATGATGAGGAGCCTCCGCAGGAGAAGAGGAGGATCAAGAAGACTTCATTTGTAGATGAGCAGGGCAAGAGGAGGACCAAGAAGACATATGTGAACGAGGAGGTCCCACTGGAGGAGCCAGTGAAGCGGTGCACCCATTGCCTGTCCCACACGACGCCACAGTGGAGGAGCGGCCCTCTAGGGCCCAAGACTCTATGCAACGCGTGCGGCGTGAGGTACAAGTCCGGCAGGCTGCTGCCGGAGTACAGGCCCGCCAACAGCCCAACCTTCGTGAGCTTCATGCACTCCAATTCCCACAAGAAGGTGATGCAGATGAGGAAGAGTGTCGAGAACGAGCACGAGCATGAGTACTCACACTCGGATATGTGAGCTTCTGCCGGTGGTCAGGAGCATCTCCTGAGTCTGTCGCATCGGGTCTTAGAGGCCATTGGGCCGTAGTCATGTAGATCATCAGTCAGGAGGAAAGAATCGAACGCGAAAATCCGATTAGGTCTCAGTTGAAACTCCTTGTTAGCTCTAGCAGTCAGTCTTTCGCTTGAGAGAACCATTTCTCTTGTCCTGGATTCGTCGTCACTTGTGGTTGGTTGATACAATATTATGCCCGCCATTATATCGCGATGTTATGCTATGTTTTCCTGTCCCCGTTCCGAGTTTTGTTTGCAGGGCTGAAGTTGAACACAGCCCTGTTGCATTGTTGTTTTGCATCATGTGATCTTGGCACTGCTGACCTTTTCCTAGGCTGGAACAGAGTTTAGTTTAGTTTAGTTGTTGGATTTGCAAGAGAAGTGCTCTCTACCCAGCATGCATGATCACACACAGCATTGACATGCATCTAAAAACACTGGATCAGGTTATGTTTGCAGGGCTGGAGTTGAGCAGCCCTGCTGCATTGCTGTTTTGCATTGCTGACTTTTTTCTAGGCTGCAACAGAGTTTAGTTTAGTTTAGTTGTTGGATTTGCTAGAGAAGTAGTCTCTACCCAGCATGAGTGATCACACAGGTTACTGGAGTCCATGTGTTGTGTATGCTGATGCTCAGAGTTGTTTACATTGGATTTATCAAATTTTCCTGTGAGGGCTGGGGGTGTGCTTTTGCTGGTGTGCAAATGAGATAGATATTTTCTTCTTGTTTCTGCAATCTTCAAGTCCCACATAAGTTCCAACATCTGTTTGCAGATTAGTAGATGTTCCCTGCAATCTCTCAGGGCCATCTCTTTACTGCACCATGCATATGCACATCACAGATTCAGATGACCATCAATATTTTTCATAGCTGTCTCCCAGCATAGAGAAGCTGGTCAAGCCTCTCGTGGTACATGTGGAGGGGCACTAGTGTACTACTGGTACCTAAAAATCAATGCATCGTGTGTGCTCCAGTACAGTGACCAGAAAGAGGCTAGCCGAGCTGCATTACATGTGCACCCTTTCTGTCCTGTAAAACCTAGCAGCCAGCTGCAAGCTAGGAGCATCAATGATTCAGCACTACTACCAAAGGCCAACTTCAACACACGACCACAAATATTTGGTCCGGCCGCGTCCGTTTGAGGGTAAACTGACAAAAATCGCGGCCGCGGGAGCAAACGAACAAATGTCCGTTTTTCATTCGCCGCCGACGCATTTCCGGTCCAAATTTGGGCCGTGTTTACGTCGAAACGGACAGCGCACAGACGGGCCGGACGTGCGCCCTTGTCCTCCCCTGGCCCACCCATCGGGGACACAACACGCCCACTTTCCCTCCTTTTCCCAAAATCCTCCACGCACCCCCTCCCCTCCCTCCTCCATGGCCGGCGCCACGAAGAAACCTGCCGACTAGACCACCACTACCTCTCGCCCCGCGACGAAGAAGAGGAAGAAAGAGCGGTCGGAGCTCACGCCGGCTGAGGCCGCGCGGCTTGACATCGAATCAGCCAAGAGGGCCCAGCAGACCGTTGCGGCGAAGAAGAAAGCTGTTGCCGACTATGCCGCACGCCATGCAGCACAAGGCCGTCGTCGACCAGAACGAGGCCATCCTCGCCAAGGCCACGCAGGCAACGACGACGCATGCCCTCTTCATGCTAGGGTTGTGCTGATCTGGGCCGACCATTCTCTCCTCTGCCGCCATGGCCGCGGCGAGCACAAACTCGTCGGTCGTTCGCCCTTCGCTGCTGGGCTCCTCTATAACACTGGAGATGCCCGGTTTTCATGCGTCACATCAGCATGCTCAGACCCGGTTCTCCATGTCGCTGGACGACAGCGTGATCGCGTCGGCCACCCCTGCCAACCCGACCGTCATCGGCCTCAACGTCACGCCTGGGTACAACGGCGCAGGCCAGTCGACCGATGGGATGCAAAGGAAGCAGAGTCGGTCGATTCCTACGACCAACCTTCCTGACCCCCGCAACCTATTCAACGAAATGCCAATTCTGACGCTGGCGGCCGACGACCCTGACTACAACGCGTTCATGGAGAAAGTCATCTACGAAGGCCGTGGCTAGGTCTTCCACCCCGACGGCCAAGGCCAATGCTTCGATCCAGATGAGACCCAAAGCCAAGACGGTCGTGACCAAGATGGTTCCGACCACTACGGTGTCCATGAAGAAGAAGCGGCCGACAACCATGGCAACTCATGGCATGAAGATGAGGACATGTATTGCGAAGATGAGGAAGAAGAGGTCTACATTGCGGAGGAGCCATTATTTATCGACGAGCTCACCCAAAGAGCCGAGGCACAAAGGAGGAAGCAAAGCATTCGCACGGGATCATACACCAAAGTAGAGGACATGTTGATTTGCGAGAGTTGGATGGAGATAGGCCAAGATCCCAAGACCGGTGCCGAGCAAAAAGGATCCGTTTTTTGGAGAGTTCATACGACCTTTCATTAACGGAGGAAGTTGCCGCCCTAAAAGTTTGCGAGCACCCGTGGCATCAACTCAATCCAAAGGAGATGTGGGTTCATTCAACAAGAATGCAACAAGTATTGTGCCGCGCTTGAGAGCGTTGAAGCCCGTCATGTGAGTGGCCTAGGCATGGGTGACTTGGTATGACCTCTCCTATTTGCATTGCTATGTCATGTTTGTTGCAATGTAACATAACACCTAAAACAGTTCAATGTAACATAACACCTAAAACAGTTCAATTTCTACTGTCTAAAACGTCTTACAAAAGTGAACGTTTTAGACATTTAAGATAACACCTAAAACAGTTCAATTTCAGGTGTCTAAAACGTCTTACGAAAATGAACAGAGGGAGGGAGTAACTTTTTTAAGCGCTGTTTAAAAAACACAGTTTTAAGCGCCTTTTTTTTGCCGATTTAGTCGAGTCCCACGCAAAGCCCCGAGGATATTTTTTTTAGGGTTCCCCGAGGATAAATAAGACGGGGCACACCGCAGTGTCGCTGGAGAGCCCGATTTAGGGCCCGCATAGTCGAAGCAGGTTGAGTCATGTGGGTGGAAGCCTGTTAGACTTACTGCGGCTCAGATTGTACATAGCCCAAGATTCATTTTGACGGTCCGACGCTTTCAATCCGACGGTCCAGATTGATTCGACCAAACCAGTTTCTTTTTCCAAGCGACTATGTAATTGTCAGCCCCGTTATAGAAAAGGAAAACAAAGATTCAGACATGTATGGCACCATGATGTTTCATTTCACACTGGCTGACATATGGACCACAGAGGAGTTCAATATACAGGGCATGCAAGAGGTAATTCAAATCGCTAAACACCACAAGGCCAACACAAAAGTATTCCCCATTGCTAAACAAAGTGGGATTAAAACTTGACAGGACTTGATGTCAGACCAACACTAGCAGGGACGCCAAAGCTTTTATTTCTGTAGGAGGGCTCCTACGAATGTAGGGATTTGGCTTTGGAGAACAGCTTCGCGCGCTTGAGGAGTCCCGAGAGTCACTCGACCACCATGCTCTCGGCCTCCTTCTTGATGGAGTGGAAGAGCACCGACGAAAGGTAGCGCTCTCCGAAGCTTGGGAATACAACCTACACAGGTGTGAAATGTCAGCATATGGATGCAACATGTACTAGATTGCTGCTAAAAGGCAGCCTCTCTTCACTTGGTGGAATAGGTTAGTTTGCCGTATGAGAGTTGACAAGTACAGATATCTCTCTATAGGGTATTCAAGAGTAAATAAATCTGTAGTTCATTAGATCAATTCATTTGTGTTTTGCTTATTAGGTAGATCAGATGAATTTTCAGGGGAAAGAGGCATGCTAGAAACTACCAGGAGGGAATGTGCCACTTACAACAAAGAGTTTCCCTGCATTTTCAGGCCTCTGAGCAACCTTGATTGCAGCTGCTGCAGCAGCACCAGAAGAGATTCCAACCTACAATTATTTAGATAGTCAATGGCTGATGCAAACACTTGGTTCTGATTGACCCATACAGACAGATTGGATAAAAAAAATGTGTGCACGATACTGCTTAATACTCCCTTCGTCCCAAAATAAGTGTCTCAAGCTCAGTACAACTTTGTACTAAAGTTAGTACGAAGTTGAGGCACTTATTTTGGGACAGAGGGAGTAATAGATAAATGTTCGAAAGAAACCCCACCAGCAATCCTTCTTTCAATGCCAGAGACTTTGCCATCTCAATGGACTCATCACTTGAAACCTGGCATACAATTTGAACGGACCAAAGGTTACACCAGGGTAAAAGATGCAGACATATGGAAAGATAAACAGGAAATATCCAGCAAACTTCTATTCTCGCGGGAGGATTGAAAAATTAGGAACAACTAAGCAAAAAGATATGTGGCGGAAATTTTCTTATATAGTGCCTTCTCTACAACTCTACTTAGTGCAAGAAGAAAAATCACCTGTATGGTTTCATCAATGATGTCAACATCCAAGACACCAGGGATAAAACCAGCTCCAATTCCTTGGATCTTGTGTGGTCCTGTTCACAATAACTGAATCTTGTTGGTACAGAACAAGCAGTGTCAAGAATCAAAGCAGAACATTTTTGGTGCAAAATGCTGTACAAAGTTGTTTCTTCCTAACGGACATCTTTCTCACATTACGGACCTCCAGAAAAAGGCGCCTCATGAGGCCATATTGGAAATAGTTAACCATCTGAGTATTCTTATTTATATTACAATAATATTGACAAGGTATTTCAGATGACAAGTCAAAGGCAATGCAAAGAGAAACTCAATTTTTTTAGATGCTAGTGGTTGTGGTTGGGGGAACTTGACCATTTCTGTTAATGGATATTACGAGATGAATTTAATGAGTGAATGTATTTAGAATGAATGGAATGTGATACAGAAGGAAACATTACCAGGCTTTCCACCATTTAAGATAGCACTCTCGGTAGGCTCCACACCGTAGAGCTTACATGAGAAAACACAATAAAATCAGATACTATTTCTCATACAGGAAGAAATGTTAGTTGGTCAACGTTGGCAGCTAACATTGTAGTGTGCATAACGATTTGTAGTGCTTACCTTGATGTTAGGATTTTGCTCTTGGAGGTATTTTCCAGTTCCAGTAATGGTACCACCTGTCCCGATGCCAGAAACAAGGCCATCGATCTTTCCTCCTGTGCCTTTCCAGATTTCAGGCCCAGTTGTCTCATAATGAATCTGCACAAAATATTTAAACCTAAGAACTAGGAGCTCGGAAGCAAACATCAAACATGGGAATAAAGATGTTGTCCAAACAAAAATGATAAATTATGCCACACCTTTGGGTTGGCAGCATTCTCAAACTGCTGAAGGATGTATGAGTTGGGTGTCTTTGCTGCCAGCTCTTCTGCCTTTTGGACAGCTCCTTTCATTCCCAAGAGTGGGTCGGTGAGGATCAGCTCAGCACCAAAAGCCTTCAAGATGATTCTCCTCTCCATACTCATGGAGGCGGGCATTGTGAGTACAAGTCTGTAACCCTTCGCAGCAGCCATGAAGGCCAGCCCAATGCCTGTGTTGCCACTGGTTGGCTCAATCAGCACACTCTGGAAAACCATTCACATGGAAAGCAAAATATCAGCAAACCAAGATCCTAGCAATCTGAATTTTTTAGTAAACGTAGCTTTACAAAAAGTTTGCAGAAAGTGCTTGCTTAAAACAACTTGTCAGCATGAATCAAACGGCCAGGTGCACAAGTATTATTTTTAAGATTGCAAATAAGGGGCAGCATATCATGATTCATGGAAGGCGTGGTAAGTATTTAAATAGAGAGGCTCTAGATTAATATACTTAGTTCAGGTGTAAGGTGTTGTTGGTGAAGGGTTGACGTAAATGCTTACGCGGAGCAGCTGGACAAGTCAAACAACTAGGTGCAGGTGCAGGAGAAAACGAATAATACTGTGCAAATCAAGGCTACATAAATGAACCATAGATTCCAGACACCGTGGAATATATACAACTCTAGTAGAAATGGTCAACTGGCAACCCTGAAACGGAACACGAAAAATCCCTAGCACCAAATAGGGGGCAGCATATCATATCATCATCCATGAAAGGGATCGTGAAGCATTAAACAGAGAGGCTCCAAATTACTACTGCTTGGTTCAGGTGAAAGCTGAACCTATATGTTGGTGAAGGGTTGACCTAAATGCCAACGCAAAGCAGCTGTGCAAGTCAAACAACTAGGAGCTGGTGCAGGAGGAAATGAATAGAATAGTACTGCAAATCAATGCCATATCCCTGAACCATAGAATTCATAGTGCCAGATATGTAACTCTAGTTCCAATAGAGATGTATGGCAACACTGAGAAGAAGAACGAAAAATTCTTAGCGCCGAGTGAGTCGATTCCTTCATTTCTTATGTATACGTCTTGACCTGACTAGTTAACCCAATTAGAAGAGACTAGATGCTAAATTCCCTTGACCTCTGTTTTCTCCTGAACCGTAGCCAGTCAGGTCACAGCTAATACATACAGTACTACCAAAATCACAGGTAATAAGTACTTCTATTCCAGGGAGCCCAAATCATCGTTGGTAACGCCAAACTGTTGTAAAATTGCATGAGTACAACAAAACAGGGGAAACACACCAAAAGAGTGGTAGGGGGAGGGGTCGATGTTACCCACCTTGCCCGGGACGATGAACCCCTTCTCCTCCGCGTCGGTGATCATGCTGTATCCAATCCTGCACAAGAACAAGTAACGAATCCTCAGCTCAAATCTAGAGAGCAAACCAGGGCCTCTGTCCTCAGAGCATGGATGGGGATCTAGGAAAAACAGAGGGGGCAGGTAGCTGACCTGTCCTTGACGCTGGAGCAGGGCTCCATGGACTCGAGCTTGGCGGCGACGCGCCCCACGCACCCGTCGGTCACCTTGTTGAGGTACACCAACGGCGTGTTCCCGATCAGCTACATGGCAACACCAAGAATAAATCAGCACGCCAAACCAAATCCGGCCGGCCGGCCATCCCCAAACACCGACGCATCGAGGCAGACAAATCAGCTCACCTCGGTGACATCCTTGGCGATCGCCGGAGATGACGCCTCCCCCATCCCGCCGTCGACGAGCTACACAAATCAAGAACTCTGTTTTATCCTCCGGCGCACGGACACATCAATCGAAACCACCAACGAATCTAACGGAAGGGCGACGGAAAAGAGGCGAATTTCACCGTGGTATTACCGATTCGACAGCGAAGTGATCCTCCCGGAGCTGGAGCTGGACGAAGTGGCGGCCGCTGCTGGTTGTCCTGGAACTGGTGGGAGGAGGCAGGCGGGGGCCGCGAGGCTTTATACAGGAGAGAGGTTGGTGGAGGAGATTGGGGGGAGGGCCCCGGCTCCGCACGAAGGCGCGGTCCACGGTGCACCGTGACGCTGCGGGCGGGCCCGGCCGGAGGCGGCTGGCGCTCGTGGACCGGATATGTGTGGATGGATCATGGCGACCTTGAGTGAAGGAGCACAAGACGGCTGCATACATAAATGCAGATGTGTTGAAAATTCAGTTTTCATGAGTTCAGAAAGAACATCAACGTCGTGTTGAAATGGAGAATTATTCTGCGTTTTTATGTCAGGTTCGAGATCGGATATCTTATTTGACTGGATTTTTGTTAACGGATAGGACGGCGATCTCGATTAGAAGCGGCTAAGAGAAAATGTGGTAATACGTGGATGCGTGTTTGGAAATTCAGTCGTGTTCTAGACCGAACGGCCCCGGTGTCAGTGGCGGAGCTTGCAGCAAATTCCTGGGCGGGCTGGATAGGCTAAATTGCATGAAATTGGTTTTTCCCCGGCCCATGGGCCGGCTATAATAGGAGGAGGTGGTGCAAAGCTGGGCGGGCCATGGCCCATGTAGCCTTGCTGAAGCTCCGCCACTGCCCGGTGTCATATGCCAAAATAAATAGAGAATTATTCTGGATCAGAGATATTCACATTTCAGGTTCTGAATGTTATCATGATGTGGATTGACAACTCCAACCGTCGTCGTTTCCGCGAGACTTGACCGATGGTTTCCGGTCATCTCAATATATGATTATCGCGCCTTGTGCTTTATCATATAAACATAGTGTCACCTATTTTGGTGAATGATTTCACCGAAACCATCTGGAATAGGTCAATGTTACCGAAACGTCTAAAATGCCATGAAGCAGATGCACTAATATGGTACGTACGTAGTACTATTGATAGTTTGTAGCTAGGGTTGGTTGCGATTGTCTTGTGCAAATATACGTAACCACTTGATGGTACCGGACAATCATCCTAGAAAGAACCACAAAAAATATATGCCAGTTGGTACTAGCTTCCTCCATCGAGTAATTCAATATGTTGGTTTCTTCCATGGCCATCTTCCCCATGCTCCAAGCCATCTGTCATTCGTTCTTGAAGATATCATTTGCCATATATACCTGACAATCTTTCTGTTAGTCTACTCCACGTGATAGTGTATCCTGGATAATGTATCTTCTCTGAAACTATTTTAGCTTACAAGTCGTCCCTACAAATTTTCAGGGGCCAACACATACATGCCCGTACAATCATATCACACACACCACATCATTTCTTATTTGGAGTTAGTCGTTGTATGGAGACGTGTATGGACGGTACGTATTTGGCGCCATCAGATGGCTACTGGATGATGGATGGATGGCGTGGATATCTTGAGTGTGAGTTAGTACAAGACGGCTGGCTAACAGGTATGTTTAATTGAGGTGTATATTTGCAAATTCAGACATGGTTTAGAACAGATATGTATTATGCATGTGGAAATAGAGATAAATTCCGGTCCACAAACGTGTTTATGTCGGGTTCGAGGCCAAAGATTTGGCTAGACTTTCGTGGATGGATAGGATGGTGATCTTGGTTAGAGGCAGACACAAGCAAGTAGATAGTCGACTGGCTATGCATAAATATCCCCCGCAAAAAAAAAAAAAGGCTATGCATAAATATGAATGTACAGATATGTGCTTGAAATTCAGTTATCTTCTGGGTTGGACGATCGGCATCCTGTGAAAAATGGAAAATTATTCTGATCCATAATTGTTTGTATTTTTCAAGGATTTGAGCATTGCCGTGTTGTTGATTGACGATTCGAACCATTCTCGCATGTAACAAACTACAAGTGGCTGTTAGAGTTGACCGTTAGGTTCCAGTCATCTCACGCTGCGATTACCACGCATTTCAGGTGATTATATGGATAATTTCACTGAAACCATCTAAATATGTCGCATCACATATGAGATCCTTCACGACGAGAACATACTGTGGTGTTATGAGCGTCATCATAGTTTCTGCGCCCTGAATAAGACATATTGTTGACACATACTCGACGTCGGTGCGTACTTAATCGTGTCTAAAATGCTATTATATTATAAGACGAAGGGAGTAGTTGATAGGGACGTACCTTCCTCCACCAGCCACCAGATAATTCGATATCTTGCATGCTTTCTTAATTAAGTGGGCATCTTTTGCTCCGCTCGAAGCCATCTGTCATTCATTTCCAAAGATGCCGTGTGCCATTTAAAAAAAAAGAATAGATGTACACACAGTGTATCATCGAAGATCATCCAGCATATCCTTATCTTGGACAGCGAATATTTTCTGAAACTAATTTAGCTTATAAATTGCCCCTACGATTTTTTTGAGTAATTTTCTTTTAGTAATGCCCTTATGATTTTCGAGGGGCCAATACATACATACATACATGCATGCCCGCACAATCACATCATTGCTTATTTGGCTTGTTTGCCTTTGTTTTGGTTTGTGTATGCATGGATGCATACGTGGAGAGGGCGACGACGGCAACGTTGTCTTTTTTTGGCTTCCAGCTAGCTCCCGTCTGTGCGGCCTATTGTTGACGTCGCCGTCGAGCACTGCCGCCGCGTGCCGGCCGGTGGGCAAATTAAATCTTCCACCGTCGGCAAATCTCCTAATTAAGCTCTCCGGACTCCCCTCAGTTCACATGCTCAATGGCAAAACCGTGTAGCTAAGAGCATCTGCAGTCGTTGGCCCCCCAGAAGATATAAAAATCGCCGCTTGGACGAGCCGGCGGTACAATCGGCACTGGGGCGGTTGGACATTCAGCCGTCGCCCTCACACCGATATTGGCCCCAGTTTTCAGCCCACTTTTGACGAATAAAAGCTTCATATGGGCGAGAATCGGCCCATATTCAGCGTGGTTTGTCGTGGTTCGGCGTTGAATTCTGAACATAAATACTTTTATCACATAGTTTATCACAGAAAATCAAATAGTTTAACAAAATAGTGCAACAACAATTAGTTCAATACAAATTATATAGTTCAACAAATAAAAACCCATATTTCATCACACGTCGAGCTAGGCGTCACCCTTGATCCTCCATAGGTGCTCCACCAGATCCTGCTGCAGTTGATGATGCACCTGTGGGTCTCGGATCTCCTGACGCATATTGAGGTAGACAGTCCAGGTTGCCGGTAGCTGGTGATCAACTTCGGCTAGAGGACCCTGCCTGTAGTATGGTTAGTGTCAAACACTGGCTCTTCCTGCTCGCTCTCGATGATCATGTTATGCAAGATGACACAGCAAGTCATGATCTCCCACATTTGATCTTTCGACCAGGTCTGAGCAGGGTACCGGACAACAACAAATCGAGATTGGAGCACACCAAATGCCCGCTCGACATCCTTCCTGCAAGCCTCCTACACCTTGGCAAAGTGGGACTTCTTGCCTCCTGGCACAGCGTTTGAGATAGTCTTCACAAATGTAGACCATCTCGGATAGATGCCATCAGCTAGGTAGTACCCCTTGTTGTAGTGCCGCCCGTTGACCTCGAAGTTCACCGGAGGAGAATGACCTTCAACAAGCTTGGCAAAGACAGGGGAGCACTGCAGCACGTTAATGTCATTGTGAGTTCCTGGCATACCAAAGAAAGAGTGCCAAATCCAGAGGTCCTGTGTGGCCACCGCCCAAAGTACCACACTGCAACCGCCTTTGGCGCCTTTGTACATCGCCTACCAAGCAAATGGGCAGTTCTTCCATTTCGAATGCATGCAGTCGGTGCTTCCAAGCATTCCAGGAAATCCCCTTGCTGCATTCTATGCTAGGATCCGAGCAGTGCCTTTCGCATTGGGTGTTCGCAAGTATTGCGGTCCAAACACTGCCACCACTGCCCGACAAAACTTGTAGAAACACTCAATGGTGGTGGACTCGGCCATGCGCCCATAGTCGTCGAGTGAATCACCGGGAGCTCCTTATGCAAGCATCCTCATCGCTGTCGTGCACTTCTAGATCGAGGTGAATCCAAGTTTGCCAGTGCAACCCATCTTGCACTTGAAGTAGCTGTCGAACTCCCGGATGGAATTCACAATCCTGAGAAAGAGCTTTTGGCTCATCTGATAACGGCGCCGAAATGTTTTGTCGCCATGCAGTGGAGCATCGGCGAAGTTGTCGGAGTAGAGCATGCAGTAGCCTTCGAGACGATGCTGGTTCTTTACTTTCATCCGCCCCGGCGCCGAGCCACCTCGCCGCGGCTTTTCATTGCTCGCCAACAGGGCGGCGAGGACCATGAGATGTTCGTCTTCCTGGACGTCGGCCTCGGCTTCCTCCTCCAGCAGCGCGGCGAGCGCTTTCTCATCGTCCGAGTCCATTGCTGAGGCAGGCAAATCGACGAACACCTTGCGGGCGCGGTGGGCGCGCACCCGCCGCTACACCGCCCTCCGTGGCCGGAAACGCCGGAAAAATCGCCCAGTCGATGGTGGAGAGGCTACCTTGGCGAAACCTCTGCTCTTTTTCCGGTGAGAATGTCTATCTAGCGGTGGCGGCGCCGGGGTACAGCCGGTTGGCGGCCGAGCGCGCGGGGGGGTGGGAGGCGAATCTGAAAGAAAGACTTAACTTTTCGCCTGACGGTATGGGCCAGACGTGCTTTTTCCTTGCGCCGGAGCCCCCGAGCGCCCCCCAGTGCGCCGGGTTCGGCCTGCGATTGTCGGGCCCAAAAATGGGTCAAACCGGCGGATTTCGACGTCCTGAAGGTGCGACTGGGGCGCTTTTTCAGCGCCAACGCCGAAAAAGTCACCTGGGAAGCCCGTTGGGGCGTGGCTAGAGATGCCCTAACTACTCAGCTAACGTTGATTCCACCGGTCCCTGAGTTCACATACTCAATGGCAAAACCGTGTAGCTAACTACTCCTAGCTAACGTTGGTTCCACCGGTGATCAGATCAGCTGGTCGATCACAAAGTCATCGTCAACCCATATACTGGAGTATATATATGCTTACCTCAAGAACCATCAACGACGTCGATTAGTCTTGCGCCCGTGGAAACTACCGGTGACACGGAAACACGACTGACTTACCGGTGCCTGAAGAACGCAGCTAGCTAGTCTCCGCTTGGAATTCCACGGCAGATAAAACACCAGACGGCCAATGGTTTTCCTTGTACGAACCATAAAAGTATATATCAAGGAAATCTCGACGAAATCCAAGATTGGACCCGACTAAACAATGGCGGATGTGATGGAAGGCGACGGCTGAAGATGTTCCAACGTACGTATAATTGTCAGGAATTCCAGTCTCACGCAAAAGTCTATTCAGGAGAAGCAGTGCGTACGTACGTACGTACGTACGAGAGGAACCCGTGAGACGAATGAACCGTTCCAGGTCTCAATTCCTTCTGATTTCTCATTGCTTTTGACACTCTTATATACTCATAGAAAAGGGTACGATAGATACCTTATGCTTGTGGGTCAGAATTGGGTCACTCGCTTACCTGTTTCACTTTTGTTATTACAATTTACGCCCTAGCAATTATTTTGTGATCAAACAAACTACAATAAAAAAAATATTTACAGCTTCTAGTGATTTTTACCAGTTTTCATCAACCAATTCCTACTACTCTTCGCCGAGTTCGACACTTTTACTTACCGAAAAGCCTATAATAGATCTCCTATGCATGTGGGTTATCAGCATGCAATGATAAGGGTGCGAAAGTGGGTGTGGGGAAGGTGCCTGTGGCACATGCTGGGCAGCCACTAGTTATATAGGCGGCTAGTAGGTCGATCGACATGTCATGAGAAATGCGACGGTCATCGGCATTCAATGCGTGAGCCAGCGAGGCATGCAAATTGGACAAAATGGAAATTATGGATGTATCAGTCACGTCGATGGCGGGCTCTGCATAGGCAGGAAGAGTGAACTAGTCTTCACATCAATATTGGTGGGCTCCTTTGATGACCCACAAGTGTAGGGGATCAATCTTTGTCTTTTCGATAAGTAAGAGTGTCAAACCCAAAAAGGAGCAGAAGGAAATGAAAAACGGTTTTCAGTAAAGTATTCTCTGCAAGTCCTGTAAGTAGTGATAACGATAGTTTTGTAACGAGGTAATTCGTAACAAATAACAATGGTAACAAGAGTGCAGCAAGCTGGCCCAATCCTTTTTATAGCAAATGACAAGCTGAAAGTACTTATAATGAGCAAAGCGTTCTCGACGGCACATAGGAATTCTCGTCTAGTCACGTTCATCATGTTCAGTTGATTCGCGTTCACTTCTTTTATAATTTGATATGTGGGTGGACCAGTGCTAGGATGCTGTTCTTACTTGAACAAGCAACCCACTTATGATTAAACTCTCTCGTAAGTATCCGTAACTACGAAATAAGAATTTAGATAAATCTAACTATAGCATGAAACTTATGGATCCAAACAGCCCCTTACAGAATAACTCATAAACTAGGGTTTAAACTTCTTATCACTCTCGCAATCCATCATCTACTTATTACTCCCCAATACCTTTCCCTAGGACCAACATGGTGAAGTGTCATGTGCTACTTGTGAGTTGCATTGGGATTTCCTTGAAGAGGGGAGGATGATGTAGTACATTAGAGATAAGTATCTCCTTCAGTTAACAACTAAGGTTATCAATCCAGTAGGAGAACCATGCAAGATCTCGTGAACAACACCTACACACAAAAGAAAAAAAATACTTGCACCCAACGCAATCAAGGGGGTTGTCAATCCCCTCGGCAGTTAATTGCAAGGATCTAGTCTGATAATGGTAGATAGACAAATAAAAATACAAAATAAAATAATGGTAAATAAGTTGCACTAAGGTATTTTTTGATTTTAATATATGATAAAAATAGACCCAGGGCCATAGTTTTCACTTGAGACTTCTCTCTTGAACATAGCATACGATGGGTAAACAAATTACTATTGAGAAATTGATAGAAAAGCTCATAGTTATGATGATATTCAAGGCAATGATCATGTATATATGCATCACATCCGAGACAAGTAGACTGACTACTGCCTGCATCTACTACTATTACTCCACACATCGGCTGCTATCTAGCATGCATCTAGAGTATTAAGTTCATAAATAATGAAGCAACACCTTAAGTAAGATGACATGATGTAGACAAAGTAAACCCAATCAATATGAATAAACCTCATCTTTTTATTCTTAATGGCAATGATACAAATATGTGTCATGTCTCTTTCCGTCACTGGGATTGAGCATCGCAAGATCGAACCCATCACAAAGCACCTCTCCCATTGCAAGATAAATCAATCTAGTTGGCCAAACCAAACCGATAAATCGAAGAGAAATACAAAGCTTGATCATGCATATAAGAATTCAGAAAAGACTCAAATAATATTCATGAATAATCTGATCATAAACCCACAATTTATCGGATCCCAACAAACACATCGCAAAAAAGGATTACATCGAATAGATCTCCAAGAACATCGAGGAGAACATTGTATTGAAGATCAAAGAAAGAGAAGAAGTCATCTACCTACTAGCTATGGACCCGTAGGTCTGTGGTAAACTACTCACACATCATCGAAAGGGTAGGAAGGTTGATGTAGAGGCCCTCCGCGATCGATCCCTTCTCTGGCAGAGTACCGAAAAAGGCCTCCAGATGGGATCTCCAAAGAACATAAATTTGCGGCAGCAGAAAAAGTATTTTAGGTGGCTCTCTGATGTATTGGGAATATTTGAGAAGTTATAGAAGTGGAATTAGGTCAAGAGGTGCCACGAAGGGCCCACAATCCTAGGGGTCGCGCCTCCCTGGGGCGTGCCCTGTGGGCTTGTTGCTCCCTCGTGGCTCCGCAGGTCTTCTCCCGAAACTTCTAGGATCCCTTCTGGTCCAGAAAAAACCGTCAAAAAGTTTCGTAGCGTTTGGACCCCGTTTGGTACAGATTTTCTGAAAAGCCAAAAATAAGCAAAAAACAACAACTGGCACTGAGCACTATCTTAATAGGTTAGTCCCAAAAAATGATACATAATTGAAGTTAATTGCATAATAAACACCCAAGATTGATATTATAATAGCATGGAACACTCAAAAATTATAGATACATTGGAGACGTATCAACATCCCAAGCTTAATTCCTACTCAGCCTCGAGTAGGTAAATGATAAAAACAGAATTTTTGATGTGGAATGCTACCTATCATATTCATCATGTAATATATTTTGTGATATAAATATTTAGATCCAAATGATTCAAAGCAATAGTCTATAGTTTGACATAAAGATATCAATACTCAGGCATACCAATAAACAATCATGCCTTTCAAAATATCAATGCTAAAGAATGCTATCACTAAAAAATCATATAGCCTTGTCATGCTCCATCTTCTTAACACAAAGTATAAACCATGCACTACCCCGGTGTCAGCTAAGCAATTGGTTCATACTTTTTAACGTGCTTCAGCTTTTTCAACCCCCAGGAAATACATGAGCGCAAACCATGGATATAGCACTATGGGTGGAATAGAATATAGTGGTAGAGATGATATGGAGAAGATAAAAAATAATAAAGTCTCACATCGACGAGGCTAATCAACGGGCTATGGAGATGCCCATCAATTGATGTCAATGTGTTGGCGCAATGAGAGGCCCCTTATGTTTTGTAGTTTGTTGAGATAAACAGTATGGGACTTATGTGTTTGGCTAGTGCACACAGAGTAACAGGTCCCTGAGATATCGAGGAGTTTGATGCAAACGATGAATATAATCTCCGTACGTCGCAGCGAAGGTTATCACCGAAGATGATGATTATCAAGAGTGACCCCTAAAAATTGCTGAAGAGAAGTAAGTTTGGTGTCTATCCAAAGAAAATGATTGCGTCCGAGGAGAATGAAGACGAAGTAAAGACGTAGCATTTGTTTTGTTCTTCTTCTTCTTTTTATTGAGTCATAGGACCACCGTACTATTAAGAGGGGTGTAGTGTTTGAAACTTTGATTCTTTGATGCTAAAGCCAAATCCTATGAAAGTTGTGAGAGAAATCTATTTGTGTTTTGAGCAAATACTTGCCAGCAAGAGACTAAGATCTTCTTCGCTGCGAGAGATTTGTCTCAGACCGATGAGTTAGCATTACTTGTTCCTCAAGTAATGTTACCGTTGCTCCGAGATCCGACCGTTGTGAATGTGTAGGTTGGCCATTGGCTGGACCACATGTCCAAAATGGTCCTTTCCCATCTGGGAAGGCTGCAGCTATAAATAGCCACCCCGCGCCGGCTTTGTCCGGTGGCTGCTCCGTTTGATTCTGAGAAGATTGTTGAGCAACCCACTCTCTGAGCGATTTGAGTTTAAAATCCATCAAGAGAAAAACCCTAGAGCCGAAGAATTAGATAGTGGTTCAGCATCACTCGAATTTAACTCTAGTATGCTCCGCCTATTATGAAGGAAATATGCCCTAGAGGCAATAATAAAGTTATTATTTATTTCCTTATTTCATGATAAATGTTTATTATTCATGCTAGAATTGTATTAACCGGAAACATAATACATGTGTGAATACATAGACAAACAGAGTGTCACTAGTATGCCTCTACTTGACTAGCTCGTTAATCAAAGATGGTTATGTTTCCTAACCATAGACAAAGAGTTGTTATTTGATTAACGGGATCACATCGTTAGGAGAATGATGTGATTGACTTGACCCATTCCGTTAGCTTAGCACTCGATCGTTTAGTATGTTGCTATTGCTTTCTTCATGACTTATACATGCTCCTATGACTATGAGATTATGCAACTCCCGTTTACCGGAGGAACACTTTGTGTGCTACCAAACGTCACAACGTAACTGGGTGATTATAAAGGAGCTCTACAGGTGTCTCCAAAGGTACATGTTGGGTTGGCGTATTTCGAGATTAGGATTTGTCACTCCAATTGTCGGAGAGGTATCTCTGGGCCCTCTCGGTAATGCACATCACATAACCCTTGCAAGCATTGCAACTAATGAGTTAGTTGCGAGATGATGTATTACGGAACGAGTAAAGAGACTTGCCGGTTACAAGATTGTGAAGGAAATATGCCCTAGAGGCAATAATAAAGTTATTATTTATTTCCTTATATCATGATAAATGTTTATTATTCATGCTAGAATTGTATTAACCGGAAACATAATACATGTGTGAATACATAGACAAACAGAGTGTCACTAGTATGCCTCTACTTGACTAGCTCGTTAATCAAAGATAGTTATGTTTCCTAACCATGAACAAAGAGTTGTTATTTGATTAATGAGGTCACATCATTAGTTGAATGATCTGATTTACATGACCCATTCCATTAGCTTAGCACCCGATCGTTTAGTATGTTGCTATTGCTTTCTTCATGACTTATACATGTTCCTATGACTATGAGATTATGCAACTCCCATTTGCCGGAGGAACACTTTGTGTGCTACCAAACATCACAACGTAAATGGGTGATTACAAAGGGGCTCTACAGGTGTCTCCAAAGGTAGATGTTGGGTTGGCGTATTTCGAGATTAGGATTTGTCACTCCGATTGTCGGAGAGGTATCTCTGGGCCCTCTCGGTAATGCACATCAAATAAGCCTTGCAAGCATTACAACTAATATGTTAGTTGTGAGATGATGTATTATGGAACGAGTAAAGAGACTTGCCGGTAACGAGATTGAACTAGGTATTGGATACCGACGATCGAATCTCGGGCAAGTAACATACCGATGACAAAGGGAACAACGTATGTTGTTATGCGGTCTGACCGATAAAGATCTTCGTAGAATATGTAGGAGCCAATATGGGCATCCAGGTCCCGCTATTTGTTATTGACCGGAGACGTGTCTCGGTCATGTCTACATTGTTCTCGAACCGTAGGGTCCGCACGCTTAAAGTTACGATGACAGGTATTATGAGTTTATGCATTTTGATGTACCGAAGTTAGTTCGGAGTCCCGAATGTGATCACGGACATGACGAGGAGTCTCGAAATAGTCGAGACATAAAGATTGATATATTGGACGACTATATTCGGACACCGGAAGTGTTCCGGATGAATTTCGGATAAAACCGGAGCACCGGGGGGTTACCGGATCGGTCGGATCGGATCGGGAAGACGTACGACTACTTCCTCTACGTTGCGTCAACGCTTCCGTTGCGGTCTACGAGGGTACGTAGAGAACACTCTCCCCTCTTGTTGCTGTGCATCACTATGATCTTGCGTGTGCGTAGGATTTTTTTTGAAATTACTGCGTTCCCCAACAGTGGCATCCGAGCCTAGGTTTTATGGTTTGATGTTATATGCACGAGTAGAACACAAGTGAGTTGTGGGCGATATAAGTCATACTGCCTACCAGCATGTCATACTTTGGTTCGGCGGTATTGTTGGATGAAGCGGCCCGGACCGACATTACGCGTACGCTTACGCGAGACCGGTTCTCCCGACGTGCTTTGCACAAAGGTGGCTTGCGGGTGACTGTTTCTCCAACTTTAGTTGAACCGAGTGTGGCTACGCCCGGTCCTTGCGAAGGTTAAAACGGCATCAACTTGACAAACTATCGTTGTGGTTTTGATGCGTAGGTGAGATCGGTTCTTGCTTAAGCCCGTAGCAGCCACGTAGAACTTGCAACAACAAAGTAGAGGACGTCTAACGTGTTTTTGCAGGGCATGTTGTGATGTGATATGGTCAAGACATGATGCTAAATTTTATTGTATGAGATGATCATGTTTTGTAACCGACTTATCGGCAACTGGCAGGAGCCATATGGTTGTCGCTTTATTGTATGCAATGCAATCGCGATGTAATGCTTTACTTTATCACTAAGCGGTAGCGATAGTCGTGGAAGCATAAGATTGACGAGACGGCAATGATGCTACGATGGAGATCAAGGTGTTGCGCCGGTGACGATGGTGATCATGCGGTGCTTCGGAGATGGAGATCACAGGCACAAGATGATGATGGCCATATCATATCACTTATATTGATTGCATGTGATGTTTATCTTTCATGCATCTTATCTTGCTTTGATTGACGGTAGCATTATAAGATGATCTCTCACTAATTATCAAGAAGTGTTCTCCCTGAGTATGCACCGTTGCGAAAGTTCTTCGTGCTGAGACACCACGTGATGATCGGGTGTGATAGGCTCTACGTTCAAATACAACGGGTGCAAAACAGTTGCACACGCGGAATACTCAGGTTATACTTGACGAGCCAAGCATATACAGATATGGCCTCGGAACACGGAGACCGAAAGGTCGAGCATGAATCATATAGTAGATATGATCAACATAATGATGTTCACCAATGAAACTACTCTATCTCACGTGATGATCGGACATGGTTTAGTTGATTTGGATCACGTGATCACTTAGAGGATTAGAGGGATGTCTATCTAAGTGGGAGTTCTTAAGTAATTTGATTAATTGAACTTAAATTTATCATGAAACTTAGTACCTGATAGTATCTTGCTTGTTTATGTTGATTGTAGATAGATGGCTCATGCTGTTGTTCCGTTGAATTTTAATGCGTTCCTTGAGAAAGCAAAGTTGAAAGATGATGGTAGCAATTACACGGACTGGGTCCGTAACTTGAGGATTATCCTCATTGCTGCACAGAAGAATTACGTCATGGAAGCACCGCTGGGTGCCAGGCCTGCTGCTGGAGCAACACCAGATGTTATGAATGTCTGGTAGAGCAAAGCTGATGACTACTCGATAGTTCAGTGTGCCATGCTTTACGGCTTAGAATCGGGACTTCAACGACGTTTTGAACGTCATGGAGCATATGAGATGTTCCAGGAGTTGAAGTTAATATTTCAAGCAAATGCCCGGATTGAGAGATATGAAGTCTCCAATAAGTTCTATAGCTGCAAGATGGAGGAGAACAGTTCTGTCAGTGAGCATATACTCAAAATGTCTGGGTATAATAATCACTTGATTCAATTGGGAGTTAATCTTCCAGACGATTGCGTCATTGACAGAATTCTCCAATCACTGCCACCAAGCTACAAGAGCTTCGTGATGAACTATAATATGCAAGGGATGAATAAGACTATTCCCGAGCTCTTCGCAATGCTGAAAGCTGCGGAGGTAGAAATCAAGAAGGAGCATCAAGTGTTGATGGTTAACAAGACCACTAGTTTCAAGAGAAAGGGCAAAGGAAAGAAGAAGGGGAACTTCAAGAAGAACGGCAAGCAAGTTGCTGCTCAAGAGAAGAAACCCAAGTCTGGACCTAAGCCTGAAACTGAGTGCTTCTACTGCAAGCAGACTGGTCACTGGAAGCGGAACTGCCCCAAGTATTTGGCGGATAAGAAGGATGGCAAGGTGAACAAAGGTATATGTGATATACATGTTATTGATGTGTACCTTACTAATGCTCGCAGTAGCACCTAGGTATTTGATACTGGTTCTGTTGCTAATATTTGCAACTCGAAACAGGGACTACGGATTAAGCAAAGATTAGCTAAGGACGAGGTGACGATGCGCGTGGGAAACGGTTCCAAAGTCGATGTGATCGCGGTCGGCACGCTACCTCTACATCTACCTTCGGGATTAGTATTAGACCTAAATGATTGTTATTTGGTGCCAGCGTTGAGCATGAACATTATATCTGGATCTTGTTTAATGCGAGACGGTTATTCATTTAAATCAGAGAATAATGGTTGTTCTATTTATATGAGTAATATGTTTTATGGTCATGCACCCGTGAAGAGTGGTCTATTCTTATTGAATCTCGATAGTAGTGATACACATATTCATAATGTTGAAGCCAAAAGATGCAGAGTTGATAATGATGGTGCAACTTATTTGTGGCACTGCCGTTTAGGTCATATCGGTGTAAAGCGCATGAAGAAACTCCATACTGATGGACTTTTGGAACCACTTGATTATGAATCACTTGGTACTTGCGAACCGTGCCTCATGGGCAAGATGGCTAAAACACCGTTCTTCGGTACTATGGAGAGAGCAACAGATTTGTTGGAAATCATACATACAGATGTATGTGGTCCGATGAATATTGAGGCTCGTGGCGGATATCGTTATTTTCTCACCTTCACAGATGACTTAAGCAGATATGGGTATATCTACTTAATGAAACATAAGTCTGGAACATTTGAAAAGTTCAAAGAATTTCAGAGTGAAGTTGAAAATCATCGTAATAAGAAAATAAAGTTTCTACGATCTGATCGTGGAGGAGAATATTTGAGTTACGAGTTTGGTGTACATTTGAAAAATTGTGGAATAGTTTCGCAACTCACGCCACCCGGAACACCACAGCGTAATGGTGTGTCCGAACGTCGTAATCGTACTTTACTAGATATGGTGCGATCTATGATGTCTCTTACTGATTTACCGCTATCGTTTTGGGGATACGCTCTAGAGACGGCCGCATTCACGTTAAATAGGGCACCATCAAAATCCGTTGAGACGACGCCTTATGAACTGTGGTTTGGCAAGAAACCAAAGTTGTCGTTTCTGAAAGTTTGGGGCTGCGATGCTTATGTGAAAAAGCTTCAACCTGATAAGCTCGAACCCAAATCGGAGAAATGTGTCTTCATAGGATATCCAAAGGAAACTATTGGATACACCTTCTATCACAGATCCGAAGGCAAGACTTTTGTTGCTAAATTTGGAAACTTTCTGGAGAAGGAGTTTCTCTCGAAAGAAGTGAGTGGGAGGAAAGTAGAACTTGACGAGGTAACTGTACCTACTCCCTTATTGGAAAGTAGCACATCACAGAAAACCGTTTCTGCGACACCTACACCAATAAGTGAGGAAGTTAATGATGATGATCATGAAACTTCAGATCAAGATACTACTGAACCTCGTAGATCAACCAGAGTAAGATCCGCGCCAGAGTGGTACGGTAATCCTGTTCTGGAAGTCATGCTACTAGATCATGATGAACCTACGAACTATGAAGAAGCGATGGTGAGCCCAGATTCCGCAAAATGGCTTGAAGCCATGAAATCTGAGATGGGATCCATGTATGAGAACAAAGTATGGACTTTGGTTGACTTGCCCGATGATCGGCAAGCAATTAAGAATAAATGGATCTTCAAGAAGAAGACTGACGCTGACGGTAATATTACTGTCTACAAAGCTCGACTTGTCGCAAAAGGTTTTCGACAAGTTCAAGGGGTTGACTACGATGAGACCTTCTCACCCGTAGCGATGCTTAAGTCTGTCCGAATCATGTTAGCAATTGCCGCATTTTATGATTATGAAATTCTGCAGATGGATGTCAAAACTGCATTCCTGAATGGATTTCTGGAAGAAGAGTTGTATATGGTGCAACCGGAAGGTTTTGTCGATCCAAAGGGAGCTAACAAAGTGTGCAAGCTCCAACGATCCATTTATGGACTGGTGCAAGCCTCTCGGAGTTGGAATAAACGTTTTGATAGTGTGATCAAAGCATTTGGTTTTATACAGACTTTCGGAGAAGCCTGTATTTACAAGGAAGTGAGTGGGAGCTCTATAGCATTTCTGATATTATATGTGGATGACATATTACTGATTGGAAATAATGTAGAATTTCTAGATAGCATAAAGGGATACTTGAATAAGAGTTTTTCAATGAAAGACCTCGGTGAAGCTGCTTACATATTAGGCATAAAGATCTATAGAGATAGATCAAGACGCCTAATTGGACTTTCACAAAGCACATACCTTGACAAAATTTTGAAAAAGTTCAAAATGGATCAGGCAAAGAAAGGGTTCTTGCCTGTGTTGCACGGTGTGAAGTTGAGTCAGACTCAATGCCCGACCACTGCAGAAGATAGAGAGAAAATGAAAGATGTTCCCTATGCTTCAGCCATAGGCTCTATCATGTATGCAATGCTGTGTACCAGACCTTATGTGTGCCTTGCTATAAGCTTAGCAGGGAGGTACCAAAGTAATCCATGAGTGGATCACTGGACAGCGGTCAAGAACATCCTGAAATACCTGAAAAGGACTAAGGATATGTTTCTCGTATATGGAGGTGACAAGGAGCTCATCGTAAAAGGATACATTGATGCAAGCTTTGACACTGATCCGGACGATTCTAAATCACAAACCGGATACATGTTTACATTAAACGGTGGAGCTGTCAGTTGGTGCAGTTCTAAACAAAGCATCGTAGCGGGATCTACATGTGAAGCAGAGTACATAGCTGCTTCGGAAGCAGCAAATGAAGGAGTCTGGATGAAGGAGTTCATATCCGATCTAGGTGTCATACCTAGTGCATCGGGTCCAATGAAAATCTTTTGTGACAATACTGGTGCAATTGCCTTGGCAAAGGAATCCAGATTTCACAAGAGAACCAAGCACATCAAAAGATGCTTCAATTCCATCCGGGATCTAGTCCAGGTGGGAGACATAGAGATTTGCAAGATACATATGGATCTGAATGTTGCAGACCCATTGACTAAGCCTCTTCGACGAGCAAAACATGATCAGGACCAAGACTCCATGGGTGTTAGAATCATTACTATGTAATCTAGATTATTGACTCTAGTGCAAGTGGGAGACTGAAGGAAATATGCCCTAGAGGCAATAATAAAGTTATTATTTATTTCCTTATATCATGATAAATGTTTATTATTCATGCTAGAATTGTATTAACCGGAAACATAATACATGTGTGAATACATAGACAAACAGAGTGTCACTAGTATGCCTCTACTTGACTAGCTCGTTAATCAAAGATGGTTATGTTTCCTAACCATGAACAAAGAGTTGTTATTTGATTAACGAGGTCACATCATTAGTTGAATGATCTGATTGACATGACCCATTCCATTAGCTTAGCACCCGATCATTTAGTATGTTGCTATTGCTTTCTTCATGACTTATACATGTTCCTATGACTATGAGATTATGCAACTCTCGTTTGCCGGAGGAACACTTTGTGTGCTACCAAACGTCACAACGTAAATGGGTGATTACAAAGGAGCTCTACAGGTGTCTCCAAAGGTAGATGTTGGGTTGGCGTATTTCGAGATTAGGATTTGTCACTCCGATTGTCGGAGAGGTATCTCTGGGCCCTCTCGGTAATGCACATCAAATAAGCCTTGCAAGCATTACAAGTAATATGTTAGTTGTGAGATGATGTATTACAGAACGAGTAAAGAGACTTGCCAGTAACGAGATTGAACTAGGTATTGGATACCGACGATCGAATCTCGGGCAAGTAACATACCGATGACAAAGGGAACAACGTATGTTGTTATGCGGTCTGACCGATAAAGATCTTCGTAGAATATGTAGGAGCCAATATGGGCATCCAGGTCCCGCTATTGGTTATTGACCGAAGACATGTCTCGGTCATGTCTACATTGTTCTCGAACCGTAGGGTCCGCACACTTAAAGTTACGATGACAGTTATTATGAGTTTATGCATTTTGATGTACCGAAGTTAGTTCGGAGTCCCGGATGTGATCACGGACATGACGAGGAGTCTCGAAATGGTCGAGACATAAATATTGATATATTGGACGACTATATTCGGACACCGGAAGTGTTCCGGATGAATTTCGGATAAAACCGGAGCACCGGGGGGTTACCGGAACCCCCCGGGGGGTTAATGGGCCTTATGGGCCTAAAGTGGAGAAGAGGAAGGGGCTGCCAGGGCAGGCCGCACGCCCCCTCTCCCCCTAGTACGAATTGGACAAGGAGGGAGGGGCGGCGCCCCCCCTTTCCTTTTCTCCCCCCTCTCTCCTACTTGGACAAGGAAACGGGAGGGGAGTCCTACTCCCGGTAGGAGTAGGACTCCTCCTGCGCCCTCCTCTAGGCCGGCCGCACCCCCCCACTTGGATCCTTTATATACGGAGGCAGTGGGGCACCCTAGGACACACAAGTTGATCCACGTGATCATTCCTTAGTCGTGTGCGGTGCCCCCTGCCACCATATTCCACCTCGATCATATCGTTGTAGTGCTTAGGCGAAGCCCTGCGTCGGTAGAACATCATCATTGTCACCATGCCGTTGTGCTGACAGAACTCATCCCTGAAGCTTTGCTGGATCGGAGCCCGGGGAGCGTCATCGAGCTGTACGTGTGCTAAGAACTCAGAGGTGCCGGAGTAACGGTGCTTGGATCGATCGGATCGGGAAGACGTACGACTACTTCCTCTATGTTGCGTCAACGCTTCCGTTGCGGTCTACGAGGGTACGTAGACAACACTCTCCCCTCTCGTTGCTGTGCATCACCATGATCTTGCGTGTGCGTAGGAAATTTTTTGAAATTACTGCATTCCCCAACAGATTGAACTAGGTATTGAGATACCGACGATCGAATCTCGGGCAAGTAACATACCGATGACCAAGGGAACAACGTATGTTGTTATGTGGTCTGACCGATAAAGATCTTCGTAGAATATGTAGGAGCCAATATGAGCATCCAGGTTCTGCTATTGGTTATTGACCGGAGGCGTGTCTCGGTCATGTCTACATTGTTCTCGAACCCGTAGGGTCCGCACGCTTAAGGTTTCGATGACAGTTATATTATGAGTTTATGAGTTTTGATGTACAGAAGGAGTTCGGAGTCCCGGATGAGATCGGGGACATGACGAGGAGTCTCAAAATGGTCGAGACGTAAAGATCGATATAATGGAAGACTATATTCGGACATCGGAAAGGTTCCGAGTGGTTCGGGTATTTTTTGGAGTACCGAGGAGTTACGGGAATACGGGGGAAGAAGTATATGGGCCTTATTGGGTTTTAGGGGAGAGGGAGAGGCAGGCCGCGCGCCCCCCATTGACTAGTCCGAATTGGACTAGGGGGAGGGGCTGCGCCCCTCCTTCCTTCTCTTCCCTCTTCCCCTTCCTTGTCTCCTACTCCTACTACTTGGAAGGACTCCTAGTTGGACTAGGAAATGGGGAATCCTACTCCCGGTGGGAGTAGGACTCCCCTAGGACGCGCCATAGAGAGGGCCGGCCCTCCCCTCCTCCACTCCTTTATATACGAGGGCAGGGGGCACCCCATAGACACACAAGTTGATCTTCGTGATCGTTCTCTTAGCCGTGTGCGGTGCCCCCCTCCACCATAATCCTCGATAATATTGTAGCGGTGCTTAGGTGAAGCCCTGCGATGGTAGAACATCAAGATCATCACCACGCTGTCGTGCTGACGGAACTCTTCCCCGACACTTTGCTGGATCGGAGTCCGGGGATCTTCATCGAGCTGAATGTGTGCTAAAACTCGGAGGTGCCGTAGTTTCGGTGCTTGATCGGTCGGGCCGTGAAGACGTACGACTACATCAACCGCGTTGTCATAACGCTTCCGCTGTTGGTCTATGAGGGTACGTAGACAACACTCTCCCCTCTCATTGCTATGCATCACCATGATCTTGCGTGTGCGTAGGATTTTTTTTTGAAATTACTACGTTCCCCAACAGTGGCATCCGAGCCTAGGTTTTACGTGTTGATGTTATATGCACGAGTAGAACACAAGTGAGTTGTGGGCGATATAAGTCATACTGCTTACCAGCATGTCATACTTTGGTTCGGCGGTATTGTTGGATGAAGCAGCACGGACCGACATTACGCGTACGCTTACGCGAGACTGGTTCTACCGACGTGCTTTGCACACAGGTGGCTGGCGGGTGTCAGTTTCTCCAACTTTAGTTGAACCGAGTGTGGCTATGCGCGGTCTTTGCAAAGTTAAAACAGCACCAACTTGACAAACTATCGTTGTGGTTTTGATGCGTGGTAAGATTGGTTCTTGCTAAGCCCGTAGCAGCCACGTAAAACTTGCAATAACAAAGTAGAGGACGTCTAACTTGTTTTTGTAGGGCATGTTGTGATGTGATATGGTCTAGACGTGATGAGATATAAGTTGTTGTATGAGATGATCATGTTTTGTTGAAGTTATCGGCAACTGGCAAAATCCTTATGGTTGTCTCTCTATTGCATAAGATGCAAGCGCCAAATAATTGCTTTACTTTATCACTATGCAAGAGCAATTGTTGGCGAGATGACCATGTAACGACACATTGATATATATCAAGATGATGGAGACCATGGTGTCATGCCGGTGACGGTAGAGATCATGACAGTACTTTGGAGATGGAGATCAAAGGTGCAAGATGATCATGGCCATATCATGTCACATATTTTGATTGCATATGATGTTTATCTTTTATACATCTTATTTTGCTTAGTTCGACAGTAGCTTTATAAGATGATCTCTCACTAAATTTCAAGGTATAAGTGTTCTCCCTGAGTATGCACCGTTGCGAAAGTTCTTCGTGCTGAGACACCACGTGATGATCGGGTGTGATAGGCTCTACGTTCAAATACAACGGGTGCAAAACAGTTGCACACGCGGAATACTCATGTTAAACTTGATGAGCCTAGCATATACAGATATGGCCTCGGAACACTGGAGACCGAAAGGTTGAGCGTGAATCATATAGTAGATATGATCAACATAGTGATGTTCACCATTGAAAACTACTCCATCTCACGTGATGATCGGACATGGTTTAGTTGATTTGGATCACGTGATCACTTAGATGATTAGAGGGATGTCTATCTAAGTGGGAGTTCTTAAGTAATATGATTAATTGAACTTAAATTTATCATGAACTTAGTCCTGGTAGTATTTTGCAAATTATGTTGTAGATCAATAGCTCGCGTTGTTGCTTCCCTATGTTTATTTTGATATGTTCCTAGAGAAAATTGTGTTGAAAGATGTTAGTAGCAATGATGCGGATTGGATCCGTGATCTGAGGTTTATCCTCATTGCTGCACAGAAGAATTATGTCCTTGATGCACCGCTAGGTGACAGACCTATTGCAGGAGCAGATGCAGACGTTATGAACGTTTGGCTAGCTCAATATGATGACTACTTGATAGTTTAGTGCACCATGCTTAACGGCTTAGAATCGGGACTTCAAAGACGTTTTGAACGTCATGGACCATATGAGATGTTCCAGGAGTTGAAGTTAATATTTCAAGCAAATACCCGAGTTGAGAGATATGAAGTCTCCAACAAGTTCTATAGCTAAAAGATGGAGGAGAATCGCTCAACTAGTGAGCATGTGCTCAGATTGTCTGGGTACTACAATCGCTTGAATCAAGTGGGAGTTAATCTTCCAGATAAAATAGTGATTGACAGAATTCTCTAGTCACCATCACCAAGTTAGTAGAACTTCGTGATGAACTATGATATGCAAGGGATAACGGAAACGATTCCCAAGCTCTTCGTAATGCTGAAATCGACAAAGGTAGAAATCGAGAAAAACATCAAGTGTTGATGGTAGACAAGACCACTAGTTCCAAGAAAAGGGCAACGGGAAAAAGGGGAACTTCAAGAAGAACAGCAAGCAAGTTGCTGCTCAAGTGAAGAAGCCCAAGTCAGGTCTGAAGCCTAAGACTAAGTGCTTCTACTACAAAGGGACTGGTCACTGGAAGCGGAACTACCCCAAGTGATTGGCGGATAAGAAGGATGTCAAAGTGAACATAAGTATATTTGATATACATGTTATTGATGTGCACTTTACTAGAGTTTATAGAAACCCCTCAGTATTTGATACTAGTTCAGTTGCTAAGATTAGTAACTCGAAACAGGAGTTGGAGAATAAACAGAGACTAGTTAAGGGTGAAGTGACGATGTATGTTGGAAGTGGTTCCAAGATTGATATGATCATCATCGCACACTCCCTATACTTTCGGGATTAGTGTTGAACCTAAATAAGTATTATTTGGTGTTTGCGTTGAGCATGAATATGATTTGATCATGTTTATTGTAATACGGTTATTCATTTAAGTAAGAGAATAAATTGTTGTTCTGTTTACATGAATAAAACCTTATATGGTTAAACACCCAATGAAAATAGTTCATTGGATCTCGATCGTAGTGATACACATATTCATAATATTGAAACCAAAAGATGCGAAGTTAATAATGATAGTGCAACTTATTTGTGGCACTGCCGTTTAGGTCATATTGGTGTAAAGCGCATGAAGAAACTCCATGCTGATGGGATTTTGGAATCACTTGATTATGAATCACTTGGTGCTTGCGAACCATGCCTTATGGGCAAGATGACTAAAGACTCCGTTCTCCGGAACAATGGAGCGAGCAACTGACTTATTGGAAATAATACATACTGATGTATGCGATCTGATGAGTGTTGAAGCTCGCAGCGGGTATCGTTATTTTCTGACCTTCACATATGATTTGAGCAGATATGGGTATATCTACTTGATGAAACATAAGTCTGAAATATTTGAAAAGTTCAAAGAATTTCAGAGTGAAGTGGAAAATCATCGTAATAAGAAAAATAAGGTTTCTATGATCTGAT
This sequence comes from Triticum aestivum, assembly GCF_018294505.1. Taxonomy (NCBI): domain Eukaryota; kingdom Viridiplantae; phylum Streptophyta; class Magnoliopsida; order Poales; family Poaceae; genus Triticum; species Triticum aestivum. Next base: position 19,804,828 of record NC_057806.1, read on the forward strand.
CGCGGAGACAAATATTTGAGTTACGAGTTTGGTCTTCAATTAAAACTATGTGGAATAGTTTCACAAATTCATGCCACCTGGAACACCACAACATAATGGTGTGTTCGAATGTCATAACCGTACTTTATTGGATATAGTGCAATCTATGATGTTTCTTACCGATTTACCACTATCATTTTTGGGGTTATGCATTAAAGACAACTGCATTCACGTTAAAAAGGGCACCATCTAAGTCCGTTGAGACGACACAATCTGAACTGTGGTTTGGCAAGAAACCAAAGTTGTCGTTTCTTAAAGTTTGGGGTTGTGATGCTTATATGAAAAAGTTTCATCCTGATAAGCTCAAACCCGAATCGGAGAAATATGTCTTCATAGGATACCCAAAGGAGACTGTTGGGTACACCTTCTATCACAGATCCGAAGGCAAGACATTCGTTGCTGAGAATGGATACTTTTTAGAGAAGGAGTTTTTCTCGAAAGAAGTGAGTGGGAGGAAAGTAGAACTTGATAAGGTAATTGTACCTTCTCCCTTATTGGAAAGTAGTTCATCACAGAAATCTATTCCTGTGACTACTACACCAATTAGTGTGGAAGCTAATGATGATGATCATGTAACTTCAGATCAAGTTACTACCGAATCTCATAGGTAAACCAGAGTGAGATCCGCACCAGAGTGGTACGGTAATCCTGTTCTGGAAGTCATGTTACTAGACCATGACAAACTTGCGAACTATGAGGAAGCGATGATGAGCCCAGATTCCGCAAAAATGGCTTGAGGCCATGAAATCTGAGATAGGATCCATGTATGAGAACAAAGTATGGACTTTGGTTGACTTGCCCGATGTTCGGCAAGCCATTGAGATTAAATGGATCTTCAAGAGGAAGACGGACGCTGATAGTAGTGTTACTATCTAGAAAGCTAGACTTGTCGAAAAAGGTTTTTGACAAAGTTCAAGGTGTTGATTATGATGAGATTTTCTCACTCATATCGATGCTTAAAGTCTATCCGAATCATGTTAGCAATTGCCGCATTTTATGAAATCTGGCAAATGGATAAACAAAACTGCATTCCTTAATGGATTTATTAAAGAAGAATTGTATATGATGCAACGAGAAGGTTTTGTCAATCCTAAAGGTGTTAACAAAATGTGCAAGCTCCAGCGATCCATCTATGGACTGGTGCAAGCATCTCAGAGTTGGAATATACACTTTGATGAGTTGATCAAAGCATATAGTTTTATACAGACTTGCGGTGAAGCCTGTATTTACAAGAAAGTGAGTGGGAGCACTACAACATTTCTGATAAGTATATGTGAATGACATATTGTTGATCGGAAATAATGTAGAATTATTCTGCAAAGCATAAAGGAGTGTTTGAAAGGAGTTTTTTCAAAGAAAAACCTCAGTGAAGCTGCTTACATATTGAGCATCAAGATCTATAGAGATAGATCAAGACGCTTGATAAGTTTTTTCCAATGAGTACATACCTTGACAAGATTTTGAAGTAAGTTCAAAATGGAACATTCAAAGAAAGAGTTCTTGCCTGTGTTACAAGGTGTGAAATTGAGTAAGACTCAAAGCCCGACCACGGCAGAAGATAGAAAGAGAATGAAAGTCATTCCCTATGCCTCAGCCATAGGTTCTATAAAGTATGCCATGCTGTGTACCAGATCTATTGTATACCCTACACTGATTTTGGCAAGGGAGTACAATAGTGATCTAGGAGTAGATCACTGGACAGCGGTCAAAATTATCCTTAGTGGAATAAGGATATGTTTCTCGATTATGGACATGACAAAAAGGTTCATCGTAAAGGGTTACGTCGATGCAAATTTTGACACTGATCTAGATGACCCTAAGTCTCAATCTGGATACATATTGAAAGTGGGAGCAATTAGGTATAGTAGCTCCGTGCAGAGCATTGTTGACATAGAAATTTGCAAAATACATACGGATCTGAATATGGCAGACCCGTTGACTAAACTTCTCTCACAGGCAAAACATGATCACACCTTAGTACTCTTTGGGTGTTAATCACATAGCAATGTGAACTAGATTATTGACTCTAGTAAACCCTTTGAGTGTTGGTCACATAATGATGTGAACTATTGGTGTTAAATCACATGGCAATGTGAACTAGATTATTGACTCTAGTGCAAGTGGGAGACTGAAGGAAATATGCCCTAGAGGCAATAATAAAGTTATTATTTATTTCCTTATTTCATGATAAATGTTTATTATTCATGCTAGAATTATATTAACCGAAAACATAATACATGTGTGAATACATAGACAAACAGAGTGTCACTAGTATGCCTCTACTTGACTAGCTCGTTAATCAAAGATGGTTATGTTTCCTAACCATAGACAAAGAGTTGTTATTTGATTAACGGGATCACATCATTAGGAGAATGATGTGATTGATTTGACCCATTCCGTTAGCTTAGCACTCGATCGTTTAGTATGTTGCTATTGCTTTCTTCATGACTTATACATGTTCCTATGACTATGAGATTATGCAACTCCCATTTACCGGAGGAACACTTTGTGTGCTACCAAACGTCACAACGTAACTGGGTGATTATAAAGGAGCTCTACAGGTGTCTCCAAAGGTACATGTTGGGTTGGCGTATTTCGAGATTAGGATTTGTCACTCCGATTGTCGGAGAGGTATCTCTGGGCCCTCTCGGTAATGCACATCACATAAGCCTTGCAAGCATTGCAACTAATGAGTTAGTTGCGAGATGATGTATTACGGAACGAGTAAAGAGACTTGCCGGTAACGAGATTGAACTAGGTATTGAGATACCGACGATCGAATCTCGGGCAAGTAACATACCGATGACAAAGGGAACAACGTATGTTGTTATGCGGTCTGACCGATAAAGATCTTCGTAGAATATGTAGGAGCCAATATGAGCATCCAGGTTCCGCTATTGGTTATTGACCGGAGACGTGTGTCGGTCATGTCTACATTGTTCTCGAACCCGTAGGGTCCGCACGCTTAAGGTTTCGATGACAGTTATATTATGAGTTTATGAGTTTTGATGTACCGAAGGAGTTCGGAGTCCTGGATGAGATCGGGGACATGACGAGGAGTCTCGAAATGGTCGAGACATAAAGATCGATATATTGGACGACTATATTCGGACATCGGAAAGGTTCCGAGTGGTTCGGGTATTTTTCGGAGTACTAGGGAGTTACGGGAATACGGGGGAAGAAGTATATGGGCCTTATTGGGTTTTAGGGGAGAGGGAGAGGCAGGCCGCGCCCCCCCATTGACTAGTCCGAATTGGACTAGGGGGAGGGGCTGCGCCCCCTCCTTCCTTCTCTTCCCTCTTCCCCTTCCTTGTCTCCTACTCCTACTACTTGGAAGGACTCCTAGTTGGACTAGGAAAGGGGGAATCCTACTCCCGGTGGGAGTAGGACTCCCCTAGGGCGCGCCATAGAGAGGGACGGCCCTCCCCTCCTCCACTCCTTTATATACGAGGGCAGGGGGCACCCCATAGACACACAAGTTGATCTTCGTGATCGTTCTCTTAGCCGTGTGCGGTGCCCCCCTCCACCATAATCCTCGATAATATTGTAGCGGTGCTTAGGCGAAGCCCTGCGACGGTAGAACATCAAGATTGTCACCACGCCGTCGTGCTGACGGAACTCTTCCCTAACACTTTGCTGGATCGGAGTCCGGGGATTGTCATCAAGCTGAACATGTGCTAAAACTCGGAGGTGCCGTAGTTTCGGTGCTTGATCGGTCGGGCCGTGAAGACGTATGACTACATCAACCGCGTTGTCATAACGCTTCCGCTATCGGTCTATGAGGGTACGTAGACAACACTCTCCCCTCTCATTGCTATGCATCACCATGATCTTGCGTGTGCATAGGAATTTTTTTGAAATTACTACGTTCTCCAACATATTACTCTTGAGAGCTGCAAACTCTCTAGATGGTTAGGTGTCAATTTCTTCAGAGACCAAGAGTGATTGTGGTTGTCAAAGAAGAAGTTTGTAAAGGTTCAGAGATCGCCTTTAAGTATCTACTACGAGTAATCGGCATCGGTTGACAAATTGATTGTCGAGGAGAATAGGGTGAAGAGAGTTTATCTTCCGTGTTAAGTCATAGCCCCTCCAATCTGACGTAGTCCTTGTGCAGAAGGACGAACTGGTCGAACAAATACCCTGTTGCCATCGAGCACCACTGGTTATCTCTGTCACCCATGTTTCCATAATACATGTTTTCCATCATGTGATTTGTTTCGATGCATGTGTAATTTACATTTGGTACTTAGTTTTAGCTCGCTATAGTTTGTTTTTCATTCATGTACGCTGCTGGGTGATGTCTACTACGCAACCTTCTTCTTGTAGACTCGTGTTGAGCCTCCAAGCGCAGAGTTTTGTAGGACAGTAGCAAATTTCTCTTAAGTGGATGACCTAAGGTTTATCAATCCGTGGGAGGCATATGATGAAGATGGTCTCTCTCAAATAACCCTGCAACCAAATAACAAAGAGTGTCTTGTGTCCCCAACACACCCAATACAATAGTAAATTGTATAGGTGCACTAGTTCGGCGAAGAGATTGTCACGACCGGTTTTCCAATAAAAATGTTTATTGAGAAACCAATCTTTTGAGTCTAGTATGAGAAAAATCTTCCTTACTGGTAGACAAATTCTTGATACAATAAGCCAGTAGCATAGAATATATTACAAGGTCGAGCTAAGGCTGCTCAACCAATTATTACAAGCGCACCAATAATTATACATAATGGCGGATATGACACAGTGGTGTGGTGGCATACTACTGACTCGAGAATAAGGTGGTGGTGGAAAAATCACAGTGGGGAGTGAATAACACGACTCTAAAACTGGCATCTCATCGAGCGTCGAGGTGAGGCTCGATGAATTTATTCGGGTAGCGGAAGCAGATATAATACAGTGACCAAATCCAGGGTCGCACGAGACTGACTGGGATTCCTCTAGGCGTCGGACTCGCTATCGAACTCTTCATCCATGAGATCGCCTTCGTCAGCATCTGGCCAAATCAACAAGCCAGGTGAGTACTTTGAAAGTACTCGCAAGACAGTTCGGGCGTAAGATATAACAAATGCATGCATGAATGCATCATGATTAATTTACCAATGCACATTCAAAATTTAGCAAACAAGGTAAGTAAAAAGGGAACCAGCGGTAGTCCGCCTGAAAACCCAACAAAAATAATTGAAAACTGATCGGGTGTCTGAAGCGACGCCTCGAAGGGTGAACAAATAAATAAAGATCATTCCACAGTCGGGCGTCTGAGCGACACCACGTAAAGGGCTTAAAAAGAAAATAAAAGACATGCGTGCCACAGTCGGACGTCGGGGCGACATCACAGAAAGGGCTTATATTGCAAGTAAATAATAGTACTGCCGTAATCGGACGTCTGAGCGACATCACGGAAAGGGCTTCTATCGAAAATAAATAACAATGCCACAGTCGGACGTCTGAGCGACATCACAGAAAGGGCTTCTATCAAAAATAAATAACAATGCCACAGTCGGACGTCTGAGCGACATCTCAGAAAGGGCTTTTATTGAAAGTAAATAATAACAATGCCACAGTCGGACGTCTGAGGGACATCGCAGAAAGGGCTTTCTTCACAAGGATATAATACTCATAATAAATATTCAACTCATGATAATAAACGGGTTAGTCCATCCACAGGAATTAAACTTTTAACCGGACTTAGCACTCATGTGATTCACCGGAGTTTCTGTCACCAAAACTGACACTTGTCAGGATAAGATAATACCGAACTTGGACATGGAATTGATGATCCAAAGGAATATATGACTCTGCAGAGTTTGTACGAAAATTTCCCACAACCAACGGATTTCCGTAGTCACAAAGGACTAGTTCCGTTTACGGTATTTCGGAAGAAAACACAGCTAACCAGTACACACCCATCCTACCTCTCGATGCCAGGAATCACCCTAGACATCGTCCAAGAAAAACTTTTGAGACGGGGAGATCACAATCTCGAATAGCATGGGATCAAATTTATATACGCGCGCTCTAAGGGGTGCCCCCCTCTCGGTCCCAACCGAAAACACCCATGCCCCCTGACCGGATGACTGGCTTTAATCCAGGGCCATGGAACCATTATCACGGCCTCTCCTTTTGGTGTGTACCAAGAAAGCGGTTTGCAACTTACTAAGCCATATTCCTTGTGGAAAACATGTGATAGTACAGGGAAGGAAAACAGATGGAACTGGACCGATACGGGTTGACACTGAAGTCATATAGTCTGGCATAAGACTGGCATGCTACAACACTGCCATCTTACCCATCCTCATGCCAACACATGGCCATGCATACTCACATCCATCCACTTATGGATTTTCGAAACTCACTTACCTCGACGTTGCATGTAACATGACAATCATTGGTACGCTCATAAACATGCCATGAAACTACTTAATGCAAACATGCCAAAACACTCATCATATCAAAAGTTCAAACATGCTTGCCTGGTTCAGAGTAGTCTGAGCCTAGCTCGGTGAAGTTCGCGGTCCCGTCACCTCCTTCGGTATCTACGGTATAATGAAACATACGCGCTAACGTAAATACCGTGAGGTGCACAAAAATTATTCAAAATATTTTTCAAATAAATCTGATAAAAAACTAGACAGAATTCTAAAGAGGACAGAAAAAGAATCAATCAAAAATACTTTTTTGTTTAAAAGTTATAAAGGTTTTAGTCCAGGGACTCATCTATAATGAAACAGAAAGTTCCCAGGGGCTAACTTATAAAAACAAAAAACGCTTCGATCGAGAATACGCTGGCCCAGAGGGGAGACGCATTTTGGCAGAAGGCGCCTTCAGAAAACGGTTCGTTTAAAAGATCAGAGAGGCTGACAGGCGGGTCCCGCCCGTCAGGTTTGAAATTCAAAAGAGGTGGCAGAACTCGACGGTGCCCGAGAGCCGCGGTGGTCGCCGGCGGCGATCCACGGCGAGGCAGGGGGATCGGAGGTTACCAACGTGTTCACCGTGTCCTTCCGCGTCTGTGGGTGGTGGTGGTGGTCGCCGGCGAGCACCACGTCGACGGCGGCCCTTGCTCCGGCGGACGGTGGTTCGGGCGTTGATGGATCTCGCCGAGGAGGGCTGCAAGGATCGAATTGAAGTGGGGGTTAGCTCTCTGGTTGCTCGAGGAGGTTATTGACGAAGTTTGGGCGCCGGGGATGGTCTCATCGGAGTGGATCAAGACGGAGGCCGAGGCGGAACGAGGCGGCCGGAGTCGAGGAAGAAGGGCCCCTCGAGGCTCTTCCAGTTGCTGGGCGGGGTCCAGTGAGGTGGTGGAGGTGTGCGGGGGCGAGAGCGAGCTTGGAGACGCTATATATAGCCGGCCCGAGGCGGTTGCCATGAACGGGATAAGTCCGGCGAGTGATTACGGCGGCGCTGTGGTTGGGCAGTTGGTTTAGGGGCTTGAGCATCGACTAGATGGAGTAACGAGTCCATCCCGGTGCCTAACTCAGCAAGGAGGAGGTGGTTACGACCTGTCCCCAACAGAACGGCCGTGCGGCACGTCGGCGGCAGGGAGCATGCCCTGTGCGTGCCAGGCCACGGCGACGGTGCTGCATGCGTGCGCTGGCAAGGGAGATGGCCGCGCGGAGCTCCCAGGTGGCTTGGGCGGTGCCGAACGGCGTTGTGCCATTGGGTGCCTTCTGTCGGCCGCCACGGGAGGTCCCGACACCGCAGAAAACACCGGCGAGGGCGGGCCAGAGTGCCACCGACGCCAGGAACCGGCCAAGCGTGCGTGCAGCACTCTGGACAGGGAGGAGGGGCTGTGCGCAACGCGCCAGGCGCATTGTCAACGCATGACTGAACTCTGACGAAGGAAAAACGACACTGAAACTCTGAATCTCTGAACATTTCTGAAAATGCAGGGAAACAGTGCCGGCCAGGTGTTTGATAGAATGATTCTGGTATGTAGGGGGTTCTCCTTGAGCTGAAACTTGGTGGGGTGGCCTCTCATTGCACCAGGAGGCTGCCTGAATTTTGGTAAATTTTTTGGAGAAGGGGAGATATGAATTTCACCAAATTTGGCAAATCTGGTCCAAACTTGCAGAGGCTGAAATTTGAAAAATTTGAAAAGAGGAAGAGTGGATCAAGATGGTTCTAGGTTGTGGATGCTAAGGACAATCCAGATGAGTTGGTTTGAGATCAAAACTCAAAGGCAATAAGGTACTTGCTTTGAAAATTACTTAGGCTCATAATAAAAGACAGAATTGTTTTTGGGAGATAAAATAAATGAAATAAAATTCAAAAATGGTTTGGACTTGTTGGAACAGAGAACTTAGGTTGCTCCAAGGAGGAAGAAGGGGTCTTGAGAGGTTTTACCACATGAGGCAAGATACACATCATGGGTGGTTTAAAAATGAGAGAAGTCCCAAAACTCCTAGGGTTTTCTTTTAAAAAAAATAATTAAATTCAAAAAAAATACATTTGGGAGGGACACAATCAGAAGAAAAGTTTCGATAATTCAAACACCAAATTTGAGAAGGATGTAAATAAAAATCCCTGCCAAGGGTGAAAGTTTTTAAGAGAGAGGTTTTTTGGGAAAAATTTTAAATGGCCTCTTTTCAAAAACCAACAAAGTTTTTGCTGAAAACCAAATGAAATTTTTTGGAGTGTCACAGAGATGGTGATACAATTGCAATATGGATGGTAGATATAGGTTTTTGTAATCTAAAAATATAAAAATAGCAAGGTAGCATGTAACAAAAGTGAGTGAAAACGGTATTGCAATGCTTGGAAACAAGGCCTAGGGTTCATACTTTCACTAGTGCAAGTTCTCTCAACAATGATAACATAACTGAATCATATAACAATCCCTCAACGTGCAACAAAGAGTCACTCCAAAGTCACTAAGATCGGAGAACAAACGAAGAGATTATTGTAGGGTATGAAACCACCTCAAAGTTATTCTTTCTGATCGACCTATTGGGCTATTCCTATAAGTGTCACAAACATCCCTAGAGTTCGTACTAAAATAACACCTTAAGATACACATCAACCAAAACCATAATGTCACATAGATACTCCAATGTCACCACAAGTATCCGCGGGTTTGATTATACGATATGCATCACACAATCTCAGATTCATCTATGCAAACCAACACAAAGAACTTCAAAGAGTGCCCCAAAGTTTCTATCGGAGAGTCAAGACGAAAATGTGTGCCAACCCCTATGCATAAGTTCACAAGGTCACAGAACCCGCAAGTTGATCACCAAAACATATATCAAGTAGATCACGTGAATATCCCATTGTCACCACAGATAAGCACATGCAAGACATACATCAAGTGTTCTCAAATCCTTAAAGACTCAATCTGATAAGATAACTTCAAAGGGAAAACTCAATCCATTACAAGAAGGTAGAGGGGGAGAAACACCATATGATTTAACTATAGTAGCAAAGATCGCGGTACATCAAGATCGTGCCAAATCAAGAACACAAGAGAGAGAGAGAGAGAGAGAGAGAGAGAGAGAGAGAGAGATCAAACACATAGCTACTAGTGTCGATGTCAAAACCGGCAGATCTCGGGTAGGGGGTCCCGAACTGTGCGTCTAAGGTTGATGGTAACAGGATACGGGGGACACAATGTTTACCCAGGTTCGGGCCCTCTCTATGGAGGTAATACCCTACTTCCTGCTTGATTGATCTAGATGAATATGAGTATTACAAGAGTTTATCTACCTCGAAATCGTAATGGCTAAAACCCTAAAAGCCTAGCCTGTATGACTATGATTATGATTGCCTCTACGGACTAAGCCCTCCGGTTTATATAGACACCGGAGGGGACTAGGGTTATACAAAGTCTGGTTACAGAGAAAGGAATCTTCATATCCAAACGCCAAGCTTGCCTTCCACGCCAAGGAGAGTCCCATCCGGACGCGGGAGAGAGTCTTCGGTCTTGGATCTTCACAACCCATCAGTCCGGCCCACGCACCATAGTCCGGATGCCCGAGGAACCCTTAATCCAGGACTCCCTCAACTGGTACATACCCTCAGCCACGAGGGTGAACTAATCTCTCCTCGTCATGGAGAGCGCCGGGATGATGAAGATGGCCACCGCCCACCGGTGATGGTCTCCCCCTCCGATAGGGTGCCGAAACGGTTTCCCGATTGGTTTTTCGTGGCTATAGAGGCTTGTGGCGGCGGAACTCCCGATCTAGGTTTATTTCTGGGGGTTTCTATATTTATAGGAATTTTTGGCGTCAAGAACAAGTCAGGGGGGGGGGTCCACGAGGAGCCCACAAGGACGGAGGGCGTGCCCTAGGGGGGTGGGCGCGCCCTCCACCCTTGTGGAGGCCTCGTGGCTCTTCTGGCCCAACTCCTTTGCTTCAGGGGCTTCTTCTGGTCCATAAAAATTCACCGTAAATTTTGAGCTCATTTGGACTCCATTTGATATTCCTTTTCTGCGAAACTCAAAAACAAGGAAAAAACAGAAACATGCACTGGGCTCTAGGTTAATAGGTTAGTCCCCAAAATCATATAAATGCATATAAAACATCCAAGATAGATAATATAATAGCATGGAGCAATAAAAATTTATAGATACGTTGGAGATGTATCACTGGGTTATAAGAGTTTGAGTTTTCCGAAGAAAATTTAAAACTCTCATTCACCCCGTTCTGGTAGACATACTTCGTTCCTACACAATGCAAGGAGTAGGGATTGCCATGCAACAGATGCACTAAGAGCTATAAGTGTATGAAAGCTCAAAAAGAAAACTAAGTGGGTGTGCATCCAACTTGCCTGCTCATGAATACCTCGGACACTTGAGGAAGCCTATCATTGGAATATACAAACCAAGTTCTATAATGGAAAATTCCCACTAGTATATGAAAATGAAAGCATAGGAGACTCTCTATATGAAAAACATATGGTGCTACTTGTTGGGGAACATAGTATTTCAAAAAATTTCCTACGATCACGCAAGATCTATCTAGGAGAAGCATAGCAACGAGTGAGGAGAGTGTGTCCATGTACCCTCGTAGACTGAAAGCGGAAGCGTTTAGTAACGCGGTTGATGTAGTCAAACGCCTTCGTGATCCAACCGATCCAAGTACCGAACGCATGGCACGTCCGCGATCTGCACACGTTCAGCTCGGTGACGTCCCTCAAACTCTTGATCTAGTTGAGGCCGAGGGAGAGTTTTGTCAGCACGACGGCATGGTGATGGTGAAGTTATCAGCGCAGGGCTTCGCCTAAGCACTACGACGATATGACTGAGGTGTGTTTTTGTGGAGGGGGGCACCGCACACGGCTAAAAGATCAGCTCGTGTGTTCTAGGGTGCCCCCTCCCCCACGTATATAAAGGAGGGAGGGAGGAGGAGGCCGGCCAAGGGTGCCGTGCCCAAGGGGGGGGGGAGTCCTACTCCAAGTAGGATTTGGCCCTCCTTTTCCTATTCCTACAAGGAGAAGGGGAAAGAGGAGGAGGAGAGAAAGGAAAGGGGGCCGCCCCCAACCCCTAGTACAATTCGGTTTGGGCTTGGGGGGGGGCACGCGCTTCCACCTAGCTGCTGCCTCCTCTCTTCCACTAGGGCCCATGAAGGCCCATTAACCCCTCGGGGGGTTCCGGTAACCCCTCGGTACTCCAGAAAATACCTGATACACTTCAGAACCATTCCGGTGTCCGAATATAACCTTCAAATATATCAATCTTTATGTCTCAATCATTTCTAGACTCCTTGTCATGTCCGTGATCTCATCTGGGACTCCGAACAACCTTCGGTCATCAAATCACATAAACTCATAATACAAATCGTCATCGAACTTTAAGCGTGCGGACCCTACGGGTTCGAGAACTATGTAGACACGACCGAGACACATCTCCAGTCAATAACCAATAGCAGAACCTGGATGCTCATATTGGCTCCTACATATTCTACAAAGATTTTAATCGGTCAAACCATATAACAACACACGTTGTTCCCTTTGTCATCGGTATGTTACTTGCCTGAGATTCGATCGTCGATATCACCATACCTAGTTCAATCTCGTTCCGGCAAGTCTCTTTACTCGTTCCATAATGCATCATCCCGCAGCTAACTCATTAGTCACATTGCTTGCAAGGCTTATAGTGATGTGTATCACCGAGAGGGCCCAGAGATACCTCTCCGACAATCGGAGTGACAAATCCTAATCTCGATCTATGCCAACTCAACAAACACCATCGGAGACACCTATAGAGCATCTTTATAATCACCCAATTACGCTGTGACGTTTGATAGCACACTAAGTGTTCCTCTGGTATTCAGGAGTTGCATAATCTCATAGTCATAGGAACATGTATAAGTCATGAAGAAAGCAATAGCATTAAACTAAACGATCATAGTGCTAAGCTAAAGGATGGGTCTTGTCCATCACATCATTCAGTAATGATGTGATCCTGTTCATCAAATGAAAACACATGTCTATGGCTAGGAAACTTAACCCTCTTTGATTAACGAGCTAGTCAAGTAGAGGCATACTAGGGATAGTCTGTTTGTCTATGTATTCACACATGTACTAAGTTTCCGGTTAATACAATTCTAGCATGAATAATAAACATTTATCATGATATAAGGAAATATAAATAACAACTTTATTATTGTCTCTAGGGCATATTTCCTTCAGTCTCCCACTTGCACTAGAGTCAGTAATCTAGATTACATAGTAATGATTCTAACACCCATGGAGTCTTGGTGCTGATCATGTTTTGCTCATGAGAGAGGCTTAGTCAACGGGTCTGCAACACTCAGATCCGTATGTATTTTGCAAACTTCTATGTCACCCTCCTTGACTAGATCGCGGATGGAATTGAAGCGTCTCTTGATGTGCTTCGTTCTCTTGTGAAATCTAGATTCCTTCGCTAAGGCAATTGCTCCAGTATTGTCACAAAAGATTTTCATTGGACCCGATGCACTAGGTATGACACCTAGATCGGATATGAACTCCTTCATTTGCTGCTTCCGAAGCAGCTATGTACTCCGCTTCACACGTAGATCCCGCCACGACGCTCTGTTTGGAACTTCACCAACTGACAACTCCACCATTCAATATAAATACATATCCGGTTTGTGACTTACAGTCATCCAGATCAGTGTCAAAGCTTGCATCGACGTAACCATTTATGATGAGCTCTTTGTCACCTCCATAAACGAGAAACATATCCTTAGTCCTTTTCAGGTATTTCAGGATGTTCTTGACTGTTGTCCAGTGATCCACTCCTGGATTACTTTGGTACCTCCCTACTATACTTATAGCAAGACACACATCAGGTCTGGTACACAACATTGCATACATGATAGAACCTATGGCCGAGGCATACGGAATGGATTTCATTTTTTCTCTATCTTCTGCAATGGTCGGACATTGAGTCTCACTCAACTTCACACCTTGTAACACAAGCAAGAACCCTTTCTTTGACTGATCCATTTTGAACTTCTTCAAAATCTTATCAAGGTATGTGCTTTGTGAAAGTCCAATTAAGCGTCTTGATCTATCTCTATAGATCTTGATGCCCAATATGTAAGCAGATTCACCGAGGTCTTTCATAGAAAAACTTTTATTCAAGTATCCTTTTATTCTATCCAGAAATTCTATATCATTTCCAATCAACAATATGTCATCCCCATATAATATTAGAAATGCTACAGAGCTCCCACTCACTTTCTTGTAAATACAGGCTTCTCCAAAGGTCTGTATAAAACCATATGCTTTGATCACAATATCAAAACGTTTATTCCAACTCCGAGAGGCTTGCACCAGTCCATAAATGGATCGCTGGAGCTTGCACACTTTGTTAGCTCCCTTTGGATCGACAAAACCTTCTAGTTGCATCATATACAACTTTTCTTCTGGAAATCTATTCAGGAATGCAGTTTTGACGTCCATTTGCCAAATTTCATAATCATAAAATGCGGCAATTGCTAACATGATTCAGACAGACTTAAGCATCACTACGGGTGAGAAAGTCTCATCATAGTCAACTCCTTGAACTTGTCGAAAACCTTTTGAAACAAGTCGAGCTTTGTAGACAGTAACATTGCCGTCAGCGTCGGTTGTCTTCTTGAAGATCCATTTATTTTCTATGGCTTGCTGTCGGTGTCAAAACCGGCGGATCTCGGGTAGGGGGTCCCGAACTGTGCGTCTAAGGTCAATGGTAACAGGAGACAAGGGACACAATGCTTACCCAGGTTCGGGCCCTTTCTATGGAGGTAATACCCTACTTCTTGCTTGATTGATCTTGATGAATATGAGTATTACAAGAGTTGATCTACCATGATATCGTAATGGATAAAACCCTAGAAGTCTAGCCTGTATGACTATGATTATGATTGTCCTCTATGGACCTAGCCCTCCAGTTTATATAGACACCGGTCGGATCTAGGGTTACACAAAGTCGGTTACAGAAAAGGAAATCTTCATATTCGGTTGCCAAGCTTGCCTTCCATGCCAAGGAGAGTCCCATCTAGACACGGGTAGAGTCTTCGGTCTTCACGTCTTCACAACCCAACAGTCCGGCCCATGCATAATAACTCGGACGCCCGAGGACCCCTTAGTCCAGGACTCCCTCAGTACCCCCCGAACCAGGCTTCAATGACGAGGTGTCCGGCGCGCAGATTGTTTTCGGCATTGCAAGGCGGGTTCTTCCTCCGATGACTTCAAAGTGATGTTTTCGGCCTTCCATATAATGTCGTACCCCTCAGCTTCTGTGCATTAATAATTTCAGCCTCCATGTGTCGAGCGAATGCGAGAGGTCAGGGTGTTTTTACACATAACACCCTAGCTGTGCAAGGAGGAATGTCTATTTAAAGGGATTGGATCTCAGATCCATTCAGCACCACGTAGAAAAATCCTCAGAGATTGCTAGGAAAGACCACTCCAACATGGCTAACGCTCCCAGCTCCTCCTCCCGTCCCTGCGGCCCAGAAAAAGGTGAGTGGGAGAGGTGCTCCGTATCCCATGGTCAGCTGGAGAAGTTGCAAATGCAGGGATTTCTTCCTCCTGCGGACTTGGCCCCTGTTCGAGCAGGGTTGACCTCCTTCAATGGTGAGGCCCAGGCAGAGAATATCCCCAATCCATTTGAGGGGGAGCGAGTGTGTTTTGTCCCCTACCTGCTAAGAGGCGTCGGGTTTCCAATTCATCTGTTCCTTAGAGGGCTTCTGGAGTACTATGGCCTCCAACGGCAGAACTTCACTCCGGCCTCCATCCTGCATATCGCGGGTTATGTCGCCCTTTGGGAGCTATTCCTGGGTTGTGAGGCCCATTTTGAATTGTGGAGAAAGCTATTCTGTCTCGTCCCGCGCAACCACGAGGGATCAATATTTGAAGTGGGTGGAGCCAAAATATGGCGCATTGCCGAGACCGGATACCTATCCGACACACGAAAGAAGGCATCCGAAGAGTGGCCTTCCGAATGGTTCTGTATCGAGGATGTCGCACTTCCAGACCCGGTTCGGAGGGGTCTTCCTGAGTTCACAAGCGTTCCTTTGAAGAAACGCCACAGCTGGCGCCCTCGGAGCCTCGAGGAGGAAGATAGTGTGGAAGTTCGTCAACTCATGAGCAAGATAAGGACGCTCGCTCAGTCTGGATTATCAATAGTTGAAGTAATGACGACCTCCATAGTACGGGGGGTTCAGCCACTCCAATACAGAGGGTTTCCCATGTGGCACTACAATGGGGAGGATGATGCCTCCCGCTGCGGCAGGAAGGGTCCGGACACCCCCGCCGCCCTGGCCAAAATATTAGCCGAACTGTTCAAAGGGGAGGAAAGGGGAATTTCTACGTATCAAGCGCAAAGATGGATTTTCCATGTACAGTCCTCCTAGCTGGTTAAGTGCCAACTCCTCTGCTCTACTCACTCCATTCCTTGAGATACTTTCAATGAGTATTAATCCGTCCATTTATAACAGCATTGGCGAAAGATTTCCGAAGGGCTTCATAGCCCCGCCCCATAGCCCGAGGGCCACAATCGGGACCTTGACCCCGGATTCGAAGAGGATCCGGATATATTTGTCGTGCTTGAGGATGGGGTGTTTTACCAGTTGAGCTACGACGGCACCGAAGTGGCCATCACTGCTGATTATCCCAGTCTTCTCCCTGCTTCACATGTAAGTAACCAGGAGACATCTCATTCGAAAGAGTTCTCTCATTCCGCCTCACCCGCCACACCGTCCTGTGCTCAAAAGGGGAGTCGTTTGGCGCGCCATGCTGCCCCGAGGGCATCACCAAAGAGAGCGGCCCCCACGTCGGGCAAGCCTTCGAAGAGGAAGGTGATACGTCTTCGTCGTATCTACTTTTCCAAACACTTTTGCCCTTGTTTTGGACTCTAACTTGCATGATTTGAATGAAACTAACCCGGACTGATGCTGTTTTCAGCAGAATTGCCATGGTGTTATTTATGTGCAGAAACAAAAGTTCTCGGAATGACCTGAAACTCCATGGAACAAATTTTTAGAAATAATAAAAAATCCTTGCCAAAGATGAAGTCCAGGGGGCCCACACCCTATCCACGAGGGTGGGGGGCGCGCCCTCCCCCTAGGGCGCGCCTCCCTACCTCGTGGGCCCCCTGGAGCTCCTCCGACGCCAACTCCAACTCTATATATTTGCTTTTGGAGAGAAAAAAATAAGGGACAATTGCATTTTTGTCCCTAGTTGGTTTCTACCCACGGGTTTTGCCCTTACTTTTCGAGCCTGCTCAGTTTTGCCCTTAGTTTTTTCTACGAGGTCGTCCAAATGCCCTTCCGTCACGGCTCCGTCCGGTCAACGCCATTTGACCACGGCGGTGCGCCGTTTTGGACATTTTTACCCCTGTTAAAAATACACACACACTCTCTCTCTTACATGCGGGACCCGTTGAGAAAAAGAAAAAAGAAAAAACAGACTCTCTCTCTCTCCTTACATGTGGGGAACATGAGTAAATAAAAAAAGTAAAAAAAAACACACTCTATCTCCTACCTGTACCTCACCGGAGTGCGTCTCACGGTCGGCGGCCGGTGGCGCTCCGTAAGGGCCACGGGGGAGCGGTCGGGAGGCCGGGACTCGCACGAGGAGATCCCCATGTATACGATGGAGAGTTAAGGGAGGCCGGTAAGGTCCGGAAGCGAGGGGACGAAGCTCGGTGGCGATGGCCGAAGCACAGGCTACACAGGGGAGGTATGTCCAGGTCAAGGAACTCAATGGGGAGGCACCAGAAGCTTTGTGGGGACGTCCTGAAGCCCATGATGTACGCAAAGACGGCGGGGGCTTGCAGGATACGGAGATCGAGCGGCGACCGCCGGCAATCGGAGGTGGGGAAGATGATGACCAGGTCAGCGGTTCCAGCCTCCCGTCGTTGATTCTCTTTGCGGAGATACTCATGCAGTGGCTGTGAACCTCTGAGACACCTTATTGGGGGCACGGGGAAGCCGTTGGCCACGCGGACGACCAACTTGCCTGCAGTT
Source organism: Triticum aestivum (assembly GCF_018294505.1). Classification (NCBI taxonomy): domain Eukaryota; kingdom Viridiplantae; phylum Streptophyta; class Magnoliopsida; order Poales; family Poaceae; genus Triticum; species Triticum aestivum. Next base: position 19,822,302 of record NC_057806.1, read on the forward strand.
CCGGCGAGATCCCCCTCCTGGATGTGCACGCGCGCGCCCTCCTAAGGTTCATCGACTGGGCCACGCGTGCGACCCACGGTTCCCATGCTCCTCCCGGCAGCCTCGCGCGAAGTTCTGCGGCCGCACGCTGAGCTCTGGTGGCGCCTCGCCGGCTGCCCTCGTAGTGGCTCCGGTGGCGCCTCGTCGTCCGTGCTACACGTGCGCCCTGCGGATCCCGTGCGCCTCCAGCGCGGGAGGTTCCACGCCCGCAGGTCGAGCTCCGGCGAGCTCCCACGATTGGTCGTGCATGCCGGCGGTGGCCATATCCGAGCCGGCATCGTGTCCTTGTCATGGTTTTGCCGGCCCAATTAGTTTAGGCTAATAGCCCAATGCCAAGCGGGCCCGTTAGTGTTAGGTGTTTAGTTTAGTTAGCAGGGTTAATAGCCCACTGCCAAGTGGGCCTCCGTTAGTATTAGGTTAGTTGTTTAAATTAGTCAGCAGAAAAGTTACTCAAAAAAAGTTGTTTAAATTAGTTCTAGCATTAGCATGGCCCAGTTTCAATGACATGTGGACCCCAACCTTCATGTTGACTAGTCCTTGTTGACTGGAGCATCAAGACAGGGGCACAAATGTCCAAAACGGCACTCCGCCGTGGTCAAACGCTGTTGACCGAACGGAGCCGTGACGGAAGGGCATTCAGATGACCTCGTAGAAAAAACTAAGGGCAAAACTGAGCAGACTCAAAAAGTAAGGGAAAAACCCGTGGGTAGGAACCAACTAGGGACAAAAATGCAATTGTCCCAAAAAATAAAGGAGAAGAAATCATCGCGTTTTACGATACGGAGCCGCCGCCAAGCCCTAAAACCTCTCGGGAGGGCTGATCTGGAGTCCGTTCGGGGCTCCGGAGAGGGGGATTCGTCACTGTTGTCATCACCAACCATCCTCCATCACCAATTTCATGATGCTCACTACCGTGCGTGAGTAATTCCATCGTAGGCTTGCTGGATGATGATGGGTTGGATGAGATCTATCATGTAATCGAGTTAGTTTTGTTAGGGTTTGATTCCTAGTATCCACTATGTTCTGAAATTGATGTTGCTATGACTTTGCTATGCTTAATGCTTGTCACTAGGGCCCGAGTGCCATGATTTCAGATCTGAACCTATTATGTTTTCATGAATATATGTGTGTTCCTGATCCTATCTTGCAAGTCTATAGTCACCTACTATGTGTTATGATCCGGCAACCCCGAAGTGACAATAATCGGGGACACTCCCGGTGATGACCATAGTTTGAGGAGTTCATGTATTCACTATGTGCTAATGCTTTGTTCCGGTACTCTATTAAAAGGAGGCCTTAATATCCCTTAGTTTCCATTAGGACCCGCCTGCCACGGGAGGGTAGGACAAAAGATGTCATGCAAGTTCTTTTCCATAAGCACGTATGACTATATTCGGAATACATGCCTACATTACATTGATGAATTGGAGCTAGTTCTATATCACCCTATGTTATGACTGTTACATGATGAACCGCATCCGGCATAATTATTCAATCCAATGCCTACGAGCTTTTCCTATATTGGTTTTCGCTTATTTACTTTTCCGTTGCTACTGTTACAATCACTACAAAATACCAAAAATATTACTTCTGCTACCGTTAACTTTTGTTACCGTTACCACTACTATCATATTACTGTGATACTAAACACTTTGCTGCAGATATTAAGTTATCCAGGTGTGGTTGAATTGACAACTCAACTGCTAATACTTGAGAATATTCTTTGGCTTCCCTTGTGTCGAATCAATAAATTTGGGTTGAATACTCTAACCTCGAAAACTGTTGCGATCCCCTATACTTGTGGGTTATCAAGACTATTTTCTGGCGCCGTTGCTGGGGAGCATAGCTCTATTCTTTGAGTCACTTGGGATTTATATCTGCTGGTCACTATGAAGAACTTGAAAGACGCTAAGACAACAATTTATCCCTCAACTACGAGGGGAGGTAAGGAACTGCCATCTAGCTCTACACTTGATTCACCTTCTGTTTTGAGTAAGCTTGCGACACCTAAACCTGCTTCTGCTATTCGTTCTGATATGTCGCATGTTATTGATGATGCCACTTCTGCTATGCATGATACTTATGATGAAACTACTTCTATGCTTGATACTACTGTGCCCCTTAGTGAATTTCTTGATGAACAAATTGCTAGGGCTAGAGAAAAAGAAATTATTGAAACTGATTATATTAATGAAAGTGATGATGAAGATATGCTTGTTATTCCTGAGGGTTATGTTTTTGATATGGAAGCTTCTGCAGCTATTTTAGCTTGCAAAGATAGATATGAGCTCAAGAGGTTATTAGTTAAATGGAATAAGCAATCTCTTAAAGATAGAATGAAACCTGACCCTGCTTTTGCTACTTCACCTATATGTGTTGCCGATAAGGATTATGAATTCTCTGTTGATCCTGATATAATTACTTTGGTTGGATCTGATCCTTTTCATGGCTATGAATCTTAAACTGTTGTGGCACATCTTACTAAATTAAATGATATAGCCACCCTGTTCACTAATGATGAGAGATCTCGCTACTTTTATATCCTTAAAATATTTCCGTTCTCATTAAAGGGTGATGCTAAGATATGGTTTAATTCTCTTGATCCTGGTTGTGTGCGTAGTCCCCAGAATAAGATTTATTACTTCTCTGCTAAATATTTCCGTGCTCATAAGAAACAAGCTGCTTTGAGGGAAATATACAACTTTGTGCAAATTGAAGAAGAGAGTCTCCCACAAGCTTGGGGGAGGCTTCTCAAGTTGCTTAATGCTTTGCCTGATCATCCTCTTAAGAAAAATGAAATACTTGATATCTTTTATAATGGACTAACCGATGCTTCCAGAGATTACCTGGATAGTTGTGCTGGTTCTGTTTTCAGGGAAAGAACACCGGATGAAGCTGAAATTCTATTGAATAATATGTTGGCAAATGAAAATAATTGGACACTTTCTGAGCCAGCTCCTGCTCCAATTACTGAGCCTATTCCTAAACCAACTCCGAAGAAGCGAGGTGTTCTATTTCTCAGTCCTGAAGATATGCAAGAGACAAAGAAATCTATGAAAGAAAAAGGTATTAAAGATGAAGATGTTAAGAATTTACCTCCTATTGAAGAAATACATGGTCTTAATCTACCGCCTGTTGAAGAAACTTATGATCTTAATCCGTTACCTCTTGAAGAACCTCCTGGTCTTGATAACCCGACACAGCTAGTAAAGGTAAATAATCTCTATAGATATGATAGAGCTGAAATCCCTCCTACTAAAATTGCTAGCCAATGCTTGGATGAGTTTGGTAATTTTATTGTCAAATAAGAAAACTTCAATGCTTATTTTGGTAGACAATTGAAATACAATTCCGATATGATTAAACACTTGGGTGATTATATGGCTAATGTTAGAGGTGAACTTAAACTTCTTAGCAAACATGCTTCTATGGTTACCGCTCAAGTAGAACAAGTACTTAAAGCTCAAAATGATTTGCTCAATGAAATGAATAGTAAGAAAAATGATTATGCTGTTAGAGTGGCTACTAGAATTGGTAGAATGACTCAGGAACCTTTGTATCCTGAAGGCCACCCTAAGAGAATTGAGCAAGATTCTCAAAGGAATAATATTGATGTGCCTAGTTCTTCAAAAAGGAAGAAAAAGAAAAATGATAGGACTTTGCAAACTTCTAGTGAACCTATTGTTGAACCACCTGAGAATCCAAATGATATCTCTATGTCTGATGCTGAAACACAATCTGGTAATGAACATGAACCTAGTGAAAATGTTAATGATGATGTTCATGATGATGCTCAACCTAGTAATGATAATTATGTAGAAATTGAACCTGCTGTTGATCTTGATAACCCGAAATCAAAGAATCAACGTTATGATAAGAGAGACTATGTTGCTAGGAAACATGGTAAAGGAAGAGAACCATGGGTTCAGAAACCCATGCCTTTTCCTCCCAAACCATCCAAGAAAAAGGATGATGAGGATTTTGATCGCTTTGCTGAAATGATTACCTATCTTTTTGCGTATGCGATTGACTGATATGCTCAAAATGAATCCTTATGCTAAGTATATTAAAGATATTGTTACAAATAAAAGAAAGATACTGGAAGCTGAAATTTCCACCATGCTTGCTAATTATACTTTTAAGGGTGGAATACCAAAGAAAGCTGGAGATCCAGGAGTGCCCACTATACCATGCTCCATTAAAAGAAACTATGTTAAAACTGCTTTATGTGATCTTGGAGCCGGTGTTAGTGTTATGCCTCTCTCTTTATATCGTAGACTTGATTTGAATAAGTTGACACCTACTGAAATATCTTTGCAAATGGCTGATAAATCAACTGCTATACATGTCGGTATTTGTGAGGATGTGCCTGTTGTGGTTGCAAACGTTACTATTTTAACGGACTTTGTTATTCTTGATATTCCCGAGGATGATAGTATGTCTATTATTCTTGGAAGACCCTTTTTGAATACTGTAGGTGCTGTTATTGATTGCAACAAAGGCAATGTCACTTTTCATGTTAATGGTAATGAGCATACGGTACACTTTCCGAGGAAACAACCTTAAGTTCATAGTATCAATTCTATTGGAAAAATTCCATCGATTATATTTGGAGGTTTTGAATTTCCTCTTCCTACTGTCAAGAAGAAATATGATATTCTTATTATTGGGGATGTGAATATCCCCGTTGAGGTAACATAGTGCTATTCGAAATTTCTCCGGTTCCATGTTATTCGGAATGAGTTTATTAACAAGACCTGATCAACCTTGTTAGTGGATTCTTTTTGATGAGCATGGGATGGATGAAACTAGAAGGCACAACCTTCTGTACCTCTTTCTACTTTCTATTATTTAGTTGAAATAAAGTAAAAATAGTATTTTTCTACCTGTTTTCTGATTTATCTGTGCAATATAAAAATACCCCGAAAATAAAAGTTTTCCAAATGCCCTGAAAATGAAATATGATTTTTTCTAGAATATTTGAGGATTTATGGAACTGAGAACACACCAGGGGGGTCAACCACCTGGGCACGAGGGTGGAGGGCGCGCCCTCCCCCCCAGGGCGCGCCCCCTGCCTCGTGGGCCCATGGTGGCCCTCCTCCACTTATTCCTGCACCCATACAGTTCTTCTTCCTCCCACAAACACGAATATCTAGCTCAAGCACGAGTTCTAGCTCATTTTGCTGCGATGTTAGATCTCCTTGCTCAAAGCACCTCTCACAAAACTGCTTGGGGAGATTGTTCCTTCGTATGTGACTCCTCCATTGGTCCAATTAGTTTTTGCTCGAGTGATTTATTCATTGCAAATTTGTGCTGCCTAGGTGACCGTGTTATTGAGCTTGCATGTCAAATTTATATGGTTCCAAGTAGTTCTAATGCATGATATATCCTCTAGGCACTTGTAGGAGTAGTTGCTATCAATTTTGTTGAGCTTGGTTCACTTTTGTTTGAAGTTACTAAAAATTTTAGAAATTTTTCAGAGGAAGAAATATGTTTAGGAAAATGTTCCAAGGTGGTTCTTCGAGGAAGCAAGGACCCAGGCTTGCAATGCGTGATGCTGATGAGGAGCCACCAAGGGATGCTCCAGTCACTAAACTGGTGCGCCATTAGTACCACGCCACTAGTATTTTGCCATTAGTATGCCTAGAGGTGCGCCATTACTATCTGACTTAGTAATGGCGCACCACATAGAAGTGCGCCATTAGTAATAATTTTGTTTCAATTTTGTTTCAATTTTTTTCTTCAATTTTTTATTATTGTTTTCTTAATCTCGTGTCACTATGGCTTAATCTCGGGTCAATATGCTTAATCTCAGGTCAAATCGCACTCCGTGGTCAAACTTCCCGAAAGGTCACCCATCCTCACACTACTCCAGCCCAAGCACGCTTAACTTCAGAGTTCTATCCAACCCCAGCACCAACTCACTTCAGGAGCACTTCTTGATATATCTAGCATATCAATCCTATTAAACCTTGTTGATGTTTAGGACTTTGTTCATGTTCATGAGTGTGATGAAATTTTGAGAAAATATTTCAAACTTCCGTTCATATTACGTATCATATTTTGAAAAAAAAATCCCAAAAAAAATTCGAGACTAATTTTTGTTTCTGTTACTAGTGGCGCACCTAGCATACGGTGCGCCACTAGTAAGTTTGAATTTTTTTGATTTTTTTGCCTCCAGATCTTAAAAGCCCCTTCTTCTTCTTCTTCTTCTTCTTCTTCTTCTTCTTCTTCTTCTTCTTCTTCTTCTTCTTCTTCTTCTTCTTCTTCTTCTTCGATTTCGGCCGAGTCAAGTTTGTTTTGCCCCCCACCATGTATGAATGGGGAAATGGAGGGAGAAACAAAGGTCTTTCGGACAAGCTTGAATCAAATGTGTTTTGCCGCCCATGTTTGGCGCCCACCGTGTCGGAATGGGCTCAGAGACGGTCGTGTCACGTCTTATTGAAGTTACTATCCTACCCCTATTTAGAGCAGTGGAAATCGGGCCGATGGATTGTCCGTGTAATGGGTAGACAGTAATTTCCATCCCCAAACACTTGGCTTCGGGCAGCCAATGTGGGAGTGGACATTTTGCCGCTTCTTTCGAATTTTGGGACAATAAGCATCCACGTTTACCCCGGCAACTAAATTCGAATCCATTTTGTATTCCTATACAAATCTTTATAAATCATTGTATGTGTTTTTATATATCTTCAAAAGGACGACAAAGATGTATTCCACTGTCATATATAAATATGGTTTACAAATGCCGATACTCAAATTCAGAAGCTAGAATCCAGTTTAAGGTGAACTCGAATATTTGGAACACTTCATGTCCAGCTCAAATGTCACACGCAGCATAATGTGTACTCCCATTTAGATATGTACACAAGCGATGTATCAAGATTCAAATACCGAGTGAATCAACCAAGAATGTACAGAACTAACAGACATATAAACACTTATAGAGTATATGGATCAATAATATCAACTAACATACATAAGCCAGACCGCTGTACTTTTCTTTGCTACATGAGCATCCTTTTTTAGCCAAGCTACTACAGCATCTTGGCCCTTCCTGATGCGTGCCACTTATGGTCCATCTATACTACTATTATTGCTGAATGCACATTCAGCCCGATTGGCATATTTGTAGGTTTGGCACAACAATCAAAATGAAATGTCTCTGAGTCTTATCAATTAATACAGACTTGTGCTCAAATAAAATTACAAACCAAAAAACAAAAAACAAAAAACAATTATTACATGATCTCTAAAACAAATGGTTTGATTGATTACATGAACAAACAACACAAAGGTTATTCAACGATGGAAAGAACATTTCACCTATGATTTACCAAGTGGGAATTTAATTTCCTTTTTTCCTTCAGGACCTTAAAAATGTGGTCAGTCTCAGCTTGCTTCGTTTTGAAATCCATCAAATATTTAATGGTTGTCTTGAGTACTGCTACTGATTGTGCTATTTGCTTCCTCAACATGTCAACTTCATCTCTAAGTGCAGAAGCAAAATCTCTTTCTACCACTAGTTTAGCCTCTAGAGCATCAACAGTTGGCAATTCATAATGCACGATTGGGCCGGTGCCACTGCTGTGGGATGATACAACGTCCATGGGGACCTCGCTCTTTGATCTTGGGTAACCTGTTTTGCCATTAAAGTTCCGATTGGATTCAGAAAAGTTGAAGTTAGCAAAACATCTCAACTGGGAGTTATAACAGCAAACCAGTTAAACAAACAAGGAATTAAAGAGTTTCAATTCGATGCTGAAAAGTAGTTATTAACATCATTGTAACCCGTTGTTGCAGCAACAAAGCAGTTAAACAAAAAAGTAGCTATTTAAGTTCAAGCAAACAGGTAATTCTTAACAGTAAGTATCAAACACATAGATAGGTGCAGTCTATAATAGGATTAACAGGCTATGGCATTATGTAATCAGTAGCAAACTAAATTAAGCCAAGCAACGTAATTGAACAATTTTGCAATAAGTGGCTAACTAAAATTCCGAGAAGCAGGTAACTGAACTTACGCTAGTTCTTTGTACAGACACACTGCAACTTCTTTTTTGCTTACAAGGTTGTACGAAGGAGTCCATGGCATCAATTGCTTGGATACGCAGTCCCGATACTTCTTTCTTCCCACACTGCATTGGTAAGTCGAATGGTTAATCTGGTAAGATGGTGCGTCCTTGATATGTTATATGAGGACGTGTAGTCAGACTAGTTGTAGCCACACACATCACACTGGCTTTTACTGTATATTTCATGCGATTACTTTTGGCATATCGAGATCTAAGCAATCTACAATAGGATGAAAAGACTGGAATCCTTCACATTATTGGCGAACTCAATTCATAGAAACAAGCAATTCAACCATTCTGTGGGTAAATCAAAAGCGCCACTGGAATATTTTTCACTACCCCTATCATACACGCAAAAAGGAGCGACACCACCATAGGGGCTAGTATGGGTGGCCGCCTCGGGTGGCTCGAAAGTGTGCACCTAGTTTGAGTCGTCCAGGTTGGCCCAGGCTTGTTTTGTTCGTCCCAGCGCACGAGCAGGCAATGTAAAAAAATGAAGAAAAATGTTTCAATTTGGATAGGCCAATAACATAAGTGCAAGGCATGCCCTATAGCAGGCTCGCGGCCCAAACGAGCGCCTCCCATATCGATCGATAGCAGGAAAATTCCCAATTCATCCACTCCAGCCTCCAGTCTGGTTCGCTCCTAACCTAGCCGCCGCTGGACAGACTGACACAGCACTTCCTCACGCCCTCGTTGGCGGGGTGATCGCCGGGCTTCAAGCGAACATAATGACAAGAAGATGAAGATCCAACCCTGGGTGTGGCCTGCGTGGGAGCCAGCGGCGGCAGCACGGGCATGGCATCGAGCTTGCGCAAACGGACAGTCACGGCTTGCAAGAGTAGCATGCGCAACGAGCAGGTACATCACATCCCTGATTATATCTAATTCAACTCTTCAATTTCTGGCCAATAGTTAAACCTGACGGTGTTGTAAAACTGCTTGTATGTAGGGAATCTATGAGAAAATGAAACCAATTTCTACTTATTTTATAACTCCCCCAATCAATACTGAACTGACTGAATCTGATGTATCTAATCAAGTTTCCGGTGCAAACATCCAAGCTCATTTTGTTCTTCAGCCTGAAGTGTCTAATGAACAGACCGCTAATGAAGGATTTGATGCAAACATTTTACATGCTCCTGGTGATGAACATATAGTGTCTAATGAGGCATCTAATGCAAGCATTTTACAAGCTCCCATTGAAGGATTTAGTGTCTAATGATGATCTGCTATGTTGAGAGAGACATAGAGATTTGCAGGCATTGATGACAAGCAAATCATAGTGCATTTTCATGGCTTGAGGAAACGTCGAGGCCATCTACCAGAAAGTCCCCGTATCATGACAACGTAGCATAAATACTTTTCTAATCTGTTGTTTGAAACTATTGGCATACTTGTGCAGGATAGATATATTGATATATATGCAGTTTGCGCACTGGTTATAGGTGCAATTACACTTCGATATTTTCAGCCAGAGAACGAATAATTCAAGCAGGTACATACCATGTTTGTAGTCCTTGTACACTATGTTGCATTTTGTATTTTTTGGTGCTTGCATCATTTAGTGTTTATAATCTGAACTACTTTGGATCATTAGCTGGTTTTCAAAGTGCATGTAGCTTCACATTTCTCAAGTTATGTTGATTTCCGGAGTGCAAGTGCCTTCGTATTTTTTAAGTTAAATGTTCGCCCTGGTAACTTGAATTCATGGATTCGGCACTGCACACAAATCATACACGAATGCCAGTACGAATTAAATGAAATGCAGGGACTTACGCTAGCTCATTGTACAAGCTCACTGCAGCTCTGCTTGCTCTTGGGATGTTCCATGTACAAGTCCATGTTACCACTTGCTTGGATGTGCAGGCCTTGTGTTCCTTGCACCCCCCTCTACATTTTTGACATGGCGAATGGCTGATCAAATAAGAGGAATCGACCTTGCTGTTGTTCCAGAGGATAGATACTTACAAGGTTATACGGGTGTGCAGGATGTGTACCAGACCCCGTAGCGCCGTGATGCTTCGCTAAAAAATGGATTTGCTTGTTTCAGATGATATCTCAGAAGAAATAAGAGTTAAAGTCAGAGTTGGATAGGCGTGTAAGCTAAGAGAGCAGTGAAAGGATATCCAAACATCGTCGGAACAGTGCACAAGGGAGTGATGTGTGGATACCTAGTTCGGGCCGGCGTTTGGGCATGCTCGCCTAGCTAGAGTGCGGGTCACTTCAGAGCCGTCGAGGGTGATGCGCTAGCGTTGGCTGGCTGCGCACGAATGCAGATCTTGAGTGGCAGCGGAGCGCTACGATGCGGTGGACGAGACCGTTGCTGAAGCCCTAGTGGCCTCGGGGGGCGGAGGGGCGACGATGTGCTCGGTTAAGTAGCCCCGGTGAGCTGGGAGACGGTGTCGGTGAAGCGCACCTGATGTGGTGGAAGTCAATGTCTGTGAGGCACGTCGGTTGCGGCGGCCGACGTTGTCGGTGGACCACTCGGTGCGGTGGGCGAGGGCGTAGATGAGGTAGCTCCGGTGCGGTGGTGAAGCGCGACCGTGGTCTTCGTCGTCGTCGTCCGGCATAGAGGTGGGGAAAGAGACGAGATGAGGGGCGATTCGAACTTTGCTTGGGTTGGCGACGAATTAGGGATTTGAGCAATCTGGGCGCGGAAGGGGACGGTGGAGAAGGGCGATTTTGCAGGGCTGGAATTGGGGCCGCCAGATATTTCAATCCGAAACCTGGAAGAACGAACTTATTTTGTCGTCGTCTTTTTTGGGAGGGGGGGAGGGAGGGAGTGAGGGAGGGGGTGGGTGGCTGGGTGCTACGCGTCCGTCTGACACACGCGACCACCACGGCACGACCCTGGTGCGCCTACATTTGAGAATGCAAACGAATCTTCTTTCATTTGCAAACGAATCTGTATGTATTACCATGCCCGTGTTTTCCTTGCAATAATTAGTCATTCGAAACGAGATACTATAAATTAATTAATGAGGAGTTATTTGAAAAAAAATCGAAACGGTATCCACGCTAACGTGGATTAGAGTGTGTGTCACATAATTAGTTATTTGAATTATAGTGTGTGTCACATAGCGATCTCCAATTCTAACGTGGATTTCGCATTTCACTGTATCCACGCTACTTTTTTAATACAAATTCATATGTATATGATGAACACCATGGTAGTGAGAAAACTTTTGGATGGATTCAAACATATGACCTACAAAATAGCACAACAAATCGAGTCAGTGTCAACTTTTCGAAACCTAGTATGGCACGAATTCAAAATAATTACCCATATGCATGGTCCTCAGTTCAAATCTTACAATGTACACCAAATTGAAACATCGATATTAAGTCTCGTACTATCTACATTCAAATGTTGCCTTTAGCCCCCCCGTGCACACACGCTACATACTTCTTGTATCGGTCAATCTTCCTCTCCTAACCACCTTAGGAAGCTATCGGTTTCCAACACACATCCATTCTTTCTCTCCATGTTTCGATCTCTAACTCTCTCAACTACACAACCCCCTTTTTCCACTCTGTTACAAAATGTATTTACCTCACACACCCACCATTGCACCCCATGCCGAGCTCTCTCTCTCTCTCCCTCTCCCTCTCCCTCTCACCCTCTCGCGCTAAATACATGCATTGCCTATCTAGCCCCCAACCTCTCGTGCACACGCACGCACATTGTCTATCTAGGTCACTCCCTTGAGACTGTCTCACTCTTTCTTCCGCACGGCGGGCCACACTTGCTCAATCTCGCTCTCTTTATCCGAGTCTTGTTTAACCTCGTTACTAAAGCATCCCTTCGTAACGGTAGGTAACGTGTGGGCCACCGAGGGCATTGAACCGTGCTCGACACGGTAGGTAACGTTGTCTAGTTGCTTTTTTTGAACACAACATTGTCTAGTTACTAAAGCATCCCTTCGTTGTTCATCGGTAGTCATTATGGACCGGGGACATGAGGGGAATTTCCTAGGGCTGGAATTCTGTCCGCCAGATATTTTGACTCGAAACGCGGAGGCTCGACTGGTTGGGGTTGCCTAATGTGCGTACCACGCACGCCACCAGAAGGACATGAGCCCGGTTTTTTTAGGATCAACACGAGCCAAGGTCTGGCTCGTACGCCGTTGGGTCCTACCATTCGAGAATACGAAAGGAACCTTTTAAGTTGCCGAACGAATCTATGTGTATTACAATGCCCGTATCCTTGCAAATACTAATCTCAATGTGGTAATTGATTTATGACGAGTTGTTGAATTAGAGTGAGTTTGTGATATAGTGATCTCAACGTGGATTTCACATTTCATGGTATCCCTGCTAAGTTTTTCAATGCAAATTCAAATTTAAAAGATGAACAATATGGAGGTGAGAAAACTTTGTATGTATCAAGCATATGATCACACGCACACACACACAGACACCCACACACGAACACAACAACAATCCAACAAGTACAGTGCATCTATTTTTCCAAACCATGCATGTATGGCACGAATTCAAAAATACTCCTTCTGTTCCTAAATATTAGTCTTTTAGATATTTCAACAAGCGACTACATACAGAGCAAAATGAGTGAATCTACACTCCAAAATATGTCTATATACATCCGTATGTGCCAGTCCACTTGAAATCTGACTAATATTTAGGAACGAAGGGAGTAAAATGTAAGACATGCATGGTCCTCAATTCAATATTTAAAATGAACATGAAACTGAAACATGAATATTAAGTCTAGTACTACAGTACATGCAAATGTTGTGTTTAATTAGGCAGAGCTATGATTGTCGGGGGTCACCCCCTCGACCTTAGATAAAATTGTGAAGCTCTGTTTAGGGTTGTTTAGATTATATTTGTCCCCACCTTCCCAACCACCGATTGGTTGTGCACCCCCACCCCTCCTCCCCGGGAGAATATCATGTGCCCCCATACCTTAGATGCTATATGCCGATACGAGTTGCTTGGAGCTTGTAGATCTGAGATATAGCAGCTCACATGATGTCTTAATATTTTTACAGGAAACCTTGATGAGTTTGAGAATTGCACACAATTTGTACAAAAACTACTCAGATGCCCTTGGATCCCATATCCAATGATCTCGAAGCTCGTATCACCGTAGCATCTAAGATGAAGGAGGACATCATATTCTCCTGTATGTAAGAATATCATGTGCTACCACACCTTTGATGCTTTGGTGATACAAGCTCTTCGGAGCCGTTGGATTTGTGACCCAATGCCTGCTCGGTGGTTCGAATGGTTTTTTGTAGAAAAGCCCCCAAAGAGTTCGGCCACTGCTTACAAGCACAAAGACTGCTCAGATGCCATTGGATCTCAGATCAAACGACCTCAAAGCTCGTATCACCGTAGCATCCAAGCTGCGAGAGCACCTTATGTTTTCTCGCACGGGAGAATATGAGGTGCTCCGGCACCGTAGATTCTATGGTGATACGAGTTCACGGAGATCTAACGGCCCACAGTAGGAGGTTTGAATGCTTTTGCAATACACGGCTAAGAGAGTTTGGGAATTGCGCAGAAAGTACAAGTACTACGCATGCGCCATCTGATCACTGATCATACAACCTATATGCTCATATCACCGTAGCGGGTAATTAAGCTACGGGGAGCACCTAATATGAGCAACGGGGAGCCATTGGATCCAAGATGCAGCGGCACACACGAGGTCTGATTTTTTTATTTGCAAAAAAAACCTTTAGAGAGTTTGGAAATTGCGCATAATTACAAAGACTACTCCCAAGCCATTGGATCTCACTTCCAATGGTGTAAAAACTCTTGTCACCATAGCATCTAAGCCGCAGGGTGGATGTGATATTCTATGCCGCTGTCATTTTTGTTCGTAAACTTGCAAAATACGTGTAACTTGTGCTGTTACTTGTCTAACCACGCAAAGTGTTTGTTCAAAAAAACCATCGCACACTGAAATATCGGAACAACACATGGGGGTCCCACTTGTCATTAATCAAATTTGGACCTAAAACTAACAAATCTGAAAGACGAGATTCAAACTGGCAACCTGGACTACAAAGCATAAGTTGATAGCCTAAAACAACAATGGTTGTTGGCTTTGTCCCATAACTTGATTTTATTCAGTATTACGTTGAGTAGAGTAGAGGGAGTGCCTCGTCTACACGTGCATGACCGTTGACTCACTTACTGGTGGGTCCCAGGTCTGCGATCTCTCTCTTCTCTCCATCGTCTAACCTTTGCACGGGCACACACGAAGAGCGGCGCTAGCTTGCCGTGGTGTTATTACAAATAAAAAAGCTTGGAAAATAGAAGAATCGCCTAGAACAAGAGATGTTGTGGCCGGTCGAGACAGAGCTAACCACACCTATCATCCATGCCATGTTAGCATGATGAAGCTGTGTGGCTAGTGGGGTGTTTTCGACCGACTGGCTGGGTCCCGAGGTCGAACCATAGGTACTACGTCTGATACAGTAAATTTTTACATGCACATTTTTCCTCCGTGCCGAGACATGGCACACCCTACCGCGCGGTTTCGGGGTCCTCCCGGGTGGTGCACGCATATATTCTTCCTGACGTGGGGCGCCCTACCGTGCATTTTTGCCGAAGCAAGTAAATAAATGAGTCGTCAAATCACGAAAGACCACTTTTCCCGCCGAATACATCAGTGAAGCACGGTGGCTAGCTAGTTGGCCTAGTTCGACCGATTAGCTAGGCCGCCGCCACATTTGTTTTTCACCCCTTTTTTTATCTACTTGCCTGCAGGTAAATTAAACATCCACCGCGGCGTTGCTCTGGTGTTTGAGTGCGACAGGATTTTTAATTTTTTGATTGACGGGAGCAGGCGCGTCAGGATTTTTAATTTTTTGATTGATGGGAGCAGGCGCGGAAGCAATTAGTCATGATGACTCCGCCTGTAAAACCCACTGCTCCGTGATGTGAGAAGTCATCGACTGGTGTTTTACCATGGTGAAAACCAAAAGATTCCCCGCTCCTCGGCTGGCTCCCTCCGCCTTCCCGTAGATTGCATTGCCTTTCAGCCGTTTCGCCCCCTACATCATCAACGCTGTGCGCCTCAAGAAGCAGAGGGACTTCGGTGGTGTTTAGGCACCCTCTGCATGGGCATGTCCATGTCTTGACGCAACATGACCGTTGGATCAAACTCAGATGGTGTAGATCAGTCACTGTAGCACAAAGCGCGTGGGTGTGTTTGGTTGCATTCTCATCTCAATATAGTGTGTAAGTCACCTTACGAAAACCAAATAATCCCAAAACACTTAGGCGCGGTACATTAACTCCCTCCCCGTTTCTTGTTTTGTGACATATCAACCAATAAGAGACGTGGGCCGTGCATGCTTTCAATGACTTGAGACTAATAAACATGACATGCAGTGGTTAGTTCATTGCATGCAATGCTATTAATTAGCAAAAAGACATTAAGTTTTCTCGTTTTCCTCTCCGCCTTGGTCACAGTGCACAACGTAAGATGACTTACACACCTAGACGGAGTAGTTGTTTCCTCTTCGTGTATTTGTGTTAACCTACTAGTGTGGACTCATGCACCCTTCATGCACTCTGCCAAACACCCAAAAGTGGGTCGAGAAGGGAACTTTTGCTCCCATCCCGTGCACCCTTCATACACCCTGCCTAACACTATTCGTGCTTCATATGGTTCATGTTTCGTGGAGTACTGTAGCACCGTACTCTCCATGCGCTATAGACCTAGTTCTGTTAACATTGATCTCATCGTTCATTCTCGACCGGACAGTCGATAAAGCGGTACTATTTTACTACATTACTGTTCATATAGTTGACATGCGCACAACATCATTTGTTGTCGTCATATCTTACTACACTAGCAACAAGATTATGCAGTACTGACGTATGAACCACTGCACATGCCTAGTAGTAGGAGCACTGTGTATGTTCAAGTGGCTGCCGTGTTTCGCACTCGTCCGTCGTAAGAGTGGAAACGCTTGCTGTAATCATTTTCTTCTTCAGAAAAACAGTGGGCATGCTCTACCGTGCGGATCCCCCTCCAGCCATGCACTAAATTACTCACTTTTGCCGACGTGTGGGACAGCCAGCATCGGGGTCCACCAGCCATGCACTAAATTACTCTGTAGTATAGTGACGGTAGACTACCCCGATCGAAGCACCGCGGTAATGCCCAATGAGCCGTCAAATCACAAAACCCCCTCCTTTCCAGCAGTAAGTTGGATGGACGAAGCAACCATCATTTCACTCTTCTCTCTTAGCTTCCTCTCTACCCAACCCTCGCTTCTCCCTCATCTTGTTCCTCATTTCTTCAAGAAAACCCCGACCTGCTTCTGCCATTGTTCTTCTCTCCCAAAGAAGGAAAGGTGAGCGCATCAATGGTGTTGATTCTGGCCAAGGCCCGGTCTTGCAACCCCGAGACTGATCCTGTAACTCCCTCTCTTTTCTTCTTTTGGGTTTGTGATTATGGTTTCTTTTCTTTTATTTCTATTTGACAGTTTCTTGATGGACGCTGGAGCACCGGCCGAAGTGATGTCTATGGCTCTGGCCAAAACCGTCGAGGCTCATGGTACGAAGAAGCGCAAGCACCCCGCCGAGACTACCGCAGACAAGCTCAAAGCCATCGCCCTGTCCAAGCCCCCCTCTCCGGGATCCCTCATTAAGCAAGTCTAGGTAATATCTCTTCTTGACAATCTTTTTCTCGATCTTGATTGTGTTTTTTCATCTAACACACAGTACTAGTACTAGTAGTACAACTTTCTGGGTGATCTTGCATGTGATTTTTGTGTGCCAAATGATGGTTCTAAATTCCTATTTTGACCAAAACATGCGAGAGGTTGACACTGATTTCTTATAGATTACTTTCAACTACTCCCACTGTCCCAAATTTCTTGTCTTAGATTTGTCTAGATACGGACGTATCTAATACTAAAATGTGACTTGATACATCCGTATCTAGACAAATCTAAGACAAGAATTTTGGGATGGAGGGACTACTTTATGAACATCAATGCTACCTTTGAAGAGGGTATATTTGCCTCAGTAACTTGTTTTATGGATATTGCAAGTAATCCCTCTGCTCCCATGCCTTTGAAGACATGTTCTAGTGTCTTTGTTCACTCATTTCTATGCGTATATGTAGTCATATATGCAGTATAATATCGAAAATCATCTTATATTTCTGAACGGAGGTAGTAATAAAATATGGTTTCTGTTTGAATTAGAACCAGGTCCGCGGTGGAGATGAAGTTCTCAAAGTCATGCCATGTGAATTGGAAGACCTAAGGATGAGTTCTACTGCTAAACTATCCAGCTGCCGTGTCCTTGTCGCCACATGTCCTGAACTAGTGTTTTCCTGTAGCATTGTTGTCAGGCGTGTTCTCGAGGCTGTACTTGACCACAACAATTTCCTGGCTGTGCCTTCGATTACGAAGGGTGTGGTTCTTGTAAAGCTTCCCAACAAATCTGATGCGTCCTGTCTTCATGATCATGTTTATGAGTGGAAAGACCACTCTGTTAGGTTCTCCAAGGTTGACAAGATGGTGATGGTGCATGTAGACATCTCTCACGAAGTCCATGGCCTAGCCTGTTATGCGGGGTTCATCCCGTAGGTCAGTGGCAAGAAATAGTCTACAGAGTTTACTTAGTGCAACTTTGCTTGTCTGTAGTAAGTACTATTGTTCAGTACTTGATTTGTGTTTGTGAACCCTGTATTGTTTATTAGTACCGCCACTTTTGGTGTGTGGTCAGTCCTAAGAACGGTCTATGTCCACTCAATTCAGTCTGTATATTTTGAAGTATCCAGATCATCTTTTTTGTGGGGACGGTTTATCAATTATGGTTACACTCCAATATCTGTATGCATTGCAGGGTTTATCGCACCCACCAGGATTTCTAGTCCCATGGATGTTCGGTCCATACAATTTGTCACAACCTTTGGACTGTCCTGCTTGTGGGAGTAGGCGGGGCCCCTGCATGCCACCCGTAGTTGGACGATCAATCTTTTGTTTAGTACTTCAACATAGTGATTTCCTGGTAAGGATTCACTCGGGTCACATCAAGTAAATCTTATTGATTTACTGTCTAAATCTTATTGATTTAATGTCATGTTTTCTTTCTTTTCCTGCAATTTTACGATGCAGGTTTTGCCATGTGACATTCATCACAGAATAAACCGTTTGGTTTGCTCTACGATGGCTATTTTTGCAGGTTTCACTTCTTATGTTGTGTCAGTAACGAAGGCACTGTCCATCACTTACATTACTGGAAAAAAATTGGATCAGTCTATTGTCTGAGTACAAGATGAATCCCTATGATGAACTGCAATTTGGTTTAACAAAAACGCCACAATTAGTCCTTCTCGCGTTTAAAAGAAATGAAGAAAAAAACTGGATCACGGTCACGAAGCCTAGTCAAGTTAGAAAGCTGATCATAGCAGACTAGACACGATCGCCACTGTCTCGCACATCGTTACCACCTTCAGCAACGGATGGAGCACCGGCAGTTGCTCTAGCACCGACAGCGGCAGCAGCTCAGTCTGATCCAGCTGAGGATTGGGCACCGACCGCGTCAGCGGATCATGCTGATCTACCGGAGGATCGGGCATCGACACCGACATGTTCTCCGACACCGGCACCAGCTCTACAAGGAGCACCATCTCTAGCAGCAGTAGCGGCTTCGGCACCTACACCAACACTTACACTTGCATCTGCTCCAGCCCGTGCAGTGGCAACCGAACAAGGAGTTGCACCGGCAACAGACTGGGCTGCAGTTCGCACTTCATATACCAAAGTCCTTACAAAAACCGACATGTCCACCTTCTTGGTAAGCATTGGCCGTTCAAGTGTTTCGTTCTTTTTTATTTCCATGTTGTTTCACATGATTCACTGTGTTGATCTAACTGTTTGGGTATGTCTTCTTGTTTGCAAACAGAGAATTCCTAGAGCAACGAGGGAGTCGTTCAACAACCCGGGCGACAGCCGCCAAGTTTCTCTTACCATGCGCAGCCTTGGTGTGAATGAACCTGCTCAATATATCGTAAGTACAAAGGATGGTCGCATGATGATTGATGCTAAAGGATGGTCAAGGTTCAAATCTAAATCATATCTTGCGGTAGGGGATGATGTCAAAATCGAACTTTCTCGGCAAGGAGAGCTGGTCCAAATCAACTTTGAAATTCTTCAGTATTGCCGAACTGGTCTATCCGCCAAGAGATTTTGATGTAATACTCTGGCATGGTGAAACAAGTGTCCTGTGTGTATAAGTAGTACAATAGTATCATTGATAGAATTGCAACTCTGATTGCTGGTTAGGAACTGTCATTTGATTTCATTCCAACAGCTGTTGTGCTTTATTCAATTCTGTGTATTCGCCTTGCGACAGCATCTAAAACCAGCACTGTACCGACCGCTTGCAATATGAAAAGCGTTGAGGTAGAACACATGGGCCCCCAAACATGCAGGCCCACCGGCCTATGGCCCAAAGTCCAGAACCGTGAGCCTGTCTGAGTATTTCTCAGCTGAACCCCCATAATGCCCGTGCGTTGCACGTAACATCAAGATGCATTTGTATGAGTATTTTATCTTGTGAGAGAAAAGTATGAACGAGGGAAGGCCTTATTTGCAAATGCGGAGAGGTGTGTGGGTACCTTTTTGCAAAATTGCCATAGTTTCCTTCCTATCCGTCAGATATAAATCGGACGGCCTATATTGCAGGATGACAGGCACACCATCATCACCAACTCGTCTATACCGTGTTAAAAAAACTCTGTTTTTATAATTATATATGTTATATATATTCCCCTTGATTTTTCTTATGTATAAAGTTGTGATATAAAAGATCTTTATATTTCTTTACAGAGGGAATATCTCTCTGTCAAAAATATATCTATGTGTAATAACTAGTTACTCCTGTCTTTCTACTTCGTTGCGCTGATATGTGGGGCATCCGGCAACGGGGTCCACATGCCATATGCACCAAATTAGAGTGCACAACTGCACGGTAGACACACCCCGGTCATAGCGCCGCATTAATGCCCACTGAGCCGTCAAATCACAAAACCCCCCACCTTTCTAGCTTTAGCAGTAAGCTGGATGGACGAAGCGACAATATTTCACTCAGCCTGAATCCCTTCTCCCTTGTCTGCTTGTTCAGAGAAAACCCCCGCTCGGCGATTGCATAGGGTTTTCTCATGGAGAACCTGGTACTAATTCTTCATCCATCCCCGATAAACCCAAGTCCCTTGGTCGCGGGTACTCCTAGGATGGCCGCCGCCGCCGTTGATGCATTTTTCTTCCTACGAAATCTAGTGTGTTTCATTTGCAGTGCCCAAAGTGCGAGGACCCTATAGGTTTCTGCGCCCTCGGTGAGATGCCACACTTGTTCCTTCTCATCCTAACACAGGATTTTAAAACACACGCAGTATGTTCCTAGAATCCTCTTTTCTATCTGGGAGGGTGGGTTTTTTGAACATGATGTCGACTAATTTGGAAATTTGGATTGCTATATTTGGATAAAAGGTACTAGTACCATGGTCAACACTGACGTGAAGGAGGAAAGTATTTCTAGATTTGGATATAGGGAATACATTGTGTTCTCATATTATTTTTCCTGCAGTGCATTCCTTGCTCTGCCAGAACACATGTACTCAAGATGCTCGGCCTTGCCATAACTGAATACACCAGTTTAATGGTAACAGTGAAGACAAGCCATGGATATAAGTTTTGAGTTGGGTTCATGTACCAAGAAGATCGCTGCTTTTTTTATGGCCGAACTTGGATAAACTTTCTCAAGCGTTACAGACTGAAAGTTGGCGCACGAATGTTGATGGAAATAGTAGAACCTGGTCTCATCTTCACTGTGATCTTCCACCCCAACGTCGTTCCAATTGTTCATCCATGTTAGTTTTGTATCTGGTTCTTGCTTGTTGCCTCGATTACTTCATCATCCACCTATTCTGTCTAACTGATCACAATTTAACTTTAGAAGTAGCAATGAATCTCTCACGAAGATGCTACTTCTAACTAATATTTTCTTATAATTGGTGGCACGTGTAGGTTTTTTCAGAGTTAAGCAGGCTGCTCGTTTGTTATTCTGTAACAACTCGGCTGTTACTGATGGCACTGAAGTTGACTGGGATGACATCCACAAGTTCCTACACTTTATTGATTGTCTTGAGGTCCTTGTGGGGCGTTTCAAGGGTGGAAGGCCACGTGGGATATGTGCGCCACTGCTGCACTCGTTGAACAGGTCCAACTGTGTCGAGAAACTTATGATACGAGCTATTTTCTGTTATATATGTTGTTCATAAACTATTGCTTATACATGGTTTTACAGCTGTGATCTTCTTGAAACAGAAACTGCCCAGTTCTATTGTTCCTATACAGATGCCTGACCATGGTCGGGTCAGACTTGCCCTTGGTCACAACATGATGTTTATGTCGACCTACTCCATTCCCCTTGGAGGTGAAAATATACTTATTCATGGGTGGTCTCAAATAATGGAGGCCCGTCCATCTTGAAGAATAGGACAGAAGATTATGTTCCTGCTTTTCCATGGATCTAAAGTGAATATCCTGTTTATTGACCACATTGCGAGATGAAGCCGCTTTCAGAAGGTTGTGGATGCGCGGGGTGGCACCTGGGCCTTGTCCTGGGGCTTGGCGGCCTCACCCTTGGTTAACTGTAGGCAAAGTAGCATTGTTCGAGGCGTGCTTTGTATGGTTGAACCTGTATAAGTACTCATACTGCTTCCAGCTATGGTTGTTCAATGCCCCTGCTGGTTTCAGTTAAGGTTGTTAAGTACTCCTGCTGCTTTTACAGTCTGTCGTGTTTCTCCAGTCCTGTCTTCCTCCAGCCGCCAAAACCAAACCAGCGCCAGCGAGGCTGCCTAATTCCGCTTCCCACGGCTGGCTGCACCTCAGCGCATGCATCGCCGCCCCACCGTCTCCTAAATCATTAACGCCGACGTCCAGGGCCTCGCTGTTGTCCTCCGCTCACCGCGGCGCCGCCCTCTCGCGTTGTCAACATGGTCAACAAACAACAGGAATCGGCAAAAGTACGTGGAGAGGATGACATTAGGGCCCACCATGTCAGCATATGGAAAAATAAAATGCTTCCTCCTAGTGTTTTCCTGACATCTGGGACCCACGACATTGTGAGCGTATATAGTCAATAGACAAGAGAATAGCACAAGATCGGCTGACACCTGGGACGTAGCAGCTCGAGCAGTATTTTTTTGTTATTGTTGAGACGGAGCAGGGTTTGAACTGGGATGTGGCCCGTCTAGCCCAGGCCAGCCCAGCTATTTTTTCTTTGTGAAAATGAGCCCAGTTTATTTTTTCTGAAGAATACCCAATCCAGGCCTACTTATTTTTCTACGCCCAGATGGGCTGCAACTCTTTCAGGATGCCTGCAAATCTTGAAAGTAATATGAAATGGGTTGTAAATATAAAAACAGATGACAAATTGGCAATTACTTTATAATTTCTGTTTTTTTTTACATTTTCAGATTCCTATTTCACTGGGCATTAACCTAATTTAAATATATCTTCAAAGTACTTTAAATCTGGCTCAACATTTCGGTATTAAAAATAGTATTGAACCCACAGAAATATGCGAAATTGGCCCTGGCCAACCAAAAAAAATGGTCTGCAATAAATTGCATAAGAAGTCGCAATGAGCTATATATAAATTATTAAAAAAGAGGGAATGGTCTGACTTATGGGCCTATTAAGTTGACGTGTATGCAAGATTTTTTTAGTTATTATATACGTCAACAAACGATTCTAGCAGACGTAACCGTTGGATGTCAATCCAACGGCCGTCGTGTTTCTTCAATCTCTGATCTTCTTGCTCCAGCCGCCAAATCTAGCGCCGGTGGGACCGCCTGCTCCCGCCTCCCGTGCAGGGCTCACCGCCCCCTACTACTCCCATAGCTGGCCATGGCATCCCTCTACTCACCCACACCCCCTGTTATTCTGCGGCACGATAGCCTCACACCACAGCCGAACCAGTGAACCCTCGTACTCCTCTCCGCGTGGGCATCCACTACCACGTCTTCCCCAGCTCCACGTCGTCCCCTTCCTAGGCCTCGCCGTTGTCCACCGCCCTGGCGCTCTCGGTGCGGCGTGGTCAACGTGGTCAAGGAACGACTTCCATCGAAAGAGTACTGTACATGGAGAGGCTGACAGCTGGGTCCATGACCGTAGCAAGGAAGTGCCTTCTTATTACGCGCAAAATAGTTATTCCTCCACCTGACAACGGGGACCCACTGGACGGGCCACCGTATTTTGAAAAAAAAATGTTTCCCCCTGAATGCTGGGACCCACTAGCTACATCTTTGCATGCAAGGAAGTGCATCCGGGCAAAAAAATGATTCACCCCCGTGACTGCTGGGACCCACCAGCTACATCTTCACAGGCAAGGAAGTGCCTGACAGTCGGGACCCACCTGGTCGAACCGTACATAGCATTGTCATTCTGGTCGCGAACGTGTACGTACATACTAGTCGATGTAGAGGCGCGCACGTGTCATAGTAGAGGCGCGCACGTAGCATGTACACGTACGTACATCGGCCAGGGTGCAAGAAAGTAAATACGGCCATGTATGTACATACGGGCGGGGTCTCGAACGCCTACTCGCGCGTACGTACGGCCAGGGTTGGAACGGAGAAACAACGTCGTCGTCATCGTTTTCATGGGGAGCCAACCGGCTGGGTTGGAACGGAATGCATCGTCGTGTTCATCGGGAGGGCTTGGACGGAACAGCCGATGAAAACGAGGCCTGGCGTACCGTAGAATGGAGGAAACGGCCTTGTGTTCGACTGGCCACGTTCGAAACGGGATCCTGTTCATCGGGAGGGGTCTGGTGTACCGCAAAACGGAGGAAATGAACCTCCTATAGTCGAAACGGGGGTCCTGTTGATCGGGAGGGGTGTGGCGTACCGCAAAACGGAGGAAACAGACTTGTGTTGGATCGCTACGGTCAAAACGGGGGTCCTGTTCATTGGGAGGGTGTGGCGTGCCGCAAAACAGGACTCCATGGGCTACTATTCATCCACCGTCGACCTCCTCCAGCCTGCACCTGCGACTGTTCATCCACGGGCTCCTGTTCATCTAGCCTCCACCGCGCGCTACTCCACCGGCTACTGTTCAACCAAACCTCTCCATGGGCTCCTGTTCAACCACCCCTCCACGGGCTACTGTTCATCCAGCCCTCCACCATCTACTTTTCATCCTGCCCTCCACGGGGTGGTCCTATTCACCCTGCCCTGCACGAGGTCCTGTTCATCCAGCCCCAACCGGCTCGATCAATCGGGGTCCTGTTCATCCAGAGGCAACACCACGGGGTCCTGTTCATCCACCCCCACCGGGAACTGTTCATCCAAACCCCCCCAGCAATGCTCACTGGTCATCCAGAGGCAGCATCGATCGGCTTCAGTTAGCAGCAGTAGCGAAGGAATCGCTCGATCGGGTTCAGTTAACAGCCATCGATCGATTGATCGGGTTCAGTAACGCGTAGCCTGCAGTGCAATCGCCCGAGTTCAGTTAGAGCCCAACGCCTCACTCGGGTTCAGTTAGAGCCCAACGCCTCGCACCCACACACGTGCGTGTACGAGAGAAACGCACATCGCTCGTCCCCGACCACCCACCGTAACCGGGAACACCCTGATATTTTCCTCGCCCTCACTTCTACCATGGTTTTTTCCGTCATGGACGGCCCGAAGAATGTCATGCAGCTGCGTCTCCAGCCCGCCTAGGACGAAAAGCCCATTTTCTGTCATGATTTTTTGTCATAGTAGTAGGACCCCACCACATCTATGATGATACCATGTTTTGTCATAATTATTGTCATAGAAGTGTCATAAGTATGACAGAAAAAATTTCCGTTCGGCCCAAAATGTCACGAATGTGTTTTTTTTTGTAGTGGGTTCCTTTGCCTGGGTGTGCATGCGTTAATGTGCATGTATGAACTGTGATTGAAAAATCACAGTGTATTCAACATCTGGGGGTTCATATTTTAATGACTGTGAAAACATCTTTAGTTCACCGACCGAATATTCCCTTAAGAACGCTAGCTTTCGGCTTCACCCAGTCTGAGGTACACATCTGGATGACCCGGCAGTAACAATTGCAGAGATGCTCCCTTTATGCCCTAGCCGAACTAATGGGAACGTAGGGCATAAGCACAGGAGCCAGGCAACCCAGCTTGGCCAAAACTTAAGTCATATCGATGCATATAATGGCGAAGAAAAGGTACATATGGGAAAACACACATATGTGATGAGCTTGATGCTCGAAAAATAACAATAATAAGCTTCTATCGAAGAAGCCCCCAGGTATAATTGACTCTTTGTAGGTCATAAGCGCACTGTTTAGCCGCGCGAAAAGCTTTAAGTTTAAGAAAGAAAAAAGCGAAAAGAGAGGCAAAAGTAATGGAAACAAATAGGGAGAAGGGGACGAACAAAGAGTCCGGCACTAGGCATAGAATCTTCGGAGTCTGGCCGCGTTCCAGGGGTTTGGCTCTAGGCGATTGTCTGACGCATCACGCAGGCGGTATGCTCCTCCGGTGAGAACTTCGTCAATGATGAAGGGACCCCCCCACTTGGGCTTGAGTTTGTCCTTTTTCTTCTCCGGTAGGCGTAGAACGAGTTCGCCAACATTATATGTCTTGGCCCGCACTTCCCTGCTTTGGTACCTGTGAGCCTGTTGTTGATAAAATGCGGAACGGGTTTTGCAACGTCGCGCTCCTCCTCCAGGGCATCTAAGCTGTCCTTTTGATCAAGCTCGACCTCTCTCTCTTCGTACATGCACACTCGAGGTGAGTAATGAATAATGTCGCAGGGTAACACAGCCTCTGCGTCGTACACCATAAGGAAGGGTGTATATCCGGTAGTGCGATTGGGCATGGTCCGCAACCCCCAGAGTACAGAGTCGAGCTCCTCAACACAGTGCTTGTCTGATTCTTTCAAAGACCGCACCAGTCTGGGCTTGATGCCCCTCATAATGAGACCATTGGCTCGTTTGACTTGACCGTTTGTTTGTGGGTGATAGACAGAGGCGTAATCGAGCTAAATGCCCAGATTAGTGCACCAGGTTTTCACCTCGTCGGCTGTGAAATTGGAGCCGTTATCGGTGATGATGCTGTGTGGAACACCATAGCGGTGCACAACACTGGCTATGAATTCTATCACTTGTCTGGCCTCAGCCGTTTTAACTGGTTTGGCCTCTATCCACTTAGTGAATTTGTCCACTATGACCAGCAGATACTTTTTCTTATGGCTTCCTCCTTTAAGGGGTCCGACCATATCGAGCCCCCAGACCGCGAAAGGCCAAGTGATGGGGATTGTTTGTAGGGAGGTGGGGGGCATATGGCTTTGATTGGCGAAAAGTTGGCATCCGATGCAACATTGGACAAGGTCCTATGCATCTGCTCCGGCCGTCGGCCAATAAAAACCTGTATGGAAGGCCTTGCTAACAAGGGCACGAGCTGCGGCATGGTTCTCGCCGAGACCGGCATGAATTTCAGCCAAGAGCTGCCGCCCTCTTCCTCGGAGGTACATCTTTGAAGGACTCCGGTAGGGCTTTTCTTGTAGAGCTCTCCATCATGAACCTTGTAGGCCTTCGAACGCTGGACAATGAGGCGGGCCTCGTTCTGATCCTCAGGGAGTTCTTTCCTATTAAGGTAGGCGAAGAAGGGTTTGGTCCATGGGGCAATGACTGCCATAATGAGATGGGCCGACGGTGTTATTTCGGTGGCTGAGCCCCCAATAATATCGGTGTGTTCGGAATCTGGGGTTGTGTTCGGATCCGGACTGGTGTTGCCGCTCTCCCCTTGCCACACCACGGACGGCTTAGAAAGCCTTTCCAGAAAGATGTTAGGTGGGACGGGGTCGCTCTTGGCGCCGATGCGAGCAAGGACGTCCGCCGCTTGATTACTTTCTCGGGCCACGTGATGAAACTCGAGCCCCTCGAACCCAGCCGAAATTTTTAGGATGGTGTTGCGTTAAGCCGCCATCTTCGGATCTTTGGCATCGAAGTCTCCATTTATTTGAGATATTGTGAGGTTTGAGTCCCCGCGCACTTCCAGGCGTTGTATGCGCATGGAGATAGCCATCCGAAGACCATGCAATAAGGCCTCGTATTCGGCTGCGTTATTGGAGTATGTGTACAATATCTGGAGTATGTACTGGACGACGTCTCGAGTGGGGGACATTAAAACGACACCTGCTCCTAGCCCTGCTAGCATTTTAGAACCATCAAAATACATAACCCAGTTGGAATATGTGCCGTACACTTTAGGGAGTTCGGTCTCTGTTCATTCGGTGACAAAGTCAGCCAGTACTTGGGATTTAATGGCTCGACGCGGCTTGTATGTTATGTCAAATGGAAGTAGCTCAATGGCCCATTTGGCGATCCGGCCCGTAGCATCGTGGTTGTTTATTATGTCATTGAGTGGTACTTCAGAAGCCACCGTGATCGAGCACTCCTGAAAGTAGTATCGTAGCTTCCGGGATGCCATGAAGACCGCGTATGCTATCTTTTGATAATGAGGGTACCGGGATTTGCATGGTGTGAGGCAGTGGATACGTATTATATTGTCTTCTGAAGCGGGAATTTGTGTCCGTCCTATTCTTGTTCAACGACAAGTACGGCGCTCACCACCTGGTGTGTTGCCGATATGTATAATAACATGGGTTCGCTGGCGTTTGGCGCGGCCAGGATTGGGTTGCTCGCTAGAAGGGCTTTTATTTCTTCCAGTCCAGCCGTTGCCACATCCGTCCACTCGAAGTGATCGGTGCGCCATAGAAGGCGATAGAGTGGTAATGCCCTTTCTCCCAATCTGGAGATAAAGCGGCTTAAAGCTGCCACACAACCGGCGAGTTTTTGGACCTGTTTAAGGTCCATTGGCGTAGCCAATTGTGATAAAGCTCGGATTTTGGCTGGATTTGCTTCAATTCCTCTATTGGAAACGATGAAGCCCAGCAGTTTTCTGGCGGGGACGCTGAAAACACACTTTTCCGGATTGAGCTTAATGTCATATGCACGGAGGTTGTCAAATGTGAGGCGTAAATCGTCTATGAGTGTTTTGACGTGTCTGGTTTTGATGACAACGTCGTCCACGTATGCTTCGACTATCTTACCGATCTATTTCTCCAGGCATGTTTGGATCATGCGTTGGTAGGTTGCTCTGGCATTTTTGAGCCCGAAGGGCATGGTGTTGAAGTAGAATGGCCCATATGGGGTAATGAATGCTGTTGCGGTTTGATCGGACTCCTTCATTTTAATTTGATGGTATCCGGAATATGCGTCAAGGAAGCACAATGAGTCATTTCCTGCGGTAGCATCAATGATTTGGTCGATGCGGGGGAGGGGGAAGGGGTTCTTTGGGCAAGCCTTATTGAGGTCTTTGAAATCGACGCACAGGCGCCAGGATTTCTCCTTCTTTGGCACCATCACCAGGTTTGCCAGGCAGTCCGGGTGTTTTATTTCTCTAATGAATCTGGCCTCAATTAGCTTGGTTAGCTCCTCCCCCATAGCTTGTCGTTTGGGTTCAGAAAAGCGCCGCAGTGTTTGCTTGACCGGTTTATATCCCTTCAATATATTGAGGTTGTGTTGAGCCAACTTGCATGGGATTCCTGGCATATCAGAAGAGTGCCAGGCGAATATATCCCAGTTCTCGCGCAGGAACTCTTGTAGTGCGGCGTCAACCGTTGGGTCTAGTTGTGCTCCAATAGATGCTATCTTCTTGGGGTCCGTTGGATGGACTTGGAATTTGACTATTTCTTCTACCGGTTTGAAGGAGGTGGATTTGGGTCGCTTGTCTAGGATCACATCGTCCCTGTCCACCGTGGAGCGTAGTGCGGTTAATTCTTCGGCCGTGAGGGCTTCAGATAATGCCTCAAGGGACAGGGATGCGGTTTTGTTTTTGGCGCGGAGTGCTATGTCTAGATCACTGGTGAGAGTGATTAAGCCGTTGGGCCCGGGCATCTTAAGCTTCATGTACCCGTAATGAGGTATAGCTTGGAAGCGTGTAAATGCATCTCGCCCCAACAGGGCGTTATATTTGCTGTTGAAAGGGGCCACTTGGAATGTTATCTCTTCGGACTGATAATTCTCCGCCGTGCCGAATACCACGTCAAGTGTGATTTTTCCCGCACACCGTGCCTCCTGACTGTGAATGGCTCCTGTCTATTTCCATTTTATGGAGTGTATCCTCATAGATGAGGTTTAGTCTGCTGCCACCGTCCATGAGAACCTTGGTGAGCCGAAAGCCATCCACGATTGGACTGAGGACCAAGGCGGCTGGTGCTCGGACTGTCCTGTATCTTGGTTCATCGCCGGCATTAAAAGTTATAGCTGTGTCGTTCCAAGGATTTATTGCTGTGATTTGGCAGACTTCGGCGAGTTCACGGAGTGCCCTTTTTCGCCTATTGTTTGAAGCAAAAGTCTCGAAGACCGTCAATACTTTGAGGTCGTCGTCTTCTGGGGGGTGTTGTTCTGGGGTATTCTTGGTGAGGATATCCTCACCGCTCTTGGCCACTTGCCGGAGTATCCAACATGCTCTAAGGCTAATCTCGCATTAGTTTGAAACCAGTTCGAATTTAAATTAAAAATCAAGCAAACAATAAAAGTTTTCAAATATTAAAACTAAAATGTTTGGAGTGAGCCAAATAATTCATAAGAAATAGTGGTGGAGAAACCACTCCTTTATAAAATGTTAAATGCTCGGAAATAATAAAAAACAATTAATTAAATGCCTTTTTAGAATTAATAAGATATTAAACCACTTTATTTAGTTGCCAAAAATTAATGGGGTGGTAGATTATTTATTAATACTAATTAGGTGATAGTTGTAGTTTTTCTAAAACAAAATAAATGAGAAGATAAACTAAAACAATAAAAGAAAAGAAAACACAAACAAAAAAAGTGAAAAGGAAGCCTCCCTGGCCAACTGGGCCAAGCGGCCCAGTCGGCTGGCCGACCCTGGTCCACCTAACCCACTACTAACCCCCCACTACTCCGTAACCCTAACCCACGACCGCACAACCCCCCGACCCCACTTCCCTCGATTCCCTCACTCTCTCGCTCGGTTCCCCTCCCCCCAATCTGGATCGGGGGGTGCACGCCGCTCGCCACCGACACCGACCCCGGACCGCCCTGCCTCACGCCGGCGCCCCGCCGCCACATCGACACCGCCGCCACCGGATTGCCCTCGCTGCCGTTCGCCGGGTCGCCCGCCACCTCGCCGGCGCCACCTCCCTGCCGGATTGCGTTGTCCTCGCCCCCGCCGTGCCAGACTACCCCGTCCCCTCCTCTCCTTCGTCGGTCCTCCCCGCACCTCGCCCCCCTTTTCTCGTCAACGGGGGTGAGCTCCCCGCCGGGCCCCATCCGTCTCCCCCTCCGAACGCTGCGTCCGTCTGCCCACTGCCTCCCGCACCGCTCACTTCTACTGCCGCCGTGCTACGCGACCGCCGTCGCCAGCCTTGCCGCAGCACGCGCCGCGTCGCCGCCTTGTTCCTACCTCGCTCGGCCATGCACCCACGTGCGCTCGGTCGCGTAGGGTCGCGCCCACAACCGCTCGCTACTCCGGCCACCCGCGCACATCCGTTTCCACCGTGGCTCCCGCTACACGAGTCCTTCAACGCGCCCTCCCATCGCTGGAGATGTGCCCCCGAGCACCTCCACCGTCCCTTGTGCCTCGCCAGCGTGCACAGCACACACGCGCCTAAGCCAACGAGCTGGCTCACGGACATGTGGGCCTGCCCAGATTATTTTCGACCTAAACGCTAATTAGCACTAACCGACACCCTAATAGCCATCAACACGTGGGGCCACCTCACTAATTAATCAGATTGGTTAAATAAAACTCTGTTAAAAAAATTGAACCACTGACAGCCTGGTCCCACCTCACTAATTAGTCTAATTAGATTAACTAAAACTCTGTTAACATTCCCTGTCATTGACCAGTGGGTCCCACTAGCCAGGTTTGACCAGTCAACGCCCTATTGGCTGCTGACTTAGTCAACTGTCCCCACCTGTCAGCCTTAGGTGCACACTTCTAGGTGGGTCAATCAAGTATCCAAATTGTAAAGAAAAATCATTATTGATGAGAGCCAGTTCCAATAGACTTATGGAATGTTCCCATTCGTGTGCTCGAATTACTTCAGATCTTTCTAGAGGCATTTGGGGCAATGCTCCCGAAACTTCCCAAGAAAAATATCGAATTGGCTCGATAGAGAATTTGATAAGCCAATGATTTTTTTCCGTCTTTCAGGTACATTTCCTGTGTACCCATAGCATCTAAATACTAATTTAGTTTTGAATTAAATTAAATCCATAAATTAGAAAAATGATTTAAATCTTTTAAAATTAATATAAAATAAACCGTAGCTCGGTTGGGAAAACTTTGTACATGAAAGTTGCTCAGAACGACGAGACGAATCCGAATATGTAGTTCGCTTGTCAGCCACACATACCTAGCATAGCGAACACGCAACTTTTCCCTCCAATTCATCTGTCCGAAAACGCAAAACACCGGGGATATTTTCCCGGATGTTTCCCCCCTTCACCGGTATCACCTCATACCGCGTTAGAACACGTCTAGCTTTGCCTGTTGTCCTGGTGTGCACTTGCTCGCTATGTATTTACTATTTCTCCCCCTCTTCTCTTCAGTAGACCCCGTGACGATGCTGATGCCCCTGTGGTCGACTACTTCACCGACGGCCCCTCCTTCTTGTATGAGCAACCAGGCAAGCCCCCCCTTGATCACCAGATATCGCTTATTCCTTCTCTATACTGCTTGCATTAGAGTAGTGTAGCATGTTACCGCTTTCAGTTAATCCTATTCTGATGCATAGCCTGTCATTGTTGCTACAGTTGTTACCCTTACCTGCTATCCTACTGCTTAGTATAGGATGCTAGTGTTCCATCAGTGGCCCTGCACTCTTGTCCGTTTGCCATGCTATACTACTGGGCCGCGATCACTTCGGGAGGTGATCACGGGCATATGCTACATACTTTATACGGTTACATTACTTATGATATTGTTCGGAGATGCGGGCT
Organism: Triticum aestivum; assembly: GCF_018294505.1. Classification (NCBI taxonomy): domain Eukaryota; kingdom Viridiplantae; phylum Streptophyta; class Magnoliopsida; order Poales; family Poaceae; genus Triticum; species Triticum aestivum. The sequence continues at coordinate 19,854,460 of NC_057806.1, forward strand.
GAAGGGGCAGGTAGCTCCATCCCGGTAGAGGTGGGCCTGGGTTCCCGACGGCCCCCGACTGTTACTTTGTGGTGGAGCAACAGGGCAGGTTGAGACCACCTAGGAGAGAGGTGGGCCTGGCCCTGGTCGGCGTTCGCGGATACTTAACACACTTAACTAGATCTTGGTATTTGATCTGAGTCTGGCCATTTGGTCTATATGCACTAACCAACTACGCGGGGACAGTTATGGGCACTCGACGTCGTGGTATCAGCCGAAGCCTTCGTGACGTCAGCGACTGAGCGGCGCTCCCCAGATTGTACTGGAACACCTGCTAGGCTAGGTCTGCTTCCAGCCGCGTACGCAACATGCAGGTGAGCAATGGGCGATGGGCCCAGACCACTGCGCGCATAGGATTTAGACTGGCGTGCTGACCTCTCTGTTGTGCCTAGGTGGGGCTGCAACGTGTTGATCTTTCGAGGCCGGGCATGACCCAGGAAAGTGTGTCCGGCCAAATGGGATCGAGCGTGTTGGGAAATGTGGTGCACTCCTGCAGGGAAGTTTATCTATTCGAATAGCTGTGTCCCCCGGTAAAAGGACGACTCAGAGTTGTACCTTGACCTTCTGACAACTAGAACTGGATACTTAATGAAACACACCCTTCCAAGTGCTAGATATAACCCGGTGATCTCTCTCTAACAGGGCGACGAGGAGGGGATCGCCGGGTAGGATTATGCTATACGATGCTACTTGGTGAACTTACCATCTACTCTCTTCTACATGCTGCAAGATGGAGGTGGCCAGAAGCGTAGTCTTCGATAGGATTAGCTATCCCCCTCTTATTCTGGAATTCTGTAGTTCAGTCCACCGATATGGCCCTTTATACATATACCCATGCATATGTAGTTTAGATCCTTGCTTGCGAGTACTTTGGATGAGTACTCACAGTTGCTTTTCTCCCTCTTTTCCCCCTTTCCATTCTACCTGGTTGTCGCAACCAGATGTTGGAGCCCAGGAGCCAGACGCCACCATCGACGACGACTCCTACTACATCGGAGGTGCCTACTACTACGTGCAGGCCGCTGACAACGACCAGGAGTAGTTTAGGAGGATCGCAGGTAGGAGGCCTGCGCCTCTTTCGATCTGTATCCCAGTTTGTGCTGGCCTTCTTAAGGCAAACTTGTTTAACTTATGTCTGTACTCAGATATTGTTGCTTCCGCTGACTTGTCTATGATCGAGCACTTGTATTCGAGCCCTCGAGGCCCCTGGCTTGTATTATGATGCTTGTATGACTTATTTATGTTTTAGAGTTGTGTTGTGATATCTTCCCGTGAGTACCTGATCTTGATCGTACACGTTTGCGTGCATGATTAGTGTACGATTGAATCTGGGGCGTCACAAGTTGGTATCAGAGCCGACTGCCTGTAGGAATCCCCCTTCCACAGTCCTTGGCCGAAGTCGAGTCTAGTCATTGCTAAACTTTTACTGACATGGCTGTGTGGCTTACGGGCCCACGTCGCCATTGGGTGGTATTAGGATCTTTTATTCCTTGTCTATACTGTGGGATTCTAATCTCTTTTCGATTCAGGTTAAATGATTTTCTAAAATCTAACTTTAGGTTCTTGAAAACACTTTCTCTCGGAGAGCCCCTTCAGTCCAGATGATCGATAGCTGCACCAGAAGATTTTGAAGTTACTCTCCGATACTCTTTTGAGACTTTGTGCCCGTTGCTTTTGCAATTCCCTACCACCAAAATATCCCTATGGATAAATACATACACTTACCGTTCTTACTTTTATTCCCAGTTGATCTTGTTATTACAAGATACCTTGAAATCCTTTCTATTGTTCCGAGAATATTTTGTGCCTACTGCCTCGCAGTTCCTTGCCACCTGAATACCCCTACGGATAATTTCTCGCCCTTATCGAGTATCCGTTCATCCCCAGTTGTTCATGTGTTTCACAATGGTCTTCGAAATACTATTCGATCCTCCAAAAATCATTAGTAGCTTATGGCCCTGCAATACTTGTCTGCTTGCATTATGGATGCTTTCCATATGTCTGGCAATATTCATTAGTATCCTTAGGCATCGTCATTTTGATCCTATTGATTCAACATGAGTGCGAATGCACGCAATCATCAGTTGATCCTTTTAAATTATCTTTCTGGCTCCGACGTCATTTTAAACATGAGCTTGTTCTCGACCAATCTATTTGCCGTTAATTGTACCCTTAGGTCTATTGAACTTATCCACCCTTGATCAGAGCGTCCTCTTCTGATCCTTCGATTGGAAATCATAATGCCTTTGATATCTAAGCATCGAATCATTCAGATGTTCTATAATATGATGCCCTTGCATTGTTTCTTCAACTGGGTGTGTGCCGATGCTCATATCAGCTCCGCTATCGACCGTCAAATCCTTGGTTGGATTATTATTCGGCAATGTCCTCATATTTAATCACCTTGTGAATTCTTCCCTGATACATAATTCCATTAGTAAATCCTATTCTCTGATTTGGCCAACCTTGCTCTGCTTTCGAGCTGGTGATATTTACTCTTGGAACTTGTGGTACTTTATGCCTTCCTTAATCCGTGTGACCAGAAAACTTTTCACGGGTCATACTCCTCTAGTAATTCACCCGGTAGGTTTTCACACTGAAATCATTTTTATTAGAGCAGTGAATGAATGGTCTCGCATTGGAGAAGTGGGAGTCGACCTTGAACGTTGTGTTCATGCCCATGGAAACGATGTAGATCGTATCATTAAAGCTTCTCTTCAAATAAATATTTCCTTGGTATAAGTTTATCTTATATCTGGGATCTGGCATTTTGCAATCGTTGTTCCGGCCATGTTCTCCTTTTAAATACCATTTCTCGGACAAGTTGAAGTACTTGTCTTCTGCAGATCATCGCACCTATCCAACCCTTACTTTGATCTACCGTCGAGCATTACACTCTGGTATCTCAAGAATACCACGGAACCACATAACTTCTTATGAGTTCTTCATCAACTATTATTCTCGCCAATTCCAATTTCCCTCGGGTTCTGAGTTATTAGTCACTCGAGAATACCGTTAAGTGAATCGATTCTGCACTTCGATTCAATAACTCTAAGTAATTTCCGTTGCTTATGATTTAATAACCCTTCAAGTCATTCCTAGCCTGATCAGCTACATCATTATCGTGCTAATTTTAACTGTGCTACCTGGTCCTTCTTCTCAGAGCACAATTTTTGACGATGAGCTAAGCTTATGTCGATTTTCCTCATCATATCATTTTGCCTTGAACAACAAGCTTGATTTCGAGTTGTGTCGTACCCATGGTTCCAATAACCTTTCACCTCATCATTCCTTTGACTTGATGTCGTTGCTAGTTGATTACATCTTCATGAAATCTCTCGACAAATGTGTCGTGATCATCATCAACCTTATGAGCTCTTCCAGGATATCAATCGAATTCATGATGAGAAATACCATCCTTGCCCTCGATGATTTGTGTTATCATCAGCCACTTTATTGGCTTCCGTCCAACACAAACTTGATTGTGTTTTGTGTTATACCTTGAGTTCCTTGCTATCCAGCATTTGTTCTTCTTTACCTTGGATTATTACCACCTTTTATGACAAGATGTCATGGGAAATTTCACCACCTCTTGAGAACTCTTAATACAAGTGATACTTCTCACCATCATCATTCCTTCTTGGTCCCCATGTTGTTTATGACTGGAATACCAACAAGTGAACGATGTTGTTTGGTTTCTGCCCTTCTAGCAACCCTATTGCTTTGAAGTTAATGGTCGGCCTTTCATTCTGGGACTATTGATTATTGAATCACCATTCGACATTGGTCGTGCAACCCAACCCATATTTCGGGCGCACCTTTCAACCAATGTTTAATTGTGTGTGTTTTCCTCGAGCATATTTCATTATATCATTTGATCTGACAAATGTTATCTCCTTATCCACATAATTGTTGTAACACCCCGGATGTAACTTTCCCTATTTGTACTCCAACTCTTGCCGTTTCCGGCGTTAAGTTATATTTATTTCTCGGGTTCGGGTCTTTGTCTCCATGTGTTGTTTTCTTTTTCATGCATCTCATATCATGTCATCATGTGCATTGCATTTGCATATGTGTTCATGTCATGCATCCGAGCTTTTTCCCCGTTGTCCGTTTTGCATTCCGGCGCTTCGTTCTCCTCCAGTGGTCATTTCTAGCTTTCTTTCGTGTTTGTGGATTAAACATTTCCGGATTGGACCGAGACTTGCCAAGCGGCCTTGGTTTACTACCGGTAGACCGCCTGTCAAGTTTCGTATCATTTGGACTTCGTTTGATACTCCAACGGTTAACCGAGGGACCCAAAAGGCCTCGTGTGTGTTGCAGCCCAACACCCCTCCATTTTGGGCCCAAAACCCACCAAACTCTGCTCCATGTCCTAGAGCGTTCGATCACGATCGCGTGGCCGAAAACCGCACCTCATTTGGACTCTCCTAGCTCCCTCTATGCCTATATATACACCCCTCCATTTTCGGATCTCTCCCTCTCCCCGAAACCCTAAAATTCTCTCCCGCCGCCGCTGGACGTGACCGCGCCAGGCCGGACAACGTCCGGATCGCACCCGCTGCCGCCCGCAGCCACTCGTGGGGTGCCACGTGGCAGCCGGCCGCCGCCGCCGCCGCGGCCCGCCCGGCCCGCGTAGAGCCCCCGCGGCCAGAGGAGGAGCGCCGCCCGCCGCCCTTCTCCTCCCCGAGCCGGACCACCGCCGCCGCCTCCCTCCTAGCCGGCCGCCGCCCCGGGTCGCCGCGGTGCCCGCCGCCCACGTCGCCGACTCCGGCGGCCGACACCGACGCCGCCGCGTCCGAGCCCGCCGGAACACCGCCGCCCGCCGCCTCCTCGTTGCTCCGGCGAGCCCCGCCTCCTCCCCGACGCCGGCGCCGTCCAGCCGGTCCGGCGACCTCGGCCCACCGTCCGTTTCTTCTCCGGCGACGGTCGTCATCGGGAATCGCGCCGCCGCTACAGTGTTCCGGCCCGGATCTTAGATCTGATTTTTTCCTAACCCTAGGTCGTTTTTTTTCACTGTCCCAGAATTTTTTTAGCTCATATGCTCCTGTTCGAGGTCCCGTAACTTTGCTTCCGTAGCTCCGATTCATGCATATAGTATATCAAAATGTTCGCCTCGACAAGTACATCATTTCGTTCCATTGCATCATTTTCATTTGAGCTCATCTTGATGCCCAAAATGCTGTTAGAAGGAGGCTACATGAGTTAATTGTCAGATCTGCTAGTTCATCTTAGACTTTTGTTATTTTTGCCATGATTATTGTGTGCATGCTATGCCTGTGAGTCCTTCATATGTTTTGTTAAGCATTTTGTCTTCTTTCCAGAGGTGCAACTCATGCATTTTTAGGATGTGTGTGGTGACTTGTGCAAGCTTGCAAAGTGAGGCACCCGGGAAATCTGTTTTCAGAGACTTAGTAGTTTTCACTAAGTCTGGGATTATTTAGTTCATGATGCCATATGTTCAGCTTGTTTCCTAGTGATCCGTGCCTCTTTTGAGGATGATCAGTAAAGGAGTTTTGTTAATCATGTTATGCTCTATCCATCCATGTCTTTGTTTGCAATTATGGAGCATCCTAGCTTGAGTCAATCGAGCTCTACTTTTGCTTCGTTGTGAATCTGGGCAGATCGTCAACTCGTTTGCGATTTTGCCGATGCTATTGTAGTTGATCCGTGCATGCTATGCCATTGTTCTTGCCATGTCTAGCTAGTATTTTGTGCCTTCTTAATGGATGTATGCTTGCCTTGCCATGACTTGCACCGTAGTGAGTGCATCGAGCTCGTTTACATGCCTTCGTGAGTTATATTTCAGCATGTCTCAGTTTTCACTAAGTCTGAAAACTGATTGTGTTTTAGCTATGTTCGTGTGCCCGTTAGTATATTTTGTGATCCCTTTTGGCCCCAGGTCACTTTGGGACTTTTGTTAAGCTTGTTGAGTAGCTCCATGCCATGTTCTTACTTGTCTTAATCAGGTCATGTATCATGTTGTTTTGCTGCTCCGAAGAGGGCTTCGTGATCTGAAATTTCAGACAAGTGTTAATTTCACTAAGTCTGGAATCTGTTTTGCATTTGCGTTTTTGCCATGCTTGTTTGAACCTCATAATGGATGAATTGGCCGTGGCTCAGTGCTAGTCTTTTGTTAAGCATCTTGTGTGCATCCCTGCCATGTATTTTGTTGTCATGTTTGGTGGCTGTAGCATGTTCATTTCGTTGCATTTAGATGCCTACTTGCTGTAAATCGCAGACCGGTGTCATATCTTAAATCGCTTGCCATTTCCAAACCGTAACTCCGATTCCGATGATCTTTATATCGTTTTCAAGCGATTTCATCCCTCTTTCCAGTGGCACCCTTGGATTTCCAAGTTGAGGCCAGGTTCATGCATTTCCTGTCATATCTTGCATTTTGCATCCCGCATCGCATCCCGCATAGCATATCATCATTTCATCATATTGCTTGGTCTTGCACGTGGTTGATTGTATCCTTGTTGCTTGTTTGTCTTGTTGGGTAGAGCCGGGAGACGAGTTCGCTACCGAGGAGCCCGTTGAGTTTGCTTGTGAGGATCCAGTCAACTCTGACAACTGTGCAGGCAAGATGATCATACCCTCGAAATCACTACTATCTTTGCTATGCTAGTTTGCTCGCTCTTGCTATGCCAATGCTACGATGCCTACCTTTTGCTTGTCAGCCTCCCAATTGCCATGTCAAACCTCTAACCCACCTTGTCCTAGCAAACCGTTGATTGGCTATGTTACCGCTTTGCTCAGCCCCTCTTATAGCGTTGCTAGTTGCAGGTGAAGATTGGAGGCCGTTCCTTGTTGGAACATCATTTATTTACTTGTTGGGGATATCATTATATTGCCATGTTATCTTAATGCATCTATATACTTGGTAAAGGGTGGAAGGCTCGGCCTCTCGCCTAGTGTTTTGTTCCACTCTTGCCGCCCTAGTTTCCGTCATATCGGTGTTATGTTCCCGGATTTTGCGTTCCTTACGCGGTTGGGTTATAATGGGAACCCCTTGATATTTCGCCTTGATTAAAGCTTGTCCAGCAATGCCCAACCTTGGTTTTACCATTTGCCACCTAGCCTTTTCTTTCCCTTGGGTTCTGCAGACTCAAGGGTCATCTTATTTACCCCCCCCGGGCCAGTGCTCCTCTGAGTGTTGGTCCACCTGTCAGCTGCCGGTGGCCACCAGGGGCAACTCTGGGCTGGCCTACCCGTACCTAAGACAATCTGAGTGTGCCCTGAGAAAGAGATATGTGCAGCTCCTATCGGGATTTGTCGGCACATTCGGGCGGTGTTGCTGGTCTTGTTTTAACCTGTCGAAGTGTCTTGAGTTACCGAGATACCGAGTCTGATCGGAACGTCTTGGGAGGAGGTCTATTCCTTCGTTGACCGTGAGAGCTTGTCATGGGCTAAGTTGGGACTCCCCTGCAGGGATTGAACTTTCGAAAGCCGTGCCCGCGGTTATGGGCAGATGGGAATTTGTTAATGTCCGGTTGTAGATAACTTGAACCCTAATTAATTAAAATGAATCAACTGAGTGTGTTACCGTGATGGCCTCTTCTCGGCGGAGTCCGGGAAGTGGACACGGTGTTGGAGTAATGTTTGCGCAGGTTGCCTTCTAGCTTCTCGCTCGCGCTTTGCCTCCTCTTCTCGCTCTCTTTTGCGAATAAGATAGCCACCATATATGCTAGTCGCTTGCTGCAGCTCCACACATAATTGCCTTACCCTTCCTATAAGCTTAAATAGTCTTGATCGCGAGGGTGCGAGATTGCCGAGTCCATGTGGCTCACAGATACTATAACTCCAGATGCAGGTCCAGGTGATTCCGCTCCAGGTGACGAGTACGAGCTCAAGTGGGAGTTCGACGAGGACTCTCAGCGTTATTATGTTTCCTTTCCCGATGATCAGTAGTGGTGCCTAGTTGGGGTTTGATTCAGGGCCTTGTCGCATGTTGGGTTTTCTTCTATTTTGGCGCCGTAGTCGGGCCATGAGTGCTTGTATGATGGATGTTATTTATGTACTCTGATGTGACGTGGCGACTGTAAGCCAACTATGTATCTCCCCTTTTATTATATATATTACATGGGATGTTGTGATGATTTCCTAACTTGCGACATTGCTTTCAATGCGGTTATGTCTCTAAGTCGTGCCTCGACACGTGGGAGCTATAGCCGCATCGAGGGCGTTACAAGTTGGTAATCAGAGCCTTCCCCGACCTTAGGAGCCCCATTGCTTGATCGTTTTTAGCAGCCGAGTTGTGTCTAGAAAAATGTTTTGAGTCTTTTAGGAATTATATATCGGAGAGCTTAGGAATTCTTTTTACTTCCCAGTCTCCTCATCGCTCTGGTAAGGCATCCTGACGTAGAGTTTTGACTCTTCTCTTCTCAAATTTCACTAAAATTTTTTTAGGATCACGCGAGTATCTTGGAATCGTTCCGATGGCTTATGATGAGAACATTGTCTTGGTGCCTCCTGTCAGGGGTTTAGTGGAAGTGTCCCGGGGAGTTGAGCTCTGAGGTGTTGTCATCATAATTTTATCGTTGCAATTCTGGAATACTTGAGATATGTTCGCCGACATCGAAAATCTCTTTTATGCAGTTCGTTGGTGAGATAACCTCGACGCCACCCAGTACTGGGGCGGGAGTTCGGGAGTATCGCCATAACTTGTATAACGGATGCTTTTCGAAGGTTGAGGTAGATGGTTTCCGAAGTTTTCTTGGTTATGTGTTGAAGGATGGATACAGCTGGATGTAGGATTTGCTAGTTTGGGTGAGATATTATGCTTCCCCTGTATCCCCAACACCTGATTGCATAACCGGAAAAGTTCGGGAGTTTCATAGGTGGGAATTCTAGTAGCTCTAGTTCTTCTTCCACGGATATTGGTTTGAGATTGGGATTTCTTACCGATTATTCGTTCTTGATCCGTACCTTGTTGATTTATTTCTCTACCTTAATTCCACGTGGCTTCTCAATTTATGGATATGTGACCATTTGAAGAGGAATGCATTCGTTCATTTTGTTCGGATGTGAAGACTATATGTTGCAATTTTCATTCCATTGGATTCAGCTTCAATATTTATCTGTCTATGTGCTAACGGTGGTCAACCTCTTCAGGATGGCTCCCGCTAAGAGCACCAGTCAGAACCAGAATCAAGATCCGCCACCGCCTCCACCTTCTCCATAGGCATGGCAAGCTGTGATGGCCGCAACCAATGCAAACACACAACTGATCATGCAAATTCTCCAAGAGCGCAATCAAGGCAGTCAAGGGAATCAAGGCAGCAATCAGAGTCACTTTGCTACACTCAACCAGTTCCTTGCTAACGGGCCAAAGACTTTCAGCAATTGTGTTGAGGCAACCGATGCTGACGATTGGCTTGTGGATCTGTGTAAGCATTTCGAGTGCAGTAACGTCAGGCCTGAGGACTTTGTCAAGTTCGCTTCCTTCCAACTCAAAGATCAAGCTGCAGAATGGTTCCAGCAGTACAAGGATTCCAGAGGTGGACGTGTTATCACTTGGGATGATTTCCGTCGAGATTTCCGAGCTCATCATATTCCGCAGAGCGTGGTTGAAAGCAAGCGTGAGGAATTCCGCAATCTGAAGCAAGGCTCTTTGTCTGTCTATGACTACAACAAGTTGTTCCAGAAGCTTGCCCGCTTTGCCAAGCAGGACGTGCCTGATGAGAAGAGCATGATATACCAGTTCAGGGGTGGTCTCAGAGAAGATATTCAGCTCGCTCTTGTTCTCTTTGAGCCCTTGAGATACGATGAGTTCTACAACATGGCACTGAAGCAAGAGGCTGCTCAGTTGAGGTGTGATGCTTCCAGGAAGCGAGTCAGAGATGTTACTCCTTCTTCCTCTACTCAAGTGGCCAAGCAGCAGAAGTTTTGGCTTCCTCCTCCTCCGTTCCGTCAGCCGTATCAGCAGAAGAGCAAAGGTGGCAGTGGTTCTTCCCACCCACCCAACCCTGGCTTTCAGAACAAGACTTCGTCTCAACCTCCAAGATCGAGTGCTCCGTATCACCGTCCGCTTTCAGAGGTCACGTGCAACAAGTGCCAACAGAAGGGTCACTATGCCAACAAGTGTTTCAACCAGAGGCGTCTTCCTCCTCCTCCTCCTGTGAGATCGGCAAGTACAGCTATGGTCAAGCATAACCCCAAGCATGCCAAGGTCAATTTGATGAATGCAGCTCAGGCAGAGGACTCGTCAGATGTGATCATGGGTAACCTTCCTGTTAATGATATTCCTGCAAAAGTTCTTTTTGACACGGGTGCATCGCATTGTTTCATCTCGAGACCGTTTTCATCTAAGCATGGGTTGCCTTTGCAAATTTTGCCTAGTCCTTTAGCAGTTGTCTCTCCCGGTAAGCGCATGCAGGCTAACGCCACTGCTCCGGATGTTACTATTACTTTGGGTAACTACAAGTTTCTATCTTCTCCAACGGTTCTTGGTGACTCGGATATTGATCTTATTCTTGGAATGGATTGGCTTTCTAAGCACAAGGCTCAGCTTGATTGTGCAGCCAGGCAGATTCAATTGACTCATTCGTCTGAGGATGTAATTGTCTTTGCCGCTTGGGATAATACTATTCGTCTGTTTTCTCTCAATGAGAAGGGTGAATTGGATGCCATCTCGCAAATTCCAGTCGTTTGCGAATATCAAGACGTCTTTCCAGAAGAGCTCCCAGGAATGCCTCCGCACCGTCCAGTTGAATTCGTTATTGAACTTGAGCCTGGCACGGAACCTGTGTGCAAACGTCCTTACAAGCTCGGACCTGAAGAGTTGAAGGAGCTGAAGAAGCAACTCGATGAGCAAGAAAGAATGGGTCTCATCCGGCCTAGTTCTTCTCCGTGGGGTTGTGGTGTTCTTTTTGTGAAGAAGAAGGATGGAACGGACCGACTTTGTGTTGATTACCGTCCGGTGAACAAGAAGACCATCAAGAACAAATACCCACTTCCCAACATCAATGAGCTGTTCGAACAACTCAAAGGTGCTCAAGTATTCTCCAAGCTTGATCTCCGTATGGGTTATCACCAGATTCGCATTCGTGAAGAAGATATTCCCAAGACAGCATTCAGAACAAGCTTTGGTTCATATGAATACACTGTCATGTCTTTTGGCCTCGCCAACGCTCCTCCGACGTTCTCTCGCATGATGAACTTCATCTTCAACGCCTACACCAATGACTTCGTTTTGGTCTATCTCGACGACATTCTGGTTTTCTCCAAGAACAAGGAAGATCATGCCAAGCACTTGCGTTTGGTTCTCGATAAGCTCAGGGAACATCAGTTCTATGCCAAGTTCTCCAAGTGTGAATTTTGGCTCGATGAGGTTCTTTATCTTGGTCATATCATCTCTGCCAAGGGCATTTCCGTGAATCCTGAGAAGGTGTCTGCAATTGTGAATTGGGAACCTCCTCAGAACGTGAAGCAACTCCGCAGTTTTCTCGGTCTCGCAAGCTATTGCCGAAGATTCGTTGAAAACTTTTCCAAGATTGCGAAGCCTCTCTCTAATCTTCTCCAGAAGCACGTCAAGTACGTTTGGTCTCCAGAGTGTGATATTGCTTTCAACACTTTGAAAGAGAAGTTGATCACTGCTCCAGTTCTGACTCCGCCTGATGAATCCAAGCCGTACGAGGTCTTTTGTGATGCCTCTCTCCAAGGTCTTGGCGCAGTATTGATGCAAGAGAAGAAAGTTGTTGCTTATACATCTCGCCAGTTGAAGCCTAATGAGAAGAACTACCCCACTCATGATCTCGAGTTGGCGGCAGTTGTGCATGCTCTGTTGACTTGGAGACATCTTCTATTGGGAAGAAAAGTGGACATTTTCACTGATCACAAGAGTCTCAAGTACATCTTCACTCAGCCTAATCTCAACCTCAGGCAAACTCGATGGGTCGAAATGATTCAAGAGTATAATCCGAGTATCGAGTATACTCCAGGCAAGGCCAATGTGATTGCTGACGCTTTGAGCAGAAAGGCTTACTGCAACAGTCTGATTCTCAAGCCTTATCAACCCGAGCTTTGTGAAGCTTTCCGCAAACTTAATCTGCAAGTTGTTCCTCAAGGTTTCCTCGCCAACCTTCAAGTCTCTCCTACCTTAGAAGACCAGATTCGCCAAGCCCAGCTTCTTGATGCTATGGTGAAAAAGGTGAAGATTGGGATTGCCAAGAGTCAGTCCAAGTACAAGTGCTACCGCCTTGATGACAAGGACACTCTCTTCTTTGAGGATCGTATTGTTGTGCCCAAAGGTGAACTTCGTAAAGTGATCATGAACGAGGCTCACAATTCTCTCCTCTCCATCCACCCTGGGAGCACGAAGATGTATCAGGACCTCAAGCAAGCTTATTGGTGGACTCGAATGAAGCGCGAGATCGCTCAATTCGTGAATGAATGTGATGTCTGCAGAAGAGTGAAGGCAGAACACCAAAGGCCAGCAGGTCTCCTCCAACCTCTTGCCATTCCAGAATGGAAGTTTGACCACATTGAAATGGACTTCGTGACTGGGTTTCCAAAGTCCAAGCGTGGCAATGATGCTATATTCGTTGTCATCGACAAGCTCACCAAAGTGGCTCACTTTCTGCCTATCAAAGAGTCGATCACTGCAGCTCAATTGGCGGAACTCTATACCTCTCGCATTGTCTCTCTGCACGGTATTCCTCAAGTGATCTCTTCAGACCGTGGCAGCATCTTTACCTCGAAGTTTTGGGATTCTTTTCAGAAGGCCATGGGCACTAACATCCGCTTCAGCACTGCTTTCCATCCTCAAACAAGCGGTCAAGTCGAGCGTGTCAACCAGATTCTTGAAGATATGCTCAGGGCTTGTGTGATCTCCTTCGGCATGAAGTGGGAGGATTGTCTTCCTTATGCTGAATTCTCATACAACAACAGTTTTCAAGCAAGTTCGGGCAAGGCCCCTTTTGAAATTCTGTATGGCAGGAAGTGCCGTACCCCTCTCAACTGGTCTGAAACCGGTGAACGTCAGCTGCTGGGTAATGACTTAATCACAGAAGCAGAAGAAATGTGCAAAGTCATTCGTGATAACCTCAAAGCAGCCCAATCCCGACAGAAGAGCTACTATGATAGTAAGCACCGTGATTTGGCTTTCGAGATCGGAGATCATGTTTACCTCCGTGTCTCTCCTATGAAAGGTACTCGTCGCTTCGGTATCAAAGGGAAGCTTGCCCCTAGATACGTGGGACCTTTCAAGATTGTCAGCAAGAGAGGCGACCTCGCCTATCAACTCGAGCTTCCTTCAAACTTTGCAAATGTTCATGACGTGTTCCATGTCTCTCAGCTTCGAAAGTGCTTCAAAACTCCTGACCGCACCGTCAACTTCGAGGACATTGAGCTCCAAGAAGATCTCTCTTATCATGAGCACCCAGTTGCTATTCTCGAAGAGATTGAACGCAAGACTCGCAACAAGTCAATCAAATTTCTTAAAGTCAAGTGGTCACACCATTCCGACCGTGAAGCTACCTGGGAACGCGAGGATCACCTCCGTTCTGAGTACCCGGAGTTCTTTCAGTCCTAGATCTCGGGACCAGATCTTTTCGTAGTGGTGGAGTGTTGTAACACCCCGGATGTAACTTTCCCTATTTGTACTCCAACTCTTGCCGTTTCTGGCGTTAAGTTATATTTATTTCTCGGGTTCGGGTCTTTGTCTCCATGTGTTGTTTTCTTTTTCATGCATCTCATATCATGTCATCATGTGCATTGCATTTGCATATGTGTTCATGTCATGCATCCGAGCTTTTTCCCCGTTGTCCGTTTTGCATTCCGGCGCTTCGTTCTCCTCCGGTGGTCATTTCTAGCTTTCTTTCATGTTTGGGGATTAAACATTTCCAGATTGGACCGAGACTTGCCAAGCGGCCTTGGTTTACTACCGGTAGACCGCCTGTCAAGTTTTGTATCATTTGGACTTCGTTTGATACTCCAACGGTTAACCGAGGGACCCAAAAGGCCTCGTGTGTGTTGCAGCCCAACACCCCTCCATTTTGGCCCAAAACCCACCAAACTCTGCTCCATGTCCTAGAGTGTTCGATCACGATCGCGTGGCCGAAAACCGCACCTCATTTGGACTCTCCTAGCTCCCTCTATGCCTATATATACACCCCTCCATTTTCGGATCTCTCCCTCTCCCCGAAACCCTAAAATTCTCTCCCGCCGCCGCTGGACGTGACCGCGCCAGGCCGGACAACGTCCGGATCACACCCGCTGCCGCCCGCAGCCACTCGTGGGGCGCCACGTGGCAGCCGGCCGCCGCTGCCGCCGCGGCCCGCCCGGCCCGCGTAGAGCCCCCGCGGCCCAGAGGAGGAGCGCCGCCCGCCGCCCTTCTCCTCCCCGAGCCGGACCACCGCCGCCGCCTCCCTCCTAGCCGGCCGCCGCCCCGGGTCGCCGCGGTGCCCGCCGCCCCATGTCGCCGACTCCGGCGGCCGACACCGACGCCGCCGCGTCCGAGCCCGCCGGAACACCACCGCCCGCCGCCTCCTCGTTGCTCCGGCGAGCCCCGCCTCCTCCCCGACGCTGGCGCCGTCCAGCCGGTCCGGCGACCTCGCCCCGCCGTCCGTTTCTTCTCCGGAGACGGTCGTCATCAGGAATCGCGCCGCCGCTACAGTGTTCCGGCCCGGATCTCAGATTTTTTTTAGCTCATATGCTCCTGTTCGAGGCCCCGTAACTTTGCTTCCATAGCTCCGATTCATGCATATAGTATATCAAAATGTTCGCCTCGACGAGTACATCATTTCATTCCATTGAATCATTTTCATTTGAGCTCATCTTGATGCCCAAAATGCTGTTAGAAGGAGGCTTCGTGAGTTAATTGTCAGATCTGCTAGTTCATCTTAGACTTTTGTCATTTTTGCCATGATTATTGTGTGCATGCTATGCCTGTGAGTCCTTCATATGTTTTGTTAAGCATTTTGTCTTCTTTCCAGAGGTGCAACTCATGCATTTTTAGGATGTGTGTGGTGACTTGTGCAAGCTTGCAAAGTGAGGCACCCGGGAAATCTGTTTTCAGAGACTTAGTAGTTTTCACTAAGTCTGGGATTATTTAGTTCATGATGCCATATGTTCAGCTTGTTTCCTAGTGATCCGTGCCTCTTTTGAGGATGATCAGTAAAGGAGTTTTGTTAATCATGTTATGCTCTATCCATCCATGTCTTTGTTTGCAATTATGGAACACCCTAGCTTGAGTCAATCGAGCTCTACTTTTGCTTCATTGTGAATCTGGGCAGATCGTCAACTCGTTTGCGATTTTGCCGATGCTATTGTAGTTGATCCGTGCATGCCATGCCATTGATCTTGCCATGTCTAGCTAGTATTTTGTGCCTTCTTAATGGATGTATGCTTACCTTGCCATGACTTGCACCGTAGTGAGTGCATCGAGCTCGTTTACATGCCTTCGTGAGTTATATTTCAGCATGTCTCAGTTTTCACCAAGTCTGAAAACTGATTGTGTTTTAGCTATGTTCGTGTGCCCGTTAGTATATTTTGTGATCCCTTTTGGCCTCAGGTCACTTTGGGACTTTAGTTAAGCTTGTTGAGTAGCTCCATGCCATGTTCTTAATTGTCTTAATCAGGTCATGTATCATGTTGTTTTGCTGCTCCGAAGAGGGCTTCGTGATCTGAAATTTCAGACTAGTGTTAATTTCACCAAGTCTGGAATCTGTTTTGCATTTGCGTTTTTGCCATGCTTGTTTGGACCTCATAATGGATGAATTGGCCGTGGCTCAGTGCTAGTCTTTTGTTAAGCATCTTGTGTGCATCCCTGCCATGTATTTTGTTGTCATGTTTGGTGGCTGTAGCATGTTCATTTCGTTGCATTTAGATGCCTACTTGCTATAAATCGCAGACCGGTGTCATTCTTAAATCGCTTGCCATTTCCAAACCGTAACTCCGATTCCAATGATCTTTATATCGTTTTCAAGCGATTTCATCCCCTCTATCCAGTGGCACACTTGGTTTTACAAGTTGAGGCCAGGTTCATGCATTTCCTGTCATATCTTGCATTTTGCATCCCACATCGCATCCCGCATAGCATATCATCATTTCATCATATTGCTTGGTCTTGCACGTGGTTGATTGTATCCTTGTTGCTTGTTTTTCTTGTTGGGTAGAGCCGGGAGACGAGTTCGCTACCGAGGAGCCCGTTGAGTTTGCTTGTGAGGATCCAGTCAACTCTGACAACAGTGCAGGCAAGATGATCATACCCTCGAAATCACTACTATCTTTGCTATGCTAGTTTGCTCGCTCTTGCTATGCCAATGCTACGATGCCTACCTTTTGCTTGGCAGCCTCCCAATTGCCATGTCAAACCTACCCACCTTGTCCTAGCAAACCGTTGATTGTCTATGTTACCGCTTTGCTCAGCCCCTCTTATAGCGTTGCTAGTTGCAGGTGAAGATTGGAGGCCGTTCCTTGTTGGAACATCATTTATTTACTTGTTGGGGATATCATTATATTGCCATGTTATCTTAATGCATCTATATACTTGGTAACGGGTGGAAGGCTCGGCCTCTCGCCTAGTGTTTTGTTCCACTCTTGCCGCCCTAGTTTCCGTCATATCGGTGTTATGTTCCCGGATTTTGCGTTCCTTACGCGGTTGGGTTATAATGGGAACCCCTTGATATTTCGCCTTGATTAAAGCTTGTCCAGCAATGCCCAACCTTGGTTTTACCATTCGCCACCTAGCCTTTTCTTTCCCTTGGGTTCTGCAGACTCAAGGGTCATCTTATTTACACCCCCGGGCCAGTGCTCCTCTGAGTGTTCAGCTGCCGGTGGCCACCAGGGGCAACCCTGGGCTGGCCTACCCGTACCTAAGACAATCTGAGTGTGCCCTGAGAAAGAGATATGTGCAGCTCCTATCGGGATTTGTAGGCACATTCAGGCGGTGTTGCTGGTCTTGTTTTAACCTGTTGAAGTGTCTTGAGTTACCGAGATACCGAGTCTGATCGGAACATCTTGGGAGGAGGTCTATTCCTTCATTGACCGTGAGAGCTTGTCATGGGTTAAGTTGGGACCCCCTTGCAGGGGTTGAACTTTCGAAAGTCGTGCCCGCGGTTATGGGCAGATGGGAATTTGTTAATGTCCGGTTGTAGATAACTTGAACCCTAATTAATTAAAATGAATCAACTGAGTGTGTTACCGTGATGGCCTCTTCTCGGCGGAGTCCGGGAAGTGGACACGGTGTTGGAGTAATGTTTGCGCAGGTTGCCTTCTAGCTTCTCGCTCGCGCTTTGCCTCCTCTTCTCGCTCTCTTTTGCGAATAAGATAGCCACCATATATGCTAGTCGCTTGCTGCAGCTCCACACATAATTGCCTTACCCTTCCTATAAGCTTAAATAGTCTTGATCGCGAGGGTGCGAGATTGCTGAGTCCCTGTGGCTCATAGATACTATAACTCCAGATGCATGTCCAGGTGATTCCGCTCCAGGTGACGAGTACGAGCTCAAGTGGGAGTACGACGAGGACTCTCAGCATTATTATGTTTCCTTTCCCGATGATCAGTAGTGGTGCCTAGTTGGGGTTTGATTCAAGGCCTTGTCGCATGTTGGGTTTTCTTCTACTTTGGCGCCGTAGTCGGGCCATGAGTGTTTGTATGATGGATGTTATTTATGTACTCTGATGTGACGTGGCGAGTGTAAGCCAACTATGATCTCCCCTTTTATTATATATATTACATGGGATGTTGTGATGATTTCCTAACTTGCAACATTGCTTTCAATGCGGTTATGTCTCTGAGTCGTGCCTCGACATGTGGGAGCTATAGCCACATCGAGGGCGTTACAATTGTGGAGATCCATCTTTTTTTGGATACCTCGTTGAATTATTGCCGAGTCCATCAGCCACCTCCTCATCCTCTCCTTGGCTTAATGATGAACCCTTGTTCGGAACTTGCTTCCATAGTTCATTTCCCGAGAATCATATAATGTCATCTCGTCAATTGTGTTGCACCTCTTCTTCTCAGGCATCCTGAGTCTGAGATATCCTAACACCAATCAGATATGAATCCCGGTCAGATATGATGGTTGGGACGCATTTTCCAAGAGTTATAACGCTGGTCTTTATATGACCCGGTAAGGTGATGTCATGCCTAGCAGACCTGGCTGGAGGGCCTATTGTTATAGTTCTTCCTTTTAGCAATGTTAACCATCCTTCCATGAGGAAATTGAAAGACTCATTCTATAAGTTGTTCCTGATGAATCCATTGAGTATCCAAAGTCCGACCTTTGCTTGAAGACCATGTCAATGCTATCTCGAAGCATGCCTATGGTACTCCGATTTTCAACAAGAACATTTGAAGCCAATGCTAAATGTTTCTTGCTCAATTATCCAAACACCATTGTATGGGTAATGTCATGAAATTTCTCTCCCCCTACCTAAAGGGTTTTCTACATTATCTCCTGTCGTGGATATCTTGCTCTGCTTGTCCTTGGGAAGGGTATACCCCTGGTACATGTGTCAAACACATTTTCCTTTCCATTCTTCTGTTTGATCTGATGATCACATTTTCCTTCCATTGATTTGTTTAACCTTCCTTGTGATCCATATGAACTAAGCAGTAATATTCTTCTGCTTATGTAAACACCTTGGTGTACAACCGTGTCAGTAAGACCCTGTTGCATTTGTCGATAGCATTCCGGTAACCACCGATGGACGAGAACTTTGCCTATTGGCCCGCCTCGTTCGACGAGCAGGAAAATGGTTCTCTTCGTCCCTTGCCCTTGGTACCGATGTTGACATCGACATAACTGACAGGCTTTCCTCTGACCAGCATTGCTATCATGATCGTGCATGATCACAACGCCCTCCCAAATTTTTTTAACCCACGTGGTGGGCCCATAACCCATAGTTCCACAGGATCGAAAACTGACTCTCCTGTACACCCCTGTTGCTAAAGTTATTTCTCGCGTTTGGCTTCTTATGTAATTCGCGAGCCAACTTCCTAGTAATCCATTTCGGTATCAGACGCAATACTTATTCTCGTTGCTCTGGGCCCCTTTCACACTTTGTTTCAAGCATCGAACGGTTGCCTGCTCGCTCGAAACTTCCCATGAAACCTCATTACTTTGCTCTCAATATTTTCTTATGTTTCAATCCGAGAATTACTTTCTACCACCTTCCCCGATGTTATCGACCAAATGGTCAACCTTGTAGGAGTTTGTTCTCCCGGAATAACCCCCTTATTCTTTCGTAAGTACGATGGAACCCCCGAAGAAAGCATGCCGACTTCATCTTGATGACTTGAAGCAGAAAAATGGAGACGTCAATGTAAGGGATCGACCTCTTCGAGAAGAGCAACCAAGGCCGAGAAGATCCGTTAGAATTTCATAACTAGACCTTCCCCCCTTCTCTACCTCTTAAATCTCGGGACGAGATTTCTTGTAGTGGAGGAGAATTGTGACGCCTGGATAATTAGGCTACAGTGAACCTCTGCTAATGATGCCACGTCACCTCGATTACTGTTGCTAATCTCGCGTTAGTTCGAAACCGGTTCGAATTTAAATTAAAAATCAAGCAAACAATAAAAGTTTTCAAATATTAAAACTAAAATGTTTGGAGTGAGCCAAATAATTCATAAGAAATAGTGGTGGAGAAACCACTCCTTTATAAAATGATAAATGCTCGGAAATAATAAAAAAATTAATTAAATGCCTTTTTACAATTAATAAGATATTAAACCACTTTATTTAGTTGCCAAAAATTAATGGGGCAGTAGATTATTTATTAATACTAATTAGGTGATAGTTGCAATGTTTCTATAACAAAATAAATGAAAAGATAAACTAAAACAATAAAAGAAAAGAAACACAAACCAAAAAAAGTGAAAAGGAAGCCCCCCTAGCCAACTGGGCCAAGCGGCCCAGCCGGCTGGCCGACCCCGGTCCACCTAACCCACTACTAACCCCCCCACTACTCCATAACCCTAACCCACGACCGCACAACCCCCCGACCCCACTTCCCTCGATTCCCTCTCTCTCTCACTCGGTTCCCCTCCCCCCGATCTGGATCGGGGGGGCGCATGCCGCTCGCCACCGACACCGATGCCGGACCTCCCCGCCTCACGCCGGCGCCCCGCCGCCACCGGATCGCCCTCGCTGCCGTTCGCCGGGTCCAGTTGAGGCCGAGGGAACTCTTGATCCAGTTGAGGCCGAGGGAGAGTTTCGTCAGCATGATAGTGTGGTGACGGTGATGGTGAAGTTACCGGCGTAGGGCTTCGCCTAAGCACTACGGCGATATGACCGAGGTGTGTTTCTGTGGAGGGGGGCACCGCACACAGTTAAAAGATCAGCTTATGTGTTCTAGGGTGCCCCTTCCCCACGTATATATAGGAGGGAGGGTGGAGGAGGCCGGCCAAGGGTGGCGTGCCCAAGGGGGGGGAGTCCTACTCCAAGTAGGATTCGGAACCCCCTTTTCCTATTCCTACAAGGAGAAGGGGGAAAGATGAGGAGGAGAGAAAGGAAAGGGGGGCCGCCCCCAACCCCTAGTCCAATTCAGTTTGGGCTTGGGTGGGGGTGGGGAGGGGCGCCTCCACCTAGCTGCTGCCTCCTCTCTTCCACTAGGGCCCATGAAGGCCCATTAACCCCCCCCCCCCCCGGGGGGGGGGGGGGGTTCCGATAACCCCCCGGTACTCCGGAAAATACCTGATACACTTCGGAACCATTCCGGTGTCCGAATATAACATTCCAATATATCAATATTTATGTCTCGATCATTTCGAGACTCCTCGTCGTGTCTGTGATCTCATCCGGGACTCTGAACAACCTTCGGTTATCAAATCACATAAACTCATAATACAAATCGTCATCGAACTTTAAGCATGCGGACCCTACGGGTTCGAGAACTATGTAGACATGACCGAGACACATCTCCGGTCAATAACCAGTAGCGGAATCTGGATGCTTATATTGGCTCCTACATATTCTACGAAGATCTTTATCAGTCAAACGGCATAACAACATACGTTGTTCCCTTTGTCATCGGTATGTTACTTTCCCGAGATTCGATCGTCGGTACCACCATACCTAGTTCAATCTCGTTACCGGCAAGTCTCTTTACTCGTTCCGTAATGTATCATCTCGCAACTAACTCATTAGTCACATTGCTTGCAAGGCTTATAGTGATGTGTATTACCAAGAGGGCCCAGAGATACCTCTCCGACAATCAGAGTGACAAATCCTAATCTCGATCTATGCCAACCTCAAAAAACACCATCGGAGACACCTGTAGAGCATCTTTATAATCACCCAGTTATGTTGTGATGTTTGATAGCACACTAAGTGTTCCTTCGGTATTCGGGAGTTGCATAATCTCATAGTCATAGTAACATGTATAAGTCATGAAGAAAGCAATATCAATATACTAAACGATCAAGTGCTAAGCTAACGGAATGGGTCAAGTCAATCACATCATTCTCTAATGATGTGATCCCGTTAATCAAATGACAACTCATGTCTATGGCTAGGAAACTTAACCATCTTTGATTCAACGAGCTAGTCAAGTAGAGGCATACTAGGGACACTCTGTTTGTCTATGTATTCACACATGTACTAAGTTTCCGGTTAATACAATTCTAGCATGAATAAAAAACATTTATCATGATATAAGGAAATATGAATAACAACTTTATTATTGCCTCTAGGGCATATTTCCTTCACTACTTTGAAGCACAAGTGTGGAAAAGGATAACAACATTGCCCTTCTTTCTTTTTCTCTCATTTTTTATATTTTTGTTGGGATCTTTTTGGCTTTTTTTCTTGGCTCTTTTTGGCCTTTTTTTATTTCCTCACTTGGGACAATGCTCTAATAATGAATAATGATGATCATCACACTTCTATTTACTTGCAACTCAAAATTACAACTCGATACTAGAACAAAGTATGACTCTATATGAATGCCTCTAGTGGTGTACCAGGATGTGCAATGATCTAGCGTAACATGTATAAAAAATGATGAACAGTGGCTGAGCCACAAATATTGTGTGAGATATATGATCATGCAAAGCAGTATGACAATGATGATTGATACGTCTCCAATGTATCTATAGTTTTTGATTGTTCCAATGCTATTATATTATCTATTTTGGATGTTTTATATGCATTAATATGCTATTTTATATTATTTTTGGGACTAACCTATTAACCTAGAGCCTAGTGCAAGTTCCTGTTTTTTCCTTATTTTTAAGTTTGGCAGAAAAGGAATACCAAACGGAGTCCAAACGGAATGAAACCTCTGCGATGATTTTTCTTGGCCCAGAAGACAACCAGGACACTTGGAGATGAAGTCAGAGGAGCCACAAGGTAGCTACAAGGACGGAGGGCGCCCCCCCACCCTTGTGGGCCCCTCGTGAGCCTCCTGACCTAATTATTTCGCCTATATATTCGCAAATATCCCCAAACCACCAGAGGCATCCACGAAAACACTTTTCCACCGCCGCAACCTTCTGTACCCGTGAGATCCCATCTAGGGACCTTTTCCATCACTCTGCCAGAGGGGGATTCGATCATGGATGGCTTCTACATCAACTCTATTCCACTTCCGATGAAGCATGAGTAGTTTACCACAGACCTACGAGTCCATAGCTAGTAGCTAGATGGCTTCTTCTCTCTCTTTGATTCTCAATACCATGTTCTCCTCGATGTTCTTGTAGATCTATTTGATGTAATACTTTTTTGCGGTGTGTTTGCCGAGATCCGATGAATTGTGGATTTTATGATCAGCTTATCTTTGAATATTATTTGAATCTTCTCTGAATTCTTTTATGCATGATTAGATATCTTTTTAATTCTCTTTGAACTATCGGTCTGGTTAGCTTTGGGTTCAATCCTGTTGTGTCCTTTCCCAGTGACAGTAGGGGCAGCAAGGCACGTATTGTATTGTTGCCATCAAGGATAAAATATGGGGGTTTCATCATGTTGCTTGAGTTAATTCCTCTACATCATGTCATCTTACTTAATGCGTTACTCCGTTCTTTATGAACTTAATACTCTAGATGCATGCTGGATAGCCGTCGATGTGTGGAGTAATAGTAGTAGATGCAGAATCTTTTCAGTCTACTTGACACGGACGTGATGCCTATATTCATGATCATTGCCTTAGATATCGTCATAACTTTACGCTTTTCTATAATGCTCGGCAGTAATTTCTTCGCCCACCGTATTATTTGCTTTCTTGTGAGAAGCCTCTAGTGAAAGCTATGGCCCCCGGGTCTATTTTCGATCATATAAGTTTCCGATCTATCATATAAGTTTCCGATCTAATATTTTGTAATCTTTTACTTTCCTATCTATAAATAAAAAATACCAAAAATATTTACTTTATCGTTTATCTATCTCTATCAGATCTCACTTTTGCAAGTAACCATGAAGGGATTGACAACCCCTTTATCGCGTTGGGTGCAAGTTGTTTGATTGTCTGTGCAGTTATTCGGTGATTTGTGCGTTGTCTCCTATTGGATTGATACCTTGGTTCTCAAACTGAGGGAAATACTTATCTCTACTTTGCTGCATCACCCTTTCCTCTTCAAGGGAAAAACCAACGCAAGCTCAAGAAGTAGCAGGAATAATTTCTGGCGATGTTGCGAGGAGATCTACGCCAAGTCAAGACATACCAAGTACCCATCATAAAATCTCATCTCTTGCATTACACTATTGGCCATTCGCCTCTCATTTTCCTCTTCCCCATTTCTAAAAGATTTGCCTTTTTCTTCACCCCTCTTCCGTTCTTGTTCTTCGTTCACTTTTGGTTTGTTCGTTTGCTAGATTTGTTTGCTGCCACCATGTCTGAATATGGGGAGGTTATCATTGAAAATCTTGAGGAAAAACTTGAATCTTGTTCTTTGGATCATGAAACTGAAACTCCTCCTAATTACAAAACAAAACTCTTTCGTGTGGGGGACGGTAATATTATTGGAAAGAGTGTTATTCAAGAATTCTTTGATTGTATGGGATCTATGCCTATTAATAAAAGATCTATTCTTCTTCATATAAACTATTATGTGGATGCCATTGTTATGCTTGTTGAGAAATTAGAAAGAAAATTTATGCATATTCATCCTTCTTTGCAAAATGTGTTTTATGAACTTCCCAATATTAATCATCCAATAGCTAAAAAGATTTCCACCATTATCCTTATGCGTGAATTTGACTTATAATACAAGAAGCTAGGGACATTTTTGCTTTCTATGAAAAATATGTTGAACACCCTCCAATTGAACATATCCTCCATGGTAAAGAAACTATGCGTAGTTTGGAATCTAGAGATTATCAATCTTATAGTGAAAATCTTAGGAGGAGAGTTCCCTATTCAGAAATCTCTCAATCTTTGTACGTTGAGGCTTATGAGGAGTTTGATTGGATTACAAGGGGAATTTATGTAGGATTTAATAGGGATTGGTTGAATAAAATGATGAAGGAACCTGTTAGTAACGAGATACGTATTTTATATGATGATATATATGGTGATGATCCTGACTATGGGTTTATGAATGTTAAAATTACCAATCAATGTCCTTTTCATGATTTAAGTTCATCTACTAGGAGGAAAATAAAGGAAAGAATAGATTTTCTAAGATGAGCTTTGGAGGATTTTATGAGAAGAGAATTGCATACCAATGATGACAATACCTACATCTATTTGTGTTTTTATGCCTAGCTAAGGGCGTTAAACAATAGCGCTTGTTGGGAGGTAACCCAATTTTATTTTTGTTTTTGCTTTTTAGGTTCTGTTTTGCAATAAATAATTCATCTAGCCTCTAGTTAGATGTGGTATTGTGTTTTAATTAGAGTTTGTGCCAAGTAAGACCTTTGGATGGCTTACGGTGATAATTGATTTGATCTTGCTGAAAAATAGAAACTTATGCGCTTAGGAAAACAATTCTCGTTTTTAACAGAAGCGTGCTTTTGATTTGATTCTTTTTGCAGAAGATTAATAAACAAATTGCTTAGTCCTAATTTTTCATAATTTTTGGAGTTACAAAAGTATTCGAGAGTTACAGATTACTACAGACTGTTCTATTTTTGACAGATTCTGTTTTCTATGTGTTGTGTGCTTATTTTGATGATTCTATATGGGTAGTATCAGGGGGTATGAACCATGGAGAAGTTGGAATACAGTAGATATTACACCAATATAAATAAAGAATGAGTTCATAACAGTACCAAAAGTGGTGATTTATTTCTTATAAGATATTTTCTGTTGAGTTTTGTGTTGTGAAGTTTTCAAGTTTTGGGTAAGGATTTGATGGACTATGGAACAAGGAGTGGCAAGAGCTAAGCTTGGGGATGCTGCTACCTCTTGAGCTTGCGTTTGCTTTTCCCTTGAAGAGGAAAGGGTGATGCAACAAAGTAGAGTAAGTATTTCTACTCAGCTTTTGAGAATCAAGGTATCAATCCAGTAGGAGACAACACAACAAGCCACCGAATACCTGCACAAACAAACACCAACTTGCACCCAACGCGATAAAGGGGTTGTCAATCCCTTCACGGTCATTTGCAAAGTGAGATCTGATATAGATGGATAAACGACAAAGTAATATTTTTGGTATTTTTGGTTTATAGAACGGAAAGTAAAAGATTGCAAAGAAAGTAAATAGCAAAATAAGATTGTAGATCGGAAACTTATATGATAAAAAATAGACCCCAGGGACATAGGTTTCACTAAAGGCTTCTCTCAAGATAGAAAATAATACGGTGGGTGAAGAAATTACTGCCGAGCAATTGATAGAAAAGCGCAAAGTTATAACGATATCTAAGGCAATGATCATGAATATAGGCATCACATCCATGTCAAGTAGACCGAAACGATTCTGCATCTACTACTATTACTCCACACATCGTCTGCTATCCAGCATGCATCTAGAGTATTAAGTTCATAAAGAACGGAGTAACGCCTTAAGCAAGATGACATGATGTAGAGGAATTAACTCAAGCAATATGATGAAAACCCCATCTTTTTATCCTTGATGGAAACAATACAATACGTGTCGGTTCCCCTTCTGTCACTAGGATCGAGCACCACAAGATTGAACCCAAAGCTAAGCACTTCTTCCATTGCAAGAAAAACTAATCTAGTTGGCCAAACCAAATCGATAGTTTGAAGAGACTTGAAAAGATATCAAATCATGCATAAAAGAATCTAGAGGAGATTCTAATAATATTCATAGATAAGCTGATCATAAATTCACAATTCATCGAATCTCGGCAAACACACCGCAAAAGAGTATTACATCGAATAGATCTCCAAGAACATCGAGGAGAACTTTGTATTGAGAATCAAACAGAGAGAAGAATCCATCTAGCTACTAGCTATGGACCCGTAGGTCTGTGGTAAACTACTCACGCTTCATCGGAAAGGCAATGGTGTTGATGTAGAAGCCCACCATAATCGAATCCCCCTCCGGCAGGACACCAGAAAAGGTCCCTAGATGGGATCTCACGGGTACAAAAGGTTCCGGCGGTGGAAAAGTGGTTTAGTGGCTCCCCTGGAAGTTTTTGGTATATTTGAGAATATATAGGAGGAAGATCAAGGTCAGGGGTCACCGAGGGGCCCACAAGGTCGGGGGCGCGCCCTCCACCCTTGTGGCCGCCTTGTGGCTCTTCTGACTTGCACTCCAAGTCTCCTGGGTTTCTTCTGGCCCAAGAAAAATCATCGTGGAAGTTTTATTCCGTTTGGACTCCGTTTGGTATTCCTTTTCTGCGAAACTCTAAAACAAGGAAAAAACAGGAACTGGCACTGGGCTCTAGATGTTAATAGGTTAGTCCCAAAAGTCATATAAAATAGCATATTAATGCATATAAAACATCCAAAACAGATAATATAATAGCATGGAACAATAAAAAAATTATAGATATGTTGGAGACGTATCAAATGCCCCGGAAGGCATCCCTTCTTTCGTCTTTGTCTATCGGTAACTTTACTTGAGGCTATATTTTTATTCACCACATGATATGTGTTTCGCTTGGAGCGTCTTGTATGAATTGAGTCTTTTCTTTTTAGTTTCCCACAATCATCCTTGCTGTACACACCTCCTGAGAGGGACACACATGAATCATGATTTATTAGAATACTCTATGTGCTTCACTTATATCTTTTGAGCTAGGCAATTTTGCTCTAGTGCTTCACTCATATCTTTTTAGAGCACGGCGGTGGTTTTATTTTATAGAAATTAATGAACTCTCATGCTTCACTTATATTATTTTGAGAGTCTTTAAACAACATGGTAATTTGCTTTGGTTATAAATTTAGTCCTAATATGATAGGCATCCAAGAGGGATATAATAAAAACTTTCATATAAAGTGCATTGAATACTATGAGAAGTTTGATTCATTATGATTGTTTTGAGATATAAAGATGGTGATATTAGAGTCATGCTAGTGAGTAATTGTGAATTCGAGAAATACTTGTGTTAAAGTTTGTGATTCCCGTAGCATGCATGTATGATGAACCGTTATGTGATGAAGTCGGAGCATGATTTATTTATTGATTGTCTTCCTTATGAGTGGCGGTTGGGGACGAGCGATGGTCTTCTCCTACCAATCTATCTTCCTAGGAGCATGCGCGCAGTACTTCATTTCAATAACCAATAGATTTTTGCAATAAGTATGTGAGTTCTTTATGACTAATGTTGAGTCAATGGATTATACGCACTCTCACCCTTCCACCATTGCTAGCCTCTCTAGTACCGCGCAACTTTTGCCAGTACCATAAACCCACCATATACCTTCCTCAAAAGAGCCACCATACCTACCTATTATGGCATTTACATAGCCATTCCGATATATATTGCCATGCAACTTTCAACCATTTCGTTTTCGTCTATTATCACACGTTCCATCATTGTCATATTGCTTTGCATGATCATGTAGTTGGCGTCATATTTGTGGCAAAGCCACCATTCATAGTTCTTTCATACATGTCACTCTTGATTCATTGCACATCCCAGTACACCGCAGGAGGCATTCATACACTACTAGGGAAAATCCTAGTAGTAGCGCCGGTTTTAGGCCTACCAGTAGCGCGGGTGGCAGCGCTACCGCGCTACTGGTACGGTGCTACGGCTAAAGGTTAGAATTAGCGTGGGTTAACCCACGCTACTGCTATATCCACTTAGTAGTAGCTCTTCTTGGAGAGGGCACTACTGGTAATTACTAGTAGCGCTTCTCGCAGCCCGCGCTACTACTATTATTCCGTATTATATTTCTTTTTTATTTCATGTTGTATTGATACACCTTTATACAAGTTTTCATACAGTAGCAATTTAGAGATTGTTTTTACATCATAATGAGTTATTACATCACTGGGTGAAAGAATCGTGGACTAGTTTCAAGTGGATGGACATCCACTTGAAACTAATCAGCGGTTCTTTCAACCAATGATATAATAAATATCATCATCATCATCATCATCATCATCATCATCATCATCATCATCATCATATCATTAACAACTTATCATCATAATACATAATCATAACACCTCCTCATGATCATCATTTTCATCAACGAGACATCACATAGCAAGTTGGTCACTAGTCATAATCACAACTCCTCTTAGGTAAAATAGGCCCTAACTCTAGATAAAATAGGCCCTAACACATTGTACCACATAATAAACATTGTACCTAGGACCTACTTCTCTTTCATAGGACCTACTACCTTCTCTTAGGTAAAATAGCATAAAACAAAATAGGCCCTAACTCTCCATTATGGAGAATGGAGATTATCCTGTCTCCAATTCTTGCCTTTCGCACAATGTTGCTTCCAAGTAGCTCCCTATGACTGACCATACATTTTTTCCATTCTTTGTTTATCATGTCTTCACCGGTTTTAGAAATCCGATATGGACAGGTGTGATTTGTAGGATGACCTGGACGTATGTTCAAAACATCAAGGCGACCATTTTGAAACATCAGATGAGGCACACAATCCTTCAGGATTTTCTATTGAAAAACATAGTAATAACTTTGTAGTTAGCAATGTAGTTCAGTTTTAGAAGAATTTATGCAAAATATGCACATATGTCGTAATAGTAAAAAATCTTACCATGGCATCTCCATGGATGTTACCGTAGTTCAACACGTACACTAGTGGCACGTATTGACCATAATTTGGAGGAGTTTGATAATAGATATTGTAATTCTCAAGATCAGTACAAAATGCGATCAGATGATTTTTCTCCTGATAAGTTAATTCTGAGCCATCGGTGTTGTAGGTTCTGTCTACCATCTTCCGCACATTGTTTGAAGAATGAAAATAAGCTGTCAATGGAAATAAGCTGTCAACTATTTTGAAATAAACAATATACATTAGTTACTAACTGTGTTTGAGAAACTCACATAGCGGTAGAATTGGAAACGTATCAACAAGGACCCAAATGTCCATATTGTCTTGGTCGATGTCAGGATCACCAAGATCCATGGTGACAAGCATACCCTCATAAAAACCATACATCTTGAAAAGTGCTTCCCAATTTGTGCAACCAAAATGGGTTACACTCTCATAATTGTACATATTTACTTCAAAATCCACACCATGATGGGTCCTTGGGTGAATTTTCTTTGTTTCGAAACTTTCATGGTCTTCAAAACCCATCCTCTCCAAGACATAGCGTCTTGCATGGCACGGGATAAGCTAATCGAATTGTAAAAGATGAAAATTAAATGTTGAAATAGTTGAAGTCATGCTTAATTACGAAAAAACACTTGTTGTCGTTGCGTACCGTTTCAACATAGAAGGTCTCCTAGAGCTTAATGCTGAAGCACCGATCTTCGTCCAGGTGAGGCCTGTCGCACAAACCTCGGTCGTCCTTGCACCAATCGCACTCCCCCGGGAGACTTTCGTCGTCCGATGACGACATTTCCTATGTTCATAATTCAATTAAATATATGTACTATGAAAACTAAATTAGATCATTATTATTCATCACAGGTTGACTATCGGTCTGCTGAGTCTTTTCTTGAAAACTCTCAGCTCACATGGTGTATATATTTGACCGTCGGTGATGGTCGCTCCTCCCTTCCTCCCCGAGTGCATTACACCAAAATGTATAACACACGGGAACGAAGGAGAAGCGACCCCCACGACAAGAGTCGGGATTCTTTGTCCTCTCATATATGGTGGAGACTCTCCCTCACTGATTCCTCTCTAACATTTGCGACCGTCGGTGATGGTCGTTACTCCTCCTTCCCCTAGTGCATAACAAAGGTCGAGCATAAGGAGAAGAAGGAGAAACGACCCCCACGACAACAGCCGGGATTCTTCGTCCTCTCATATATGGTGGAGCCTCGACAAACTTAAAGTCAAAACCGAAATGTCGTTTAATTATCTTTCTAGAAAATCCAGGCCACTCGATATTTCCTACATATTCTAGCACAAGTCATGCCAAAATTCAAGGAAAAATCTGGCACGACCTTTCACTGGTACGCGTCGGTCCTAAACAAACGGTTTTTAACCCCTTTCCGCGATGGCATTCGGAACCATCGCCAAGTGAGTGTGGGCGATAGGGGGTCCTTCCCACACCATAAACAGTTGGGGATATGCCCTCCTGGCACACACGCTCGGCAAAATGAGGTCGTGTGCGACTAACGAGCACTCAAATACAGATATACATACAGTAGTGCTAAAAAATACAATTATACAGGCGAAATCATTTTTGATCGTAAGTACATACCACATAGTCAGTCACCACTAAACGTTTCCGTCCGTATATACATCCCACACAGTCACTACAAGGAAAACATTTGTGCAAGGTGGCGTAACGCAAACAGTTTTGAAGAGAATGTCGTGTGTGATTGTTCATTGATCCAACAAGGTTTATTCCTAGAAACTGTGTGCCTTGCCTGAGGTCATCGCCCATGGTGTTTTCTCATTAACTGTTTGCAATAGGATAACCCAATTAGCAAGCTAATTGGCCAATTAGCGGGCTAATTGCCCTATTATTAATAATCCATTTACTAATCTAATTGACATTCATATTAAGCACATAATATATTCCATTTCTATATTAAGGAAGCAGGATTTCATAACTGAAATACATCAGAGTACAACATGATATAGCTTCAGCACTCAGCTACGCCATTACACAACTGCACCAGCAGCAAGTTTCACATGCAACATCTACAACCTTTCGAAATTAGCATCATAGATGGTACATAAAGAGATGCATCTCATCTGGAAAACTGTTGAAGCGGAAGGCGAATACTGAGCCTTCATTCATGTTGACGGTCTTTGCAACTTTAGGCCAGTGCCTGTGGATGATTGACTATCCATCCTTCGACCTCTTTAGGAACACTTCAATATTAACCGTGGGTGTTGTATGAAAACTTTCCTCGCCTCCTGACCACAGAGGTGGTTTGAGAGGTAATCATCAGTGAACCTTGAAAACAAGGATGTGCATAAATATCTTCTCTATATTGGAAATGGGGCAAAGGAATGAAAAAAAGGCAAGGTATAATAGTTAGTACCATCTTGTAAACCTCATTGCTTCCCATTGTTTCCCTGCAACACATATAAGGTAGTTAGTCATCAGGTTAAGTAAGGGTTCGCATGCTATCAGTAAAATATGTTGATGAAAAATAACACATTGCAGATTCATCAGATTAATTCAAGCCACATGGAAAACCCATTTATTCAAACCAAGCATGATTAAGAACTAGGAAATATAGCACTTGTATATGTTTCTCATGTATTAAGTGCAGCCTAATTCGATTTATTCCTCACATGGTATACAATAACAGAATGCAGCCACAACAATTGAACATCGTGTTGCAGAATTGAACCAAGCAGTTAACTGAACACCACAACAAATGAACCAAACGTTAACTGAGCACCACATTGCACAATATAACATACTCCTAATAGAAGATCAGACAGTTAACCAAACCAAGCATGCTTAACAACTTGGAAATATAGCAATTGTATTTGTTTCTTATGTATTTAGTACAGCCAAATTAGATTTATTCCTCAAATGGTATACAATAATAGAATGCAGCCACAACAATTGAACATCGCATTGCAGAATTGAACCAAGTAGTAAACTAAACACCACAACAAATGAACCAAACGTTAACTGAGCACCACATTGCACAATATAACATACTCCTAATAGAAGATCGGACAATTAACCAAACCAAGCATGCTTAACAACTTGGAAATATAGCAATTGTATTTGTTTCTCATGTATTTAGTACAACCAAATTCGATTTATTCCTCACATGGTATACAATAACAGAATGCAACCACAACAATTGAACATCACATTGCAGAATTGAACCAAGCAGTTAACTAAACACCACAACAAGTGAACCAAGTCACAACAAATGAACGAAGCAGTTAACTAAACACCAATTGAACAATATAACATACTCATAATAGAAGATCAGACAGTTAACCAAACCAAGCATGCTTAACAACTTGGAAATATTTCACCCTGAAGAATTGAACCAAGCAGTTAATTGAACAACACATTGCACGACATATAGAACATATACACTATAGCAGAAGATTGCATGGTAAAAGTAGGTAGCACAATTCACTAGAATTTGTTAAGGAAAGGCGGTAGCTAGCAAACTGAACATGGGTCCTTATAGTGAACTAATAAGACAAGCTACTCCTCATCTTCGGAGATATCGATGACGATTGGCTCCTTGGACATGGAAGAGGGCGAGGCCTCCGCATTGTGGGTGCCCTCGTTGTAGTGGTGAGTTACCTGAGCCGCTCCGGGCACCAACCTGCTGGCTCTCAAGATGAGGTAAGCACGTGCACACTGAGAAAACACCTCGTAGTCTTTGTCGAAGGCACTGACGGTGGCTTCGAGAAAACGCCACGAACTATCGTTTAAAGCAGCCAACCGCGTCGCGGCGTCGGTGTCCGAGGCGTCAACGGTGGCCTCGACGGCGAGGTGCTCCTCCAAGATCTGAGAGTCGACACGAATGGCAGCCATCGCGACCTCATCCGCGCTTGCGGCCGCGATTTGCTTCTCCGCTGGCAAATGCTCCTTGAGGTCCTGGCTATACTGCGTGCACCAAGGCTTAGGCCGACGCTTATTTGGTGGAGGGTTGGTGATTTGGGTGGAAGGTGTGACGCTCACGCCGGCGGTCGGGGCATGTGGGATGTGGAAGGAGGAGGAGGATGGGGGTCGGGTGTGGATTACCTGCTTGGGTAGGCGAAGCCGAGCAGCGTGAAGGAGGGTCAGCGGAGAGGAGGAGGGGGCATTGCAAGCAAGGAGTGAATGTTTCAACTTGGAAAGGAAGGCGGAAATAGGGGAAATGTGGCTTTTGGTAAGGGGGAGGGGGCGGGGAGGTAGATATTTCCGCGGAAGCCGAAAATTTGGAATCGCTTCAGCCAAAAAACTGGTGCGCAAAGTGTCATCAGACACGGTCCCTTCTTCAGAGCGGGCTGTGGACTGTAGCCGTCGCACCTTCTCGCGTAAGCCGCATGCGTACTATACTCCGACGATGCTCCAAAATATTTTGTGCTGCATCTCACACGGTTGGTTATAATAAACTGTGTGGGATCTACTTGATTTTTCATCTTGATTTGAATTACATAATGGGGTCACAGCTTCCATGGATGGTGTTTGAATTGCTAGACCTTTTATCTGCAGTGATCATGCAACTATATGTGTGTCATAAAAGAATTGGAATTATTCAAGGTTCGTTTGGACAGGTTTATGCATTAAGTGAGTTTTCAATGCATTTATGTGCATAATTCAAATTTGAACTACATGCACATGCTCCGGTGCATATAAATTGGTTAAAAAAATCAAATCTGTGTCCTTGGGTGCATGCTTAGGTCCCATGCAAGAAATGGGAATGAATTTCAACACTAGGGCACCGTTGATTGCCGGCAAAACATTGAGCTGCCTGGTTTTTAATCTCTAGTAAATCGAAAACTTGTCTGAAATTCATGAAACTTGGCATGCTATCATGGAGCGGCATCAACATGCCGTGGTAAATTTTTTATCCCATTTGGGGCAGGTTTGGGTATAAGCTTCTCACAAACCAGAGCTTCTCACAACAAGCATAATGGTTTCGGTAGGGAACGCCCCACCTTTGGGGACGATACGATATCCATTGCCTCTTATTGCTTTCAAATTTTTTCTCGTGTCAACATAGAACAACAGGAGTGTTGTGTTCTTTTTGTGATTTTTCGGGGTTCGTTTGGACATTTTTATGCATTAAGTGAGTTTTCAATGCATTTATGTGCATAATTCAAATTTGAACTACATGCACATGCTCCAATGCATATAAATTGGTTGAAAAATCAAATCTGTGTCCTTGGGTGCATGCTTAGGTCCCATGCAAGAAATGGGAATGAATTTCAAACACCAGGGCACCGTTCATTACTGGCAAAACATTGAGATGCCTGGTTTGTAAATTCTAGTAAACCCAAAACTTGTCCAAAATTCATGAAACTTGGCATGCTATCATGGAGCGGCATCAACATGCCATGGTAAATTTTTTGTCCCATTTGGGGCAGGTTTGGGTATATGCTTCTCACAAACCAGAGCTTCTCACAACAAGCATGATGGTTTCGATAGGGAACATCCCATCTTTGGGGACGAAACGATATCCATTGCCTCTTATTGCTTTCAATTTTTTTCTCGTGTCAACATAGAACAACAGGAGTGTTGTGTCAATTTTTTTGATTTTTCGGGGTTCGTTTGGACATTTTTATGCATTAACTGAGTTTTCAATGCATTTATGTGCATAATTCAAATTTGAACTACATGCACATGCTCCAGTGCATATAAATTGGTTGACAAATCAAATCTGTGTCCTTGGGTGCATGCAAGAAATGGGAATGAATTTCAAACAACAGGGCGCCGTTGATTACCGGCAATACGTTGAGATACTTTATTTTTAAATTCTAGTAAATCTAGAACTCATCTGAAATTCATGAAACTTGGCATGCTATCATGGATGGGCACCCGACATACTGTGGTATTTTTCTTGTCCATTCTGAGAGAATGCACACTCGAATAATGACAGCAACAAAGGCATTTTGAAAAAAATAGCTGCCACTTTAATATCTCAAACGTTTGTATAATTCAAACCGTGTGCGTTCGGTTAACCATTCACGTGACGCCACGTGTCTTGGTTTTAATGGCTATAGGAGGTGTCGTGTGGAAAACTGCTTGACTGAACGGGAGGCGTGCGAGCGCAGGCTCACCGGGAAGCGTACAAGCCGTTCAACGCAGGATCTGTGCATCTCTTCAATGCAAACGGTTCAGATTATGATATGCAAATTAAAGCCAGACTTCGGCGCTAAGCCAAGAGACACTGCGATTTGTCAAAATATGCAGCTAAAAATCAATACCAATATCTCTTTTTTGCAACTAAAATTAAGCAATTAAGCATAGATCTCATTCATACTAGAGATTAAGCAGCCGTTCTCACCGGGAAGCGAGACAGCCTTGGACCGCCGCCCGCCTCACTCCCACTAGTCTATATTAATGGCGCCGCCGAGCGGCCGCACCCCCATCCTCGCCACACACACAATTCCTCTCTCTCCACCCGCATCCTTGACGCCACTCTAAGTCCTCAAAGCCGTCAGTGTACGAGGATGCCGCCGAAGCGCCCCATCGGAGGGAGTGGCGACGCCATGGCTGCTAAAGCACCAGAGCATGGCGTGAATGTGGAGACAGAGGTTTCCATCCCCGCCGATGAGGTGGAGAACGAGGCTGCCAACAAGCGGAGGCAGGTTGAGAAAGAACCGCAAGCGACTCCAGCAGGCCTAGACTTCACCAACAACCTCCCCGATGATATGTTGATAGTCATCATATCCCTCCTCCCAATCAAATATCGGGCGAGGACAACCGCCCTTTCCCGGCGGTGGCGCACCCTATGGCTCCGCACCCCTGTCGACTTCCTCGACGCCCACAAGCTCTGCCATGGCTATCGCCAAAGCCTGGATGCATTCTCCCAGATCCTCGACAGTCACGATGGTCCACTCAAAGGCCTTATCACGGGAAAGTTCCATTCCAATGGCAAGGACCGAGCCAAGCTTGACAAGTGGTTCCGATCCCGTGCCATAGATCAGCTCGAGAAGCTAAGTTATAATGATGGGCATATGCACTTGCTGCCAACGTCCGCGCTCCGCTTCACGCCCATGCTACGCCTCGCCAAGTTCATGAACTGCCATGCCCCCCTTAATGACGCGCCCGCTCTTTTTCTATCACGACTGAAGCACCTCGAACTCGTCACCGTACGCATCCCAAAGGATGACATGGAGTGCCTGCTCCGCGGTTGTACTGCACTCGAGTTCCTTCGTCTTCAGGCGATGAATATTGGTCGTGTACCTTGCACATCACCTCCAGGACTCTCCAGACTATTTATGTGTGTTGCTAGTGCTGCAATGATAGATCACAAAAGGCGGACCACAATATGGTCATCCAAGACACACCTTCACTTGAGATATTACTTGTAGTTGATCAACAAGGTCCAACAAGAATCAATGTCATTTCTGCGCCGAAATTGAAAGTGGTGGGCTACTCGTTTGTCAAATACTTCAACTTTCAGGTACAACAGTCACCTTATATACCTCTCCTTGTTGATATATCAATGTTATTTCTAGTTTTGAAGATGTATGTTCGTCTGTCATCCATCAAAGCTTCACCCAGACTCTGGGCACAGTGAAGGTCTTGGCACTAGAATCAATAGGCCCCAACGTGGACCAAGTTGTCAGTTGCCTGAGATGTTTTCCGTGCCTGAAGAAGCTGCATATCGAGGTGATGTTCCTTTCCTGTTAAATGTTAACCATAAGGGAGTTCAATTTTTTGCACCTTTTCCCAAGTTTACAATGACAATGTACTACGATTTCTGAAGGAATTTTGGAGGATTTTAGGACATACACCCCCTCCCCATATTGGTTGCTTCATTCATATGGTTACAATCGTCCATAAGCGTTTCTCCTTTGGATTCATCTGTACTAGTTTTCTTAGGGAATTTTTCATCCAATCCAACCTCTTGTGAAGAAGGCTACATGTTTCTACTCCCTCCGTCCCATAATGTAAGACATTTTTTAACACTAGTGTAGTGTCAAAAAATGTCTTACATTATGGGACGGAGGGAGTAGATTGTAATAAAACACCCATGTTAATCATGCCAAATCGAAGATGGCACGTTGGTGCATTTTACAAATCTTGCAAAACCAAATGGGCGTGTAGCAGTGTTCAAAACTGCATGTAGGCACTAACACGTCTCTTCTTTTGCAGTGCATATTAGGCCCGAAGGTGGATGATGTTTATAACGACAGTCACATCGAATGCCTGGATCTGCATCTTTCAAATATTACTTTGAACTCCTACTGAGGGACCCCACCGGAGATTACACTTGCCAGGTTCTTTCTTGCCAGAGCAAAGGTGCTGAGGGTACTGAGGTTGAACACGCATTTAATTAGGAAAGATTAATGGTATGATTATTAGAGCCGACTGGTACTGTGGAATGGAAGTGCCTCCAAAAATGCCGAACTTCGTATTGGTAGAGCATATGGCAAAGAAATTGGAAGTTATTGTGTCAAACCCATACATGACTTGTCAGCGGCTGATCCCTTTATAGAAATGACGTAGCTTGCAATGTTTGAATTTGGGCATTGTAATCTTTGAGTTTGAACCTTGCATTATTTATGGTATTTGTTATATTGAACCGTTTCTGTTCTCTTGTCTCAACGCAAACAGTTCATCCGGGTGAACCGCATGTTGTATATCGCACACACCTTGATCTGGCTGACCATTTCTTTTGTGTTGCCTAATCACAAACAGTTCGTCCGAGTGAACTATATGTTGTACATTGCACACACCTTGATCTGGCTGACCGTTTCTTTTGTGTTGCCTAATCACAAACAGTTCATCCGAGTGAACCGTATGCTGTACATCGCACACACCTTCATCTGGCTGCCAGTTTGTTTCGTTCCTCGTCATTGAAAATGGTTAATTGAACTGAACCGTATGCCCTAAATCGCACACGCAACTAAAATCTGAACCGTGTTTGATGCATCCGTCATCGCAAACGTTTTGCACCTTCTTTGATGGTTTTTTACACCATCGTTTGCGATTATTTCATCGCACACAGTTTTGTCGAGGGGTCTCTAATCGTAGTGTCGCGTTAGCAGCATCCTGCAGTAGTGTGTGCTAAAAGAGGACATATCGTGTGCCTGAAATTTGCCAGAACGGAAATTAATCAACACTCCGGCAAAACATAGGCTACTTAGAGGTGTAACCTGCAAACATGACCAACCACTTGGGCAAGCACATATCCTATTTGAGCAACACAAGATATACATGTTTTTGTCTACATCATATGAGCATTCAAACTTAATGGTCATTGCATTTCAATGGTTGAAAATATGAACAAAAACATTTCAAAATATCTTATAGGACTCATATTAACATCGAGATTTGGCTGGTCTCACCTCGAGGTCAGAGGGGGTCGGTGATGGGGACGACGGCGGGGATGATGGAGGGGCTCCTTGATTTCTGCAAAAACAAAAACCCTATAAGCTGTCAACTAATCAAATGCATACGCCTTGCATAATGGGGGTCCAATTTGAGAATTCAAAATAGGAGTACTTCTCCAATTTGAGCATTCAATAAGCAAAACCAAATCGCAAAATAAATTCAAATTAGCATGCATTCAATAAGCAAAACTAAATCATCTCTTGCATCCGTAAATCATCGAATATTATCACTAATATATCTTGAATAGTATCATAAATATAACATCGTTAATACAACTAAAACGCTAGTGAATGACGGGTATCGGTGTGGGCGGTGGACACCCAAAGAGAAGGAACCATCACAGGATCATAGCTCAAGTGAGATCCCTAAAGAACCTGCCAAGTATTGGAGAACAAGCCCTCCAACGCAACCATGTAGCGACGGACGTGCTCGTCCTCCTCGCTGACACGGTGACGTACCACCTCCGCGGGGGACGAAAGCCTCTGCACCGTCACTAGCCCACGCGACCACCACCAAAGAAGGTTCGGGTCAACGACGGGCTGGCTCCTCACCAAGCTGCGCCCCCCGGTAGGTAGCACCTCCCAGTATCAGCCCGGCGAAGCCCAGTCCTGGACATGGCCCCTCTGATCAAGTAGGTGTCCTCCGTCGAGTCAACGACGAGGATGCGGGATAGGCATCGTCGACATCGATGCGAGAATAATTGCTTTAACTAAAAAAATAACAAGAAATGTTACATGTTCAAAATATGACATGTCCACTTCAAAACGAATCAACCTAGAATACTGTTAAATACACCTAAAAATAAACTAGTTCTATTAATTTTCTTACTAAAAACAAACTAGTTCTATTTTTTCAACTAAACACTTACTATAAATAAAAATAAACTAGTTCTTACTAAAAATAAACTAGTTTAACTAGTTCTATTAATTTTCTTACTAAAAATACACTAGTTCTA
Organism: Triticum aestivum; assembly: GCF_018294505.1. NCBI lineage: Eukaryota > Viridiplantae > Streptophyta > Magnoliopsida > Poales > Poaceae > Triticum > Triticum aestivum. The sequence goes on from NC_057806.1 coordinate 19,893,915, forward strand.
TTAATTCAACTAGTTCTTACTAAAAATAAACTAGTTCAACTAGTTCTATTAATTTTCTTATTAATTCTATTAAACACTTACTAAAAAACAGTAAAAAACTATATTGATTTTTTTCTCTAAACTAAACACTACTACCGTAATTAACATCTAGTTAAACCCTACTGCCCTAGTTCTTAAGCATCTACAAGTACTAACTAATTAGATGAACCCTACCTAGGTACTTACGCATCTACAACTACTTAAGCACCCATTGATGAATCCTAGGAGTTTGTCCTAAAAACTAATTAAGTATCTACAACTACTGCCCTAATAAACATCTAGTTTAAAACTAAGCATCTACAACCACTGCCCTAATTAGCAGCTAATTTGATGAACCCTAACTAATTTGATGAACTCTAAAATTTGATGAACCCTAGGAACCCTAGCTAGGCAGAGGTAGGGGAGGAGGAGGAGGAGCTGTAGGCGTGCTCACCTCGAGCGCCGACGGAGTTAGGGAGCGGCCGAGGGAGGGGCAGGCGGCGTCGAGGTTGGGGTCGGGGATCGGGCGCGCGGCGGAGGGCGGCGTCAAGGTCGGGGTCGGGGGGCGGCGTCGAGGGCGTGTGGAGGGCGACGAGAGAGCGCGCGGCGGCCGACGGCGATGCAGAGCGACGACGGCGACGACAATAGACGAGTTTGATTTGGGGGAAGTGGACGTGGGGAAGAAGAACCACGCCGTTAAGTCAAAAATAGCAGTAGCGCGGTCCAGGAAAAGCGCTACTGCTACATTAGCTATAGCTAACTTAGCTATAGCGCTGGCTGACAAAACGTGCTACTGCTAAGTTAGCTATAGCACCTGTCCCGAAAGCACGCTGCTACTACGCCTTTCTCCTTTATTTTTATTTTTCATTTGTTTTCCTTCAAATTTTGTTTTTTTTTCTTCCCCTTTTTATATTTCTTTCATTTTCATTTACTTTCTATATGTTTTTCATTTTATTTTCCTTTCATTAGCAGTAGCACTTTCTGCGTAAAACACGCTGCTACAACAACCTTAGCAGCAACGCGCTTTGCTTAAGCTCGCTCCTACTATTGGTAGCCTGGCGAGAACAGTAGGGGAATTGTAGTTGTAGCTCTTCTTCTCCGAGACGCGCTACTGCTATAAACTTAGCTGCAGTGCATTTGTTTGCCACGCGCTAGTGGTAAGTAGTAGTAGCGCTTATTTTTGTCCCGCGCTACTGGTAAGATTCTGTGTATAAGGTTTTCCCTAGTAGTGATATAGAGCCATATTTTGTTCTAAGTATCAAGTTGTAATTCTTGAGTTGTAAGTAAATAAAAGTGTGATGATCTTCATTATTAGAGCATTATCCCATGTGAGGAAATGATGGAGACTATGATTCCCCCACAAGTCGGGATGAGACTCTGGACGAGAAAAAAGAGGCCAAAAAAAGAGAGAAGGCCCAAAAAATGAGAGAAAAGAGAGAAGGGACAATGTTACTATCCTTTTACCACACTTGTGCTTCAAAGTAGCACCATGATCTTCATGATAGAGAGTCTCCTATGTTGTCACTTTCATATACTAGTGGGAATTTTTCATTGTAGAACTTGGCTTGTATATTCCAATGATGGGCTTCCCCAAATTGTCCTAGGTCTTCGTGAGCAAGCGAGTTGGACGCACACCAACTTAGTTCCTTTTTGAGATTTCAGAAACTTATAGCTCTAGTGCATCCGTTGCATGGCAATCTCTACTAACTCACATTGATATCTATTGATGGGCATCTCCATAGCCAGTTAATATGCCTAGTTAATGTGAGACTATCTCCTTCTTTTTGTATTCTCCACAACCACCTTCTATTCCACCTATAGTGCTATGTCCATGGCTCACGCTCAAAATGTTTGAGAACATCAAAAGTATGAAACAATTGCTTGGCTTGTCATCGGGGTTGTGCATGATTTGAATATTTTGTTTGATGAAGATGGAGCATAGCTAGACTATATGATTTTGTATGGATAAGCTTTCTTTGGCCATGTTATTTTGAGAAGACATAATTGCCTTGTTAGTATGCTTGAAGTATTATTGTTTTTAAGTAAATATTAAACTTTTGTTTTGAATCTTATGGATCTGAACATTCATGCCACAATAAAGAAAATTACACAAATAAATATGTTAGGTAGCATTCCACATCCAAAAATTCTGTTTTTATCATTTACCTACTCGAGGACAAGCAGAAATTAAGCTTGGGGATGCTTGATACGTCTCCAACGTATCCATAATTTGTGATTGTTCCATGCTATTATATTATCTATTTTGGATGTTTTATATGCATTAATATGCTATTTTATATTATTTTTGGGACTAACCTATTAACCTAGAGCCCAGTGCCAGTTCCTGCTTTTTCCTTGTTTTTGAGTTTCGCAGAAAAGGAATACCAAACGGAGTCCAAACGAAATGAAACCTTTGCGATGATCATTCTTGGACCAGAAGACAACCAGGAGACTTGGAGATGAAGCCGGAGGAGCCACGAGGCAGCCACAAGGACGGAGAGTTCGCTCAGGGGGTAGGGCGCGCCCCCACTCTTGTGGGCCCCTTGCGAGTCTCCTTACCTAATTCTCTTGCCTATATATTCCCAAATATCCCCAAACCACCAGAGGCATCCAAGAAAACACTTTTCTACCGCCGCAACCTTCTGTACACGTGAGATCCCATCTATGGACCTTTGCCGGCACCCTGCCGGAGGGGGATTCGATCACAGACAGCTTCTACATCAACTCTATTGCCCTTCTGATGAAGCATGTGTAGTTTACCATAGACCTACGGGTCCATAGCTAGTAGCTAGATGGTTTCTTCTCTCTCTTTGATTCTCAATACCATGTTCTCCTTGATGTTTGATAACCCACAAGTATAGGGGATCAATTGTAGCCTCTTTCGATAAGTAGGAATGTCGAACCCAACGAGGAGCTAAAGGCAGAACAAATATTCCCTCAAGTTCTATCGACCACCGATACAACTCTACGCACGCTTAACGTTCGCTTTACCTAGAACAAGTATGAAACTAGAAGTACTTTGTAGGTGTTTTTGGAGAGGCTTGCAAGAAAGTAAAGAGCGCGTAAATAAAAGCTAGGGGCTGTTTAGATGAAGACACAACTAAGTTAGTTTTAGTAAAGAGCTTTTTGTTACGAGAAAGTTATTTGTCCCTAGGGAATCAATAACTAGACCGGTAATCATTATTGCAATTTTATTTGAGGGAGAGGCATAAGCTAACATACTTTATCTACTTGGATCATATGCACTTATGATTGGAACTCTAGCAAGCATCCGCAACTACTAAAGATCATTAAGGTAAAACCCAACCATAGCATTAAAGTATCAAGTCCCCTTTATCCCATACGCAAACAACCTACTTACTCGGGTCTGTGCTTCTGTTCACTTACGCCACCCACCATAAGAAAATCATGAACATATTGCAAACCCTACAACGGGAATCCCTCATGCTTGCGCGACATGGAGAGCACCATAGGACATCACCAATAATAAAACATGCAACTCAAACCAATCTTGATCATCAAATAACCCATAGGACAAAACAGATCTACTCAAACATCATAGGATAGCCATACATCATAGGGAAATAATATATAGCGTTGAGCACCATGTTTAAGTAGAGATTACAGCGGGTAAGAGAGAGGTTACACCGCTGCATAGAGGGGGGAAGAGTTGGTGATGATGGCGGTGAAGTTGTTGGTGAAGATTGCGGTGATGATGATGGCCACAGCGGCATTTCGGCGCCACCGGAAGAGAAGGGGAGAGGGGGACCCTTTGTATTCTTCTTCCTTGACCTCCTCCCTAGATGGGAAAAGGGTTTCCCCTCTGGTCCTTGGCCTCCATGGCATGGGAGGGGCGAGAGCCCCTCCAAGATTGGATCTATCTCTCTATCTCTCTCTGTTTATGCGTTCTCTTCTGCTGCCCTTTCACCGTTTCTTTTATATCCGGAGATCCGTAACTCCGATTGGGTTGAAACCTTCGCCCAGATCTTTTTCCAAAAATTAGCTTTCTTGCGGCCAAAGTAGAGCATCAACCGCCTTACGAGGGGCTCACGAGGGTGGGGGCGCACCTGCCTATAGTGGTTGTGGGCCCCACCCTCGTGGCCACCTCGGGCACCGTCTCGCGTTGATTTTCTTCCCAAAAATCACAAATATTCCAAATAATTCTCCGTCCGTTTTTATCCCCTTTGGATTCCGTTTGATATGGATATTCTGCAAAATCAAAAACATGCAACAGACAGGAACTGGCACTGGGCACTGGATCAATATGTTAGTCCCAAAATAGTATAAAAAGTTGCCAAAAAGTATATGAAAGTTGAATAATATTGGCATGGAACAATCAAAAATTATAGATACGACGGAGACGTATCAATGTTCTTGGAGATCTATTCGATGTAATACTTTTTGCGATGTGTTTGCCGAGATCCAATGAATTGTGGATTTATGATCAACTTATCTATGAATATTATTTGAATCTTCTCTGAATTCTTTTATGCATGATTTTATATCTTTCTAATTCTCTTCGAACTATCGGTTTGGTTTGGCCAACTAGATTGGTTTTTCTTGCAATGGGAGAAGTGCTTAGCTTTGGGTACGGTGTCCTTTGCCAGTGACAGTAGGGGCAGCAAGGCACGTATTGTATGGTTGCCATCAAGGATAAAAAGATGAGGTTTTCATCATATTGCTTGAGTTAATTCCTCTACATCATGTCATCTTACTTAATGCGTTACTACATTCTTTATGAACTTAATACTCTAGATGCATGCTGGATAGCGGTCGATGTGTGGAGTAATAGTAGTAGATGCATAATTGTTTCGGTCTACTTGACATGGACATGATGCCTATATTCGTGATCATTGCCTTAGATATCGTCATAACTTTGCGCTTTTCTATCAATTGCTCGGCAGTAATTTGTTCACCCACCGTATTATTTGCTTTCTTGAGAGAAGCCTCTAGTGAAACCTATGGCCCTTGGGTCTATTTTCCATCATATAAGTTTCCGATCTATCATATAAGTTTTCGATCTACTATTGTGCAATCTTTTACTTTCTGATCTATAAACCAAAAATACCAAAAATATTTACTTTATCGTTTATCTATCTCTATCAGATCTCACTTTTGCAAGTAACCAAGAAGGGATTGACAAGCCCTTTATCGCGTTGGGTGCAAGTTGTTTGATTGTTTGTGCAGGTATTCAGTGATTTGTGCGTTGTCTGCTACTGGATTGATACCTTAGTTCTCAAACTGAGGGCAATACTTATCTCTACTTTGCTGCATCACCCTTTCCTCTTCAAGGGAAAAAACAACACAAGCTCAAGAAGTAGCAATGATATGTGTCATAATAACAGAAGGGTGGAAGTTGCATGGCAATATATCTCAGAATGCCTATGGTAATGCCATAATAGGTAGGTATGGTGGCTGTTTTGAGAAAGATATAAGGAGGTTTATGTGTGATACAGCGTACCATATCACGAGGTTTGGATGCACCGACAAAGTTTGCACCACATCTCAAGGTGAGAAATAGCAATGCACGGTACCGGAGAGGCTAGCAAATGGCGGAAAGGAGTGCGTATAATCCATGGACTCACATTAGTCATGAAGAACTCACATACTTATTGCAAAAGTTTATTAGCCCTTGAAGCAATGTACTACTACACATGCCCCTAGGGGGAGGTTGGTAGGAGTTAACCATCGCGTTCCCCCAACCTTCACGCAAAGGAAGACACTCAATAATAAATCATGCTCCAACTTATTAGCATAACGAGAGACTACACGTGCATGCTTCGGAAATCACATACCTTAACACCTATATCCTTATTAAACCACAACCATTCACTCGTACCTCCCACATAATACCATCTTTATATTGCAAAACTATTGCAAGGAATCAAAACTTATCATATTCAGTGATCTACATGAAAGTTTTTATTATATCCCTCTTGAATATCTATCATATTAGGACCAATTTCATAACTTGTGCATATTGCCATTACTATTATCAAACTCTCAAAATGATATAAGTGAAGCATGAGAGTGCAATTATTTCTTTAAAATATAACCACCATCATGCTCTAAAAGATATAAGTGAAGTACTAGAGCAACTGCATGCCTAGCTCAAAAGATATAAGTGAAGCACATAGAGTATTCTAACAAATCACGAATAATGTGTGTCCCTCTCAAAAAGGTGTGCCCAACAAAGATGATTGTGGAAAACTAAAAAGCAAACAAAGCAAAGACTCATATAATACACGATGCTCCAAGAAAAACTCATATTCTATGGTGAATAAAAATATAGCTCCAAGTAATATACCGATGGTTGGTAGAAGAAAGAGGGGATGCCATCCAGGGCATCCCCAAGCTTAAAATCTTGGGTGTCCTTGAATATTACCTTGGGGTGCCCTGGGCATCCCCAAGATAAGGGTCTTGCCACTCCTTATTCCTTCATCCACCGTGATCTCACTCAAAACTTGAAAACTTCAGCACACAAAACTCAATAGAAAACTCATGAGATCCGTTAGTATAACAAGCAAATCATAAACTTTAGGTACTGTTGTAAACCATTCATATTTTATTAGTGCATAATAACTAATGTATTCTAACTTCACCATGACTTGTACCCCTGATGCAATCCATAGATTCATTAAAACAAGCAAACAATGCAACAAAATCAGAATCTGTCAAAAATAGAACAGTCTGTAGTGATCTGTTTTTTTGCGAGGTGTAATGATCTGGTTAAGCACAATACTTCTTGTGGCAAACTAAAAAGCAAACAAATCAAAGACTAATATAATTTTTCAGAATTTTTAGAGTTAAATAATGATCTGGTTGAACGCAATACTTCTGTAACTTCAATTTTTTTGAAAAATTAGGAAAACATGGGCAATTTGTATATAAATCATGTGTAAAATATTTAGAATTTTATCACATTCCAATAAATTTAAAGAATTATTCTACCGCGCGTAAAAGTTTCTATTTTCTCACAGAATCAAGTCAACTATCAACCGGATCGCCCCAAAGGCTTTACTTGGCACGAACACTAATTTAAAAACAAAAACACAACCATAATAGTAGCATAATTGTGTGCAACAAGAAAAATAAAGATAACTATTGGGTTGCCTCCCGACAATCGCTATTGTTTCACGCCCCTAAGCTTGGCATAATGCATAGTTTCAAGTGTTGTCATCCTTCATTCCCAAGTCCTTTTTAATCAAATCTTCCAAAACTTTTCTTAGTAAATCTATTTTCTCATACTCTTCTTTCCTAATGGGAGAACTTAAAATATTGAAAGGGGTTTCTTTGGTAATTTTAACATTCATTACTTCAAATTCCAATTCATCACCATAAACATGTTCATATAAAACATGTATTTCAACATCAATAGGTTCCCTAGCAAAATCCTCAAATCACTCATTACTAAATCCTTCATCAATCCCCTTAGTAATCCACTCCAATTTATCACAAGTATGATGGTACAAAGTTATAATAACTTCGGCATAAGGAACTCTCCTCCTAAGATTTTCACTATATGCAAAATAATCTTTAGATTCGAAACTACACATAGTGTCTTTATCATGGAGAATTTCTTCGATTGCAGGATGCTCAAAATTTATCCTATAGTAAGAAGAGATTTCTCTAGCTTCTTGGATTATATAGTCAAATTCGCGCATAAGGATAATAATAGCAATCTTTTTAATTTTGGGATCATGAATGTTGGGAAGTTCATGAAATATCTTTTGTAGTGCCAGATGAATATGAAAGAATTTTCTTTCTAACTTAACCACAAGCATAGCAATTGCATCAACATAGCAATTTGTTTTATCAAGAATTGATCCTCTAATTATGGGTATGATGCCCGTGCAATCAAAGAATTCATGAATAATGTTCTTCACAATAATATGTCCGCTACCCACATTGATAGATTTTAGTTTTAAAATTGGTGGGAGCTTTAGTTTCCGGAGGATCATGATCAAGAACACAAGATTCAATTGTTTCTTCAAGAGTTTAACTAGTGCTATCTTCACTGGCACCTTCAATAATAATCTTCTCAAATTCAGACATGATGGCAACTTCAAGCAAGTAAACGAGCAAACAAGCAAAAAGGCAAACAAAAAATAATTTGTGTTTTTGTGAAAACTTTTAGAAGTGGGGGAGTTGAAAACGAGAGGCAAATGGCAACTGAAAGTAAATGCAAGGAGATGAAAGTTTATGCGATGGTACTTGATAGGTTTTGGTGATGTCTCCCTAGCAATGGCGCCAAAAAAATTCTTCCTGCTACTTGTGAGCTGCGTTTGGATTTCCTTCAAAAGGAGAGGATTATGCAGTACAATAGAGATAAGTATTTCTCTCAGTTAAAAACCAAGGTTATCAATACAGTAGGAAAACCACGCAAGACCTCGTGAACAACACCTACACAGAAAAGAACAAATACTTGCACCCAATGCAATAAAGGGGGTTGTCAATCCCCTCGGCGGTTAATTGCAAGGATCTAGTCTAATAATGTTAGATAGATAAACAAAAATACAAAAATAAAATAATGATAAATAAATTGCAGCAAGGTGTTATTGGATTTTAATATATGATAAAGATAGACCCGGGGGCCACAGTTTTCACTAGAGGCTTCTCTCTTGAACATAGCATACGGTGGGTAAACAAATTACTGTTGGGCAATTGATAGAAAAGCACATAGTTATGACAATATTCAAGGCAATGATCATGTATATAGGCATCACGTCTGAGACAAGTAGACCGACTCTTGCCTGCATCTACTACTACTACTCCACGCATCGACCGCCATCCAACATGCATCTAGAGTATTAAGTTCATGAAGAACGGAGTAACGCCTTAAGCAAGATGACATGATATAGACAAAGTAAACCCAATCAATATGAATGAACCCCATCTTTTTATCCTTAATGGCAATGATACAAATACATGTCATGTCCCTTTCTTTCACTAGGATTGAGCACTACAAGATCGAACCCATCACAAAGCACCTCTCCCATTGCAAGATAAACCAATATAGTTGGCCAACCAAACGGATAGATCGGAGAGAAATACAAAGCTAAAAGGATCATGCACATAATAATTCAGAAAAGACTCAAATAATATTCATGAATAATCTGATCATAAACCCACACTTCATCGGGTCCCAACAAACACACCACAAAAAAGGATTACATCGAATAGATTTCCAAGAACATCGAGGAGAACATTGTATTGAAGATCAAATAGAGAGAAAAAGCCGTCTAGTGACTAGCTATGGACCCGTAGGTCTGTGGTAAACTACTCACACATCATCGGAAGGGTAGCTAGGTTGATGTAGAGGCCCTCCGTGATCGATTCCCACTCTAGCAGAGTACTGGAAAAGGCCTCCAGATGGGATCTCCAAAGAGTAGAAACTTGCGGCGACGGAAAAAGTATTTTGGGTGGATCTTTGATGTATTGCGGATATTTGGGAATTTATAGAAGTGGAATTAGGTCAAGAGGTGCCACGAGGGGTCCACAAGCCTGGGGGCACCCCCCTGAGGTGCGCCCTGTGGGCTTGCCGCTCCCTCTTGGCTCCACAGACTCCCGAAGCTTCTAGGGTCCACTCTGGTCTAGAAAAAAATGTCAAAAAGTTTCATAGCGTTTGCACTCCGTTTGGTACTGATTTCCTAAAAAGCCAAAAAACAAGCAAAAAATAGCAAGTGGCACTGGGCACTAGGTTAATAGGTTAGTCCCAAAAAATGATATATAATTGCATAATAAACATCCAACATTAATACTATAATAGCACGAAACAATGAAAATTGATAGATACATTGCAGACGTATCATCATGTAGTCAATGTTCACACGACACCACTAGAGGAAGAATAACATACATATCATCAAAACATTGAACGAATACCAACTTCACATGATTACTTATAACAAGGCTTTTCCCATGTCCTCAAGAACAAACAAAACTACTCACAAATCATATTCATGTTAAAAATCAGAGGGGTATTATGTATGATTAAGGATCTGAACATATAATCTTCCAGGAAATAAACCAACTAGTATCAACGATACTGTGTAATCAACACTGCTAGCAACCCACAGGTACCAATCTGAGGTTTTGAAACAAAGATTGAATACAACAGAGGAACTAGGGTTTGAGATGAGATGGTGCTAGCAAAGATGTTGATGAAGATTGGTCCTACCATGATGAGAGGATCATTGATGATGTCGATGGCTTTGATTTCCCCCTCCCGGAGGTAAGTATCCTCGGCGGAATTGTTCCATACACTAGTAGAAAAAGGGTCAAATGTGAAGCATAATAGTGCCGGTTTGAATTTCAGCTGGCACTAATGTGTACATTAGTGCCGGTTCGTGGCGGCGATCAATAGCACCGGTTCGTGGCGAACCTTTAGTACCGGTTCATGCCACGAACCGGTACTAAAGAGGTTGTGTCAGCCTACGGTCAGGCTATGGCCCCACAATCACCATTTAGTGCCGGTTCGTACCACGAACCGGTACTAATGAGGTTATGGCAAGCTATTTTTAGTCCCACCTCGCTCCCCTAACAAGCCTTTTACCACCTTAAATATGTTATTTCTCAAACTATCACAAGCACTTGGTCTTCATTGAACTCTATGTGTAGAATTTGTGGCGGCAATATGAGTCTTCATCGGTTTATAAATCATTGATGACTCATATTGACAATTCAGATTGTACACACAAAGATCATTGATGATCAAAGTATTTTTGATGTTATAAGATCATATTGACAATTTAGACTGTAAAGAAATATAAGATCATGATCTAAATGCTCATATATTTTTTGCGTTCAGTATGCACCATTCAAAGCTACGCCATCAACTTTCAACCGTTTATGCCTTCATTTGCTATTTTTCATGCATTTAATGATTTGTTTTGAGAACTAAATGACCTAGAAATTGAAAAGCACTACAAATGAACTCTGAAAAAGTTGAAACTTGGCATGGTATCATCATTTCACCCACATATCATGTTCAAAAAAGTAGAGAGGGTTACGGCAAAAACTGGATGCACTTCGTTTACAAACTGGACAATCTCTTTTGAAGTATTCGGGTTTATGACGAAATTAAACTCATCTGTTACAAAGGCATTTCATTTTTTAAACTTATTACAACTCCAGACTTTTTGTGCATTCAGTATGCACCATTCAACTGCTAGGCGGGAGGAGCTCTTTAGTACCGGTTCCAACTGCTAGGCGTGAGGAGCTCTTTAGTACCGGTTCCAACTGCTAGGCGGGAGGAGCTCTTTAGTACCGGTTCGTGGCGAACCTTTAGCACCGGTTTGTGCTACGAACTGGTACTAATGAGGTTGTGTCAGGTAAGGCTGGGGCCCCACGAGCACCTTTAGTATCGGTTCATGGATGAACCAGTACTACAGTTTCTTAGTAAGCTGTTTTTTAGTCCCACCTCGCGAAGAGAGAGGGACTAGGAGCAGTTTATAAGCCCTGAGTGCAGAGACGATGAAGAAGAGGCTCAATGCTCACGTTGCTTAGCTTCAAGCCTTCAGGAATACGGTAGACTGCACGGAGCTATGTGCAGTGCAGTTTACACTATTCCGAAAGGCTTGAACCAAATTAACGAGCATTGCACCTCTTTTTTATTTTTAATAACTTATTACAACTCCAGACTTCTTCTGTTATGGCAAAAACTAATTGCACGTCGGCATTTCTTTTTCTAAAACTTTGGTTATAACTCCAGACTTTGACCATCAAGTTTTGCAGAAAAGAAAAAATAGCAAAAAAGAAAAAATAGCAGAAAAGAAAATAAAGCAGAAAAGAAAAAAACTATAAAAAAATTTGGGGCGCTGCCCTGTGGGCCTGCTAGGCCACGGGCATGCAATTACAGGCCCTAAAGGCCAGCATACTCACAGGACAGCGCGCAGAAGTTATGCCCACAAGCCTGCTATATAGAGGAGTTCAAAGAGGTAGCCGCGGGTGGGTTTATAAACCAGTGCGGCTGCCCTTCGTCCGGCGAGGTGGGACTAAACTTTGCGGTGGTAGCGCGAGGCCTTTAGTACCGGTTGGTGGCTCCAACCGGTACTAAAGACCACCCTTTAGTACCAGTTGGAGCCACAAACCGGTACTAAAGGCCTGCTCTTCCCGCCTCTTTCGCCTGGCCAAAGTTGGCCTTTAGTACTGGTTGGTGGCTCCAACCGGTACTAAAGGCCTCTCCTATATATACAACACTTACGAAAATTTCAGTTACATCTCCCCACTTCGTCTCCAACCTCTCTCGATATCGCCGCGCGCCGCTCGACTCCCGTCGTCGCCGCCCGCCGCCCGTCGCCCGTCGTCCGCCCGTCGCCCGTCGCCCGCCGCCCGTCGTCATCGCGCCGCGGTCCGGCCCGTACGTCTCTCTCGCTCTCGCGTACCCGCGCCGCGCGCGCACCCGGCCTGTACGTACGCCGCCGCCCCCACCCCGTACGCCGCCGCCCCCGCTCGTACGTACGGGGCGGCGGCGTACGAGGCTGCGCACTGCAGTGTATACGTACACAGACATACACACATACACACACATATATACACACACATACACACACACATACACACACACATACACACACATATTTTTCTACTTATTTTCTGTTTTCTGTTTTCTGTTTTTTAGAAAATTTAATTAGATGATCGAATGTTAGATTAATGTCGAATGTTAGATGAATTAGCTAGATAGAAAAGTTAAATATATATTAATGTCAATTGTTAGAGATGAATATAGCTAGATATTAATTAGCTAGGTATGTGAGATTTGAACTAGTTGAATAATTAATATAACTAGTTTATTTTTAGTAAAAAAATTGTCGAACTAGTTTATTTAGGTATATGAGATTTGAACTAGTTGAATAATTAATATAACTAGTTTATTTTTAGTAAGAAAATTGTCGAATTAGTTTATTTAGTATATGAGATTTGAACTAGTTGAATAATTAATATAACTAGTTTATTGTTAGTAAGAAAATTGTCGAACTAGTTTATTCAGGTATTTGAGATTTGAACTAGTTGAATAATTAATATAACTAGTTTATTTTTAGTAAGAAAATTGTCGAACTAGTTTATTTTGGTATTTGAGATTTGAACTAGTTGAATAATTAATATATAACTAGTTTATTTTTAGTAAGAAAATTGTCATATCTGAGATTTGATGATCTAATTAAAATATTATTTGTTAATGAGTTTTTCTATTTATTTAATTTTTTTATATATTTTGAGTTTATATAAATGTTAGATTAATGTCGAATGTTAGATGAATTAGATAGAAAAGTTAAAGATATAGTAATGTCAATTGTTAGAGATCAATATAGTTAGATATATTAATGTCATATGTTAGATGAATATATATTTGAATTGGCTAGATATTAATTAATGTTAGATAGTAATAAGTGTTTAATGTTTCACCAATATGAACATATAGGAAATGTTATCTGATGACAAAAAAGATTTTATTATGTTCGAACACTGTGAAGACTAGCGCGGTCTGTGCGACAGAAATTTCCTTGTTGATGGTAGGCGCTTCAGCATCAAGCTGAATAAGACATTCGAAGTGGATACAGTAAGTCACAACGGCAATTATTATTTGAATGCAAAACTTATGCTTCATTTGCTTCAACTTATAATTTTAAAGCATGACTTATGCTTCATTTGCTTCAACTTATAATTTTAAATTTCCACTATTCTACTAGATCATCCCCTGCCATGCAAGAATTTTTGTCTTGGATAAGATAGGTTTTAGTGCTATAGATGATATGGAGGTAAAGAGAGTTTACTTGAAGACCGAGCATGGGTGTACTTTCAACGTCAAATTATATAATGGAGACACATACATCCATTTTGAATGCAAAACTTGGCAAGCACTATGCAAGGCTTATGCATTTGAGCCTGATATGGTTATCACCTTTGATATTCGTCTGGAAGATAATATTGAAGGTAATATAGACATCTGGGTCGATGTGCAAACGCCTCCAGTTCTACCATTATGTGAGTTTTTCTCAACCATGCATGCATATGTTTATGTCTTTGATACAGTTTATTCAAAAATAGTTGACAACTAATTTATATTGTCAGCTTATTTCGGTTCAAGCAAACATGTCCGACGCTTGGTAGACAGGACCTACTACTGCCTCGGGGCTCAACTAAACTGCGAGGAGATAAGTCATTATGTTTCATGGCTTGAGGATCTTAATACTGTCAAGACAAATTTTTTTCCTGAACTTAGAAATGTTAGTACTCAAAACGTGCGACCAATGGTGATCGTATTGAACTACGGTCACATCTATAATCGAAAGATGGTAAGATTTTTACTATTTGTCCTTAATTAGTGCATCTTTTGCATACATTATTTTTGAAGCTAAACTTTCATTGCTTAGTATATTAATTACTATACGATGTTCTTCAATAGGGACTTCCGATGACAGTTGTGCCTCAGTGGATCAAGACAAAAGGTCGCATGTCAATGGTTAGCTTATGACCAAGATTTCCTACATTGCACATGAGTGCATTCAGGATTTCTGAAAGCGAAGAATGCTTAATAGTGAAAGATTGGAGCAAAATTGTTAACGATCGCAGAGAAGTACTAGGGGGCATCAAGGAGAAGCGCAACCCAAGATTAGGAGACAGATTCATCTGCATGCTCCAGTATGATGAATCAGGAGAGCTATACATGTTCTATGCTATTCTACCTGAGAGGGAGCAACAGGAGTAGCTAGTTCATGCTCTTAATTAGTACTTGTCCTCTCTCATGTCCGTATTGTCCTGAACTTCGATGTTGGTGATGATTATGTTGAACTAGATGATATATTTGCTTCTGTTACAAAGTGAATGTTTCTTTTTTAAGCGCCAGTGTTGGTGATGATTAGATAGCGGTAATGACTATGATGATTAAATAGTGGTAATTAATAACGACTACGATGATTTTTAGCTAGCTAGAGTTTATTTATGTATTAATATGTGATGATGATGATGATGATGATGATGATGATGACGACTACAACTCATTATAACGTAAAACAATCCTAAATTAAATTGATAACACAAACTTAATTGAAAAATAAAAAATAAAACAAAAACCCACAAACATTTAGTACCGGTTGGTGTTACCAACCGGTACTAAAGGGCTCCCGGCCCCCAGAGCTGGCTTGTGCCACGTGGTTTTTCTTTAGCACCGGTTCATGCTGAACCGGTACAAAAGGGGGGTGGGCTTTAGTGCCCACACTTTAGTGCCGGTTACTAAACCGGCACTAAAGGGCCTTACGAACCGGTGCTATTGCCCGGTTCTACACTAGTGATAGGAGATGAAAAGTTCTCCTGTCCAGATTCCGCCTCGAGACGGCGACGCTTCGTCCCGAAAGTCTTCCTCTAATTTTTTTAGGGCAAAAGGCTTCATATAAGAGAAGGAGGGCACCGGAGGGCTGCAGTGGGCCCTACAAGGCATCAGGGCATGCCTTGGGGCGGTGGGCGCGCCCTGTTGCCTTGTGGACAGTAGGTGGCCCCCTCTAGTGGTTCTTCGTTTCAGTATTTTTTATATATTTAATAAAAAATCTCTTTGAAGTTTCAGATCATTTGGAGCTCCGTAGAATAGCTATCTCTGTTGTAACTCTTTTAGGTCTAGAATTCCAGCCGTCGGTAATTTCCCTCTTCATGTAGATCTTGCAAATTAAGAGAGAAAATGCATTAGAATTGCATCATAAAGTGAAATAATGACCAAAAATATTATAAGTAACAGTAGTAAAACATGATGTAAAAATGGCCGTATGAACTTCCCCATACTTAGACCTCGCTTGTCCTGAAGCAAAATTCGAACTCAATAATCATGACCACATGTTTAGACAAGAGGTGTCGATAAAACAAAAGACAGATATGAAAGCATCATGATCCTTATGATAGCAGAAATTATTCGTCATATAACTTCTCATAACCAAGTGACACTTCATCCACAACGTTGAAGTATGAAGCATAAATTTCTTGAAACAAACAAACTTTGTTCTTAGTCATTGAAACAATTATAATTCATCATATTTATAGAAAGAGTCTATGTAAGAACTTTTATTTTAGCAAGTTTCATATACTCAACTATCATATAGTCTTCTATGATTACTAACACTCATGGCATACTTTTGGAACAACTGTTTCAGTCACACACATAGGAAGATGGGGGTTTATTGTTTCCACCTCCCAACTGTCGGAGGTGGGGGGCAGGATGTCCCCCGAGTAGGGTCGGGGGTACAAGTCACCATTTTAAAACATCGGGACAGCCCAGGTCCCTCAAACCGGTTGGCCTCGACCCGGCTCCTACCGCTAGAGGCCGGCTGGACATGGCACCACGCCGGGCAGCTGGCCGCAGCCGGTAGCCGTGGGGTCAGCGCATGTACAATCCGCCGTACGACAATACCTCTCCCACGCCGTGGAGAGCGTGGTGACAGTGCCACTGGTACCGCTGACAGGGGCGACCGGCGCCAGTGCGGCCCGGGACTATGGAGACACAGTGCCAACCACTCCGTGACGCAAGGACCAACTGGCTACAGCTTGTCCCACTTTATCAACCACCTGCGATTAAAAGAGTTGAGAATTAAATTAATATTACCGGCAATATAATATATAATTATGTTCTTCTTCACAACACATTAGGTTTAGAGTATATTGTCATTATGGGACAACGCCTGATGTTGCATATATTACTTCACATTAAGTGTTCATGGAAGGAATACTTTGTTTCGAACAAGCTACGTATTATCAAGCCAAATATCAGCAATCATCGTGTAGAAAATTATTACTATTTTATACTCAAAATGTTCATTAGAGAGAAAACAACTTATCTTGACTTCCTGATCTAGCTCTAGGCATGATAACGACCTATACACATGCATGCTGAGATTGCGAATATTCATTTTTGAGTCTAGACTCATGTGCATCTGGTGAAAAGAAAATTCAAAACAAATACTAAAAAAATGCAAAAAAAATTCTTAATTTTTTGCATGGAAGATAATTTGGTGCGTGGGATGCGCTCTAAATTTCACATTATTTAGACATATGAGTCGGTCTCAACAAAGAAAGACAAACTGGTCAGAACAATACATGAACAACAAACTTTTTCATGGACTCCAAATATGTCTTTTTTGCGGAGAGCTACTCAAATGTTCAAATAATCTGAAATTTCAAGCCCACCTCATGCACCAAATTATATGCCATGAAAAAAATTGGATTTTTAAAAAAAAATTCTAGTATAGTTTTAAAGTTTTCTGTTCAACACGGATGCAGCTGAGCCTGGGCATCGAATCGCCTCGTACATTGAGATTGTTCTAACTCGCTATACACATGCAAAAAAGACAAACTAGGTCAGAACAATAAACTTTTTCATGGATTCCAAATATGTCTTTTTTGCCAAGAGCTACTCAGATGTCCAAATGATCCGAAATTTAAAGTTGACCTCACGCACCAAATTGTATTCCATGATTTTTTTTCGATTTTTTTAATTTTTCTAGTACATTTTTAAAATTTTCTACACGGGTGCAGCTGAGCTTGGGCATGGAATCGTGGAAATCCCTATTCGCCGCATTCTGCGTCAAGTAGTCGACCTGCCGCACATGTTTCGGTAGTAAACGGGCCGGCCCAGTTAGCGCTTTTTTAGGTGGGACGTTTTCCGGTTTTGGGAAACTTCCAGAAGGTTCTTGAACCGGCTTTTCTAGTTTTCTTTTTTCTTTTTTCTTCTTTTTTTCATTTTTAGTTATTTATGTTTCTTTTTTCTTTTCCTTTTTTGTTTGTTTTCTTTCTTTGGTTTTTTCTTTCTTTTTATTTTCTTCTCTTTTTTCAAAAATATCGAAAAATTCGAATTTTGTCCGTGTCTCCAAAAATGTCCAGTTTTTGAAAAAATGTTCTTAAAAGTCAATTTTTTTTCTCGTTACAAAAAAAATATTAAAACTTTAGAAATTCACAAAATGTACTGGATTTCAATTGTTTTGTTCACACATTCAAAAAATGTTCGGCTTCCAAAATTGTTCGGGATTTTTCAAAATTGTTCTTCGTTTCAAAATTTGTTCTCAAGATTCAAAAATATTCGTGCTTTAAAAATTTGTTCGTGCTTTGAAATTTGTTCTCCATTTCTAAATTTGTTCTCAAGATTCAAAAAATATGTGTACTTTAAAAAATTGTTCACAAATTCCAAACGTTCTTGTTTTCAAAAAATGTTCTCAAAATTCAAAAATTGTACCAGATTTTAATTTTTTGTTCACATATTCAAAACAAATTCATGCTTCCAAATTTGTTTGGGATATTTCAAAATTGTTCACCATTTCAAAATCTGTTCTCAATATTAAAAAATGTTTGTGCTTTAAAATTGCATTGGCTACAGTTCTTTAATAACAATTCGAATTTTGAAAAGTGTTCGGTTTAAAAAAATGCATTAGCTACAATGCTCATATAGTATCATTTTACTTATCTACAGTATGTGCATAGGAGTTGATAGTTCTTAAAACTCTGCGCTCCATATATCCGAACAAATTTTGTTTGGCCTGTTGGCAAACGTCGCTAGCGCTTCCACTTGAGATCCTGTGTTCGATTCCCGGCAGGCGCTCGCAACTTACTCCCTCCATCCGGAAATACTTGTTGAAGAAATGGATAAAAATGAATGTATTTAGAACTAAGATATGTCTAGATACATCCATTCTTCCGACAAGTATTTCCGGACGGAGGGAGTATAATCTTGTATTTTCGATTTTGCGATACAGTGCACTTATTGGGCCGGCCCATTTCAGACTCCCTCTGTGCGTTCGCTCGACACCGCAGAACGCGACACATAGGAGCTCCCTGGAATCTTCTCGTAGATTGAGATTATTCCGACGCACAGGCGGAACTGTGTTTATATTCCCGTAAAAGAGACAAGCTGTTTGGAGGATTCGAACTCGTGATATACAGCTTGTCAACAACTGATGCTAACCACTAGATCCAATGATGGCTAGTGAAAACATTTAGCACAACACGTTTAATAATCACTGCAGCGGGATATTTAATGCAGCCTAATTTTTTACTGAACTCTATAGTTTTTTGAATTATTTGAAACAATTTACGAAAACACGGAGAATTTCTTTTAAAATTGTGAAAAAAATCCAAAATTGCTGTACAATTTTTTTTGCAAAAAGGGAAATTGAAAACGTGTCTCTTGAAATTATTTGAACAATTTTTCTAGAAAATGCGAACATTTAATATGAAAGCGAAATTTTTCAGAAATTCATCGAACAATTTCTGAATTAGTGATTTTTAAAACGTTTATTTAATTTGTAAAAATTCTAAAAAAGAGATAATTTTTTGAACTTACTGAACAGTTTTTTACAAAAGGAACAAAATTTGAAAACTCGAACATTTTAGAAATTACTGACCAATTATTAAAAACTCGAATATTTTTTCAATTCCCCAAATATTTTTTTCATTTGCTAACAAATTTTAAAAAATATGAAGAAAATTTGAATTTCTGAACAAATTTTGAAAAAGAGAACAACTTTTGAATATACCGAACATTTTTTCAATTTGTGAACAAACTTTGCAAACACAAACATTTTCTTAAATGTTGAACAATTTTGGAAATCGTAAACTTGGTTGAAATTACCGATCATTTTTGGTCCAAAACTATTTCCAAATTTTTTGAAAATTTTCTAAATTTCCAATCAAAATTTGAAAAAGGAACGTTTTTTGGTATATTAGATTTTTTCTGAATTTTTACCATGTTTTGGAAAGTAAAATAAAAGAAAAGAAAAGGAATAAGAAAGAGAAAAAAAAAGAAACATAAAAAACTAAAAAAACTAAAAAGGAGAATACACATCGAAAAACCCGGTTCAAGGAACCTACTAGAAGGTTCCCAAAACCGGTTGGGTGCATTGTGGAAACCTGGAACTGGGCCGGCTCATCTGTCATTGCTAGCGTCCTTGCCCTATGCGAATCCCCGACAATTCGTCGTAGCGAGCGGCGAATAGGGTTATGTGTGTTGGTGGCAAGTTCAGTTGAAATATACGATGGGCCTTGGGCCCATTTAATAATTTAAGAAAAATCTATAAGGGCCCATATGGGTGATATGACAAGGCATGTGGTGGAAACTTTAGTCCCATCCCGGAGTTGGATCTCCTTATAAGAATTTTTATCCACATACTATTGGAGCTTGAGAACAGAAGTGGTTCCTGCGTGCTCCTCCTTGTTGAGTGGTTCCTGCGTGCTCCTCCTTGTTGAGTACGTCATATTGCATGTATCTTGCATTGCAACAACCTCTTACATGGTACCAGTTACTGTGATCCTAACCCTAGCTTCTGCACCCTCCTGCCGCCACCGCATCCTTCCCTTCTTCGTGCCGCCGCGCCTCTTCTTCCCCACCAAAATTTCTCCCTAACCCTAGCCCTTCCCCACCACCACCATGTCTTCCCCCAACTCATCCATCTTCGGCGCCAGCAATCCCTTTGCCGGTCCTGACCCATCCGCTGCCGCCGACATCTGCGACCTAAACATCTACAATAGTGTCTCGGTTCGTCTTTATGGACTTGAGTCCACGTACAATGCATGGAAGACATACTTATCCCTCGTGTTCCGAGAGTACCACCACATCAATCACGTCATGGGTCCGTCGACTCGCGCGCCATGCGCGGTGATCACAAGTGGTCCGCCATTGATGCTACACTCATCCGATGGTTTTATCTCACCATCTTGAAGGAGTGGTTTCACACGGTCGTGAGTGATGGCGATGATGCGCACGCCGTGTGGACGAAGCTCAATGGACTCTTCATGGACAATGGTCTCCAACGGCATGTTTTTTAGCAGCAAGAATTTTTTGGGTGTCATCAAGATGATTCGTCCATTGATGACTACTGTCGGCGCCTCAAAACCCTTGTTGACGAGCTCCACAACATTGGTGTGAAGATCGATGATGATCTTCTCAGCACACTCACCACCGGCCTCAATGAGGACTTCGCAACACTGCAACGAATCTTACCTTGATTCCCTGAGCCCTCCTTCCCAAGTTAGTTGCTTATCTTCGCTTGGAGGAACGCATGATGAAGCAAGTCAAAACCCGGGCCAGGCATACTGCCCTCGCTGTAGGCACCACCTAGGGTGTCCCTAACCCACAGCCGACTGCCTTCCAGCAGCCGCGGCCTCCTCCGCCACACCAGCCATAGTAGCAGCAATATGCGGTGCAGTAGCCGCAGTATGCGGCGCCCCACTAGCAGCCGCACTACGTGGCGCTGCCCCTCCCACAGCCGCCTGCGCCATCCTTTGATCGTTGTTGGTGCGGAAAACATGGCGGCCGTAAGCAGCAACAACATAATGCTGGCTGGGTTCTGCGCTAGAACCAACCCATGCCGCCATGATCTGGCGGGTTGTTGGACTGGCGTCGTCCATGCGTACACCATGACGGTTCCCCGTGCGCCAGCTCCGAGCCTTCTTGGTCCTCGTCCGCCGGCTCATCAGGCACACTACGCCGTGTCATAGCAGCTGATGACCCACAAGTGTAGGGGATCTATCGTAGTCCTTTCGATAAGTAAGAGTGTCGAACCCAACGAGGAGCAGAAGGAAATGACAAGCGGTTTTCAGCAAGGTATTCTCTGCAAGTACTGAAATATAGGTAACAGATAGTTTTGTGATAAGATAATTTGTAACGGGTAACAAGTAACAAAAGTAAATAAAGTGCAGCAAGATGGCCCAATCCTTTTTGTAGCAAAGGACAAACTCTTATATAGAGAAAAGCGCTCCCGAGGAAACGTGGGAATTATGGTCAAGCTAGTTTTCATCACGTTCATATGATTCGCGTTCTGTACTTTGATAATTTGATATGTGGGTGGACCGGTGCTTGGGTGCTGTCCTTACTTGGACAAGCATCTCACTTATGATTAACTCCTATTGCAAGCATCCGCAACTACAAAAGAATTATTAAGGTAAACCTAACCATAGCATGAAACATATAGATCCAAATCAGCCCCTTACGAAGCAACGCATAAACTAGGGTTTAATCTTCTGTCACTCTAGCAACCCATCATCTACTTATTACTTCCCAATGCCTTCCTCTAGGCCCAGACAATGGTGAAGTGTCATGTAGTCGACGTTCACATAACACCACTAGATGAGAGACAATATACATCTCATCAAAATATCGAACGAATACCAAATTCACATGACTACTAATAGCAAGACTTCTCCCATGTCCTCAGGAACAAACGTAACTACTCACAAAGCATATTCATGTTCATAATCAGAGGGGTATTAATATGCATAATGGATCTGAACATATGATCTTCCACAAAATAAACCAACTAGCATCAACTACAAGGAGTAATCAACACTACTAGCAACCTCCAGGTACCAATCCCAGGCTATGAGACAAAGATTGGATACAAGAGATAAACTAGGGTTTGAGAGGAGATGGTTCTGGTGAAGATGTTGATGGAGATTGGCCCCCTTCCGATGAGAGGAGCGTTGGTGATGATGATGGTGATGATTTCCCCCTCCCGGAGGGAAGTGTCCATGGCAGAACAGCTCCGCCAGACCCATAGATTGGTTCCGCCAAGGTTCCGCCTCGTGGCGGCAGAGTCTCGTCCCGAAAGCTTGCTTATGATTTTTTTCTCGGAAGAAAGACTTCATATAGCAGAAGATGGGCACCGGAGGGCCACCAGGGGGCCCACGAGGCAGAGGGCGCACCCAGGGGGGTAGGGCGCACCCCCACCCTCGTGGCCAGGGTGTAGGCCCCCTCTGGAATTTTCTTCACTCAGTATTTTTTATTATTTCCAAAAACAACTTCCATGGAGTTTTAGGACTTTTGGAGTTGTGCAAAATAGGTCTCTAATATTTGCTCCTTTTCCAGCCCAGAATTCCAGCTGCCGGCATTCTCCCTCTTCATGTAAACCTTGTAAAATAAGAGAGAATAGGCATAAGTATTGTGACATAATGTGCAATAACAGCCCATAATGCAATAAATATCGATATAAAAGCATGATGCAAAATGGACGCCCCAAGCTTAGACCTCGCCTGTCCTCAAGCGGAAGCCATAACGATAAATATGTCCACATGTTTAGAGATAGACGTGTCGATAAAATAAAATACAGACATGAGGGCATCATGATCATTCTTATAACAGCAACATATATGGATATTGTCATATTATTTCTTATGATAAAGTAACAATCTATCCACAATGTCAAGTGTGAATCAGAAACTTCATTGAGAACTAACAAACTATAATCTCAGTCATTGAAGCAATTGCAATTTATCATAACATCAGAAAGAGTCAATATAAGAGCTTTTCAGCAAGTCCACATACTCAACTATCATTTAGTCTTTCACAATTGCTAACACTCACGCAATACTTGTGGTTACGGAGTTTTAATCGGACACAGAGAAAGATAGGGGCTTATAGTTTCGCCTCCCAACCTTTTACCTCAAGGGTAATGTCAATAATAATAGTTCATGCTAACTTACATCCAATTGGATATACATATCAGGATCTTTCCAACACACTGTGCTTGCCAAAGGATAAAATGTAAAAAGGAAAGGTGAAGATCACCATAACTCTTGCATAAAGTAGAAGGTAAAAGTAAAAGATAAGCCCTTCGCAGAGGGAAGCAGAGGTTGTCATGCGCTTTCAGGGTTGTATGCACAAAATCTTAATGCGAAAGAACGTCACTTTATATTGCCACTTGTGATATGGACCTTTGTTATGCAGTCCGTCGCTTTTATTTTTTCCACATCACAAGATCGTATAAAGCTTATTTTCTCCCACACTAATAATTTATACATATTTAGAGAGAAATTTTATTGCTTGCACCGATGACGACTTACTTGAGGGATCTTAATCAATCCATAGGTAGATATGGTGGGCTCTCATGGCAAAACTGGTTTTAAGGGTATTTGGAAGCACAAGTAGTATCTCTACTTGGTGCAAGGAATTGGCTAGCATGAGGGAGAAAGGCAAGCTCAACATGTTGGATGATCCATGACAATATACTTTATTTCAGATATAAGAAAACATAACCCATTACGTTGTCTTCCTTGTCCAACATCAACTCTTTAGCATGTCATATTTTAATGAGTGCTCACAATCATAAAAGATGTCCAAGATAGTATATTTATATGTGAAACCTCTCTTTGTTTATTACTTCCTATTAATTGCAACGATGACCAAAACTATGTTTGTCAACTCTCAACAATTTTTAATCATCATACTCCTTATATGTGAAGTCATTACTCTCCATAAGATCAATATGATCTCTTTTTATTTCTTTTTATTCTTTCATTTTCTTTTATTCCCTCAAGATCATAGCAAGATAATCAAGCCCTTGACTCAACACTAATCTTTATTATATATAGCTCACGGACTCGATTACATAGAGGGATCATAAAGCAAAACTCAAAACTAAATCATACTAAAACTTTATTCTACTAGATCAAGATATTACTAAAAGAATCGAACTAAGAAAAACGGTAAAGATAGGAGTGTGATGGTGATACGATACCGGGGCACCTCCCCCAAGCTTGACGGTTGCCAAGGGGAGTCCCCATACCCATGTGATTATGTCTCCTTCTTTGGAGGTGGCGATGATGGAGTTGTTGATGATGTAAATTGTGCTTTCAGCTTCTTCATGTTGTAATTGAGAAGAGCAATTTCCTCCTTTAAATCATCGACCTCCGACTCCAGCTTCAAGATCTTGTCACATAAATCTCCTTTGCTTTTCTGCCGAAAACGAGAAGGAATAGATCGATTGTTAGATAGTTTAGCCCTCTTAGGGAGACTAGACTTCTTAAACTTCACGTGCATATCCCCAGGTTGAGGTAGGGGGACATCCTCTTCCTTTGAACTTGAATCGTTGATCCTCATCAAATGAGCATCCTCCTACTCATCCGTAGTTCGACCACAAGGAGATAGATGCCCATAGGTCTTTGGGTCAGCAATGAGGTGTGAGACATAGCTCTCTCCCTCGGAATCCTGAGATGACATCTTGCTCCCAATCTGCGGCAGAAAATAGCTCGAAACAAAAACAGAGGATATTTGCGTGGTACGGTGGTCAAAACCTTCGGGGGATTATATAATGAATTTTTACCGACCGAAAGAAGTATCGTGCAAGAAAACGGAGTCCGGAGAGCACACGAGGTGCCCACGAGGCAGGGGGCACGCCCAGGGGGGTAGGCCGCGCCTCCCACCCTCGTGGAAGCCTCGTGTCCTTCCCAGACTGCTTCTTATTTTTCTATTTTTCTAAATATTCCAAAACAGAGAAAAATTGCCATTAGAACTGTTTTGGAGTCGGTTTACTTACCGTACCACGTACTTATTCCTTTTCGGAGTCTGAAGCGTTCTGGAAAGTGTCCGTTATGTATTCCTCCAGTGTTATGGTTTCAATAACATTGGTTTCAACATTTATAGGATTACCTGAGATATAATGTTTGATTCTTTGACCGTCCACCACCTTTGGATTTGTGCCTTCGAAGTTATTGATTTTTATAGCGCCGGAACGATAGACTTCCTCGATAACGTAAGGACCTTCCCATTTAGAGAGAAGTTTTCCTGCAAAAAATCTTAAATGAGAGTTGTATAACAATACATAATCACCTACCACTAGTAGAAAAACCCCCATTCGTCCCGGTTGGTAAGGGTCGTTACTAATGCTCTAGCCCTTTAGTCCCGGTTCTTACACGAACCGGGACAGATGGGCCTTCACGTGGCCGGTGCACCGAGCCCAGGAAGGAGGGCCTTTGGTACCGGTTGGTGGCACCAACCGGGATCAATAGGCATCCACGCGTCAGCATTTCAGGGGCTGGGGGTTTTGTTTTTTTGAAGGGGGGGGGGGGTTGGGGGTTTTGGGGGGTTAATTTAGGTGTTTCATATATTGTGTTAGCTAGCTAATTAATAGAGAGAAGTGTCATCTCTTATGTCTGTGCTTGGTCGACGCTACGTACTATATACATATAGAGAGGACTAGACACGCTAGCTAGCTAGTAAGCAAACGAAGGAAACAGAAGATCGTCATGAACATATATGCATACAGAGAGAAGTGATATCGACCACCTCTCCTTCTCCGAGAGATTGGTCGAACAACAAGTTCACGTATATCTATCCGACACTACCGGCTACATATATACAATACTTATCTCTTACAATATAATCTCCTAATTATATATGAACACATGATCCACATAGTATTCTCCGTCTTCAGTGATCACGTGGTCAAGGAAGAATGCCGCCAATTCCTCTTGAATTGCTCGCATACGATCTGGTGGTAGGAGTTCATCCCACATCCGAAAGATCTAATTTGAAGAAGGGGGTCAATACATATATATATGAATAAATGAAACTCAACACAAATGATGGTAATAAAATAAAATTGTGAATATTATTGCTTACGCACTTCATATTGTTTGTCAGAGTACCCCCGTTCACAGGTCATGTAGCGGATGGACTCGTAAACGTAGTATCCACAGCAATCATTCCCTTGATCCTGCCATAACCACTTTACAAGAAATAGAGGTCAATCAAACTGATAAGCAAGCATGCCAAATGGTATTGATGAAACTAGCGCTTGAATCACTAGGAGACGCGTGGAACATGCTACTATAGTACTTACTTTCGGGTGTCTAAATTGCAGCTTCTTCGGCAGTCCCGGAGCTTTTTTGGTGAATTTTCTCCAAACCCTGCCACACAAAGAAAACAATTACTTGATATCTGGAAATGAACAAAGTTGCTGATATGGTGGATAATGATCGATTTAACTTACTTCTCGAGCATTTGAGTCATGTCCGCATACTCCTGGGGATCTTTTCGTCTCGAGTCTAAGACGGTTACTAGTCCCTGCTCAAGCTTAATCTCTAGGAGAATATAGTGGAAACTGCGCACGCATGCATAACTCATCAATTACATTACTATAACCTGGACTAATATATAAGGGAAACCGAATATGCACAAGACAGTAACACTCAGTTGAAGTTGTAAGGAAAGAGTATTATATCTTTGTTTTCATTTATTACCAACGATCGTAGCAAGTTGGCCTCGGTATCTTCGGCATGATATTCAACCTCAGTTGCATCTATGAGATTTGTGTTAATGAACCCAATATCACCGACTTGTCTTTTCTTCAATTCGGCGATCTTCAATCTACATAATATAGTGAGGATAATTATAAATACATGCAATGAAAGAGCTGACCTATATAGAGAGACTTAATGACAGAAGTAGTACTACTTACAGACAGTAGCAAGTGACCGTTGCTTTTATCGAGGGCCCTTTGATTGAAAAACTAAAGAACTCCTCAAATGGAACATTCAACATTTCAATTCCAACGAGGTCATGCTCCTCTCTAACTCTCAGCGTCAAAGTATTCCTCCCCCAGACTCTCTGCAGGTTTTCATGTACCAATCATGCAATCTTCGCATCATCGTTGTTAGAGATCTTTCATCTTTGATGAGAGGCTTCCCGTACTCATATCTGTGTACCACCTCCAAGAAATCATAATGTACATCATCGGGTAGGTAATCTCCAAGATTGCTATGACCGGGCACCATCCTCGGATCATTAGTGATGATGTCGCTAGACACCTTGAGCGGGGGGCACGATTGGTTTGCTTGTTCGCCGAGCTGGGCAATTTTTTCCCATCTCGTCATTCTTTTATCCTTTGATCACTGACAGTACTTCCCGACCGCTCCGCTTCGACAAATGTCTTTCCAATAATGCGCTCATAGTTGCCTTTCGGCGGAGACTTTGGTGGTTTTCTCAGGGCAGCCAGAGTGTGCTTCGCTTTCACCGAATCTACCTTCTCCTCTGGAGGTGGATGTTTCTTTGCTTTCACCCCTTGAAAGAAGTTCGTCACTTCGGCTCGCGCGATCTTCGCGTTCTCCTCCGGGGTCATCTTGTATGGTAACTTCTCTGGAGTCTTCAGAGAAGTACCGAATCTGTATTGCCTCCCGCCTCTGGCTGTACTGCTAGACGCCGGTAGAGCAGACGGAGCGGCTGCGGCTGTCTTCTTTCCTTGCTTAGAAGGCGGAGGAGAAGGACTACGACGCGTCGGAGCAGCCGGAGCGGCGGAGGGTCTCTTCCGCCCTTGCTGATGAGGCAGAGAAGGAGGAGGCTGGCTGCTCGGGCGCGCCGACGCAGGAGGAGGAGGCAGAGTGCCGCCACGTGCCGGAGAAGGAGGCCGAGTGCCCTGATCGTCACTCGCCGGAGGAGGAGGCGGTGGAGGAGGCGGAGTGCCCTGACTCGCCGGAGGAGGAGGAGGAGGCGGAGGCGTCCAGTTCGGAAGGTTGATGAGCTCCTTCCGCCATAGGCATGGAGTCTTCAGAGCAGAACCCAGCCGAGTCTCCCCTTCACCGGTAGGGTGGTCAAGCTAGAGGTCCTCAAATCCCTCCGTTATTTCATCCACCGTCACCCTAGCATATCCTTCTGGAATCGGACGATAGTGAAAAGTTGCGCCGGGTTCAGGAGGTCGAACAGAGCCGACAGCCGCCTTGACTTTGAAGTTCTGCCATTGCGTCATAAGGTGGCAATGTTGAGACTCCGTGATAGCATCCACGGGGTAGCTGGCAGGAGCCGTTAAGACATGCTCCAGCTGAAGCAGCTCGGTGGAAGCCACACTGCTTCTCCGCTGAGATGGCGGGGTAGCTTCAGGGGAAGCTTCGTCAAGTCGTTTGCTGCGATTTGCTTCTCGTTCCTCTATCGCTGGTACCCTTGCATGCAGTGCCTGCAGTTGGGTCTGCTGCACTTTTTTCCTCCTCTCCTGGCATTTGTAACCGTGTGCGTCCGGAAAACCAGCCTTCCACTGAATGGAGCCTGGCGTGCCTCGCGTCCATCCAGGGTGCTCAGGATTCCCGAGGGCCATTGTGAGCTTGTCGTTCTCTCTGTCTGGAACAAACGTCCCTTGTTGCGCTCCATCGATATAGTGTTGAAGCCTCTTGACTGGTATTTTCATTTGCTCGTCTGTCCAAAGGCACTTCCCTGATACAGGGTCCAAGGTTCCGCCAGCCCCGAAGAACCAAGTCCGGCAACGGTCTGGCCAGTTCATTGTCTCTGGTTCGATCCCTTTATCAAGCAGATCATTCTCAGCCTTGGCCCACTTAGGCCAGGCTTTGAGGTAGCCACCTGACCCCGTGCGATGGTGAAGCTTCTTCTTCGCAGCATTTTCCTTGTTTGTCGCCGACATCTTCTTACTCTTTTCCGATGTCTTGTGGGCCACAAATGCGGGCCAGTGATCTCTGATCTTCTCATATTTGCCGATGAATTCTGGTGTCTCTTCTTTGTCGACAAACCTTTTCAGCTCATTCTTCCACCTCCTGAATAGGTCTGCCATCTTCTTAAGAGCAAAAGACTTGATTAATTTCTCTTTAACTGGCTTCTCTGGATCCTCCTCTGGCGGTAGGGTGAAATTTGACTTTCAGCTCAGTCCAAAGATCATCTTTCTGCATATAATTGACATAAGACACCTCAGGGTCTCCGTTCTTAGGCTTATACCATTGGTGGATGCTGATCGGGATCTTGTCCCTAACAAGAACCCCGCACTGAGCAGAAAATGCATCTTGTCTAGATGGGTTCAATCGGTTGGCCGTCGTGCGCGATTGTTGTGATCTCAAACCTTTCATCCGAGCACAACTTTTTCTTCGGGCCTTGTCTCTTTACCGAAGTTGTGCTCGATCCGGAGGGCTAGAAAAAAGAAGAAAGATGAGGGTTAATTAATATGTGTACATACCAAAACAATGAATGCATCAATTAGCTATTCAGCACAGGCTTAACTAATATATATACCTGGCCGGACTCGGTTCAGTCACCGGAGCCGTCATCACGGTCTCCTTCTTGCACCGTCATTGGGTCATCGGAGCCGTCATCACGGTCTCCTTCTTGCACCGGCATTGGGTCAAAGGAGCCATCATAATCATAGCCTGCTTCTTCACCCTGTCCTTCCAGACCATCGGTGTCGTTGAGAAACGAGAAGATGGCATCACTTCCTTGTGCGATTATGTCCCCCAACACCGCTTCTGTTGCTTCGTCTCGGGGGGTGTCCATAGTTTCTACAAATATTTACAACATTGCAATTATTGTTCAAACATGACAGATGGATATATTAGTGGCAAACGTAGAACTAGCTAGCTAATCACAATAAGGAATCATATTAGTGGCCTCGATGCTGCTTCTCTAGGGTTTGGGGTGGCCTCGACAACGCTTCAAGGGTTTGGGGTGGCCTCGAGAGAGTTTGTCGGGTAGGGGCACGGTATGAGGGGGTAGGAGACCAACATTGTTTTTTTCTAGGGTTTGGGTGTCCTCGAGAGTTTTGGTCAAGCGAGAGGGTTGGGGGGGTGCTCCCGCGGTATAAGTTATCACAGTCGAGAGGGGGTATATATATTGACAGCCCCTTATGTCGAAGTTATCTGGGAGGGGGTAATATCGACAATGACGACATACATACACGGGAAAATAATGTTATCGGGGAGGGGGTATATCGACCCCCCCCCCCCCCCACGTGTTGAAGTTATCGGGAGGGGTTTATATCGACAACGACGACATACGTACATGGGAAAATAATATTATCGTGGAGGGGGTATATCGACCCCCCCTCGTGTTGAAGTTATCGGGAGGGGTATATCGACGACGACAGACCCGATAAAACATAAGAAAACGAAGAAGAAATAAAAAGAGGAGAAGAAGAAAGGAATAGAGGAGAAGATCGAAGAAAAAAAAGAGGAGAAGAAGAAAGGAATAGAGGAGAAGAAGAAAAATAGAATATTTTCTATTTTTTCTACTTCTCTTCTATTCCTTTCTTCTTCTCCTTTTCTTTTTCTTATTTTTTCCTCTTCTTATTTATTTCTCCTCTTCTTCCTCTCCTCTTCTTCTCCTTTCTTCCTCTTCTTATTTTCCTTTCTCCTTCTCGGTCTATGCACGATAGAAAATTCTGAAAAAAATACATCTATGATCCCTCATACATACATACAAAAAATACATCTAAAAAATACATATATGATCCCTCACACATACATACATACAAAAAACATCTGAAAACAGCATATAAGAACATCTAAAAAATACATATATGATCCCTCACACATACATACCTACATCTAAATTTCTTTTATAAACAACTAAAAACATCTGAAAACAGCATATAAGAACATCTAAAAACATCTAAACAAATAGCATATATATATATATATATAAGGAAAGCTAGGGGCTGGGCAGAGGGGCATGGCGGCGGTGGCGGCGGCGGCAGGGCAGGGCAGGGGCACAGGTGCGCGAGGCAGGGCAGGGGTGCGGGAGCAAGGAAGGGCAGGGGCGCGAGGCAGGTGCTCACAGGGGGTGGTGGGGCACGACGGGCGGCATCGAGGCAGGCGCAGGGGTGCGGGGAGCGGCGCCAGCGTCGGGGCAGATGGCGTCGAGGGCGTCGGCGGCGGTGGCGCAGGGGCGCGGGGAGCGGCGCCGGCGTCGGGGCAGATGGCGTCGAGGGCGTCGGCGACGGTGAAGTTGAACAGCCTGACGGCGGCGGTGGCGGCGGCGACGGTGACGCGGACCAGCCTGACGGCGTCGGGGCAGGCTCGGCGGCGACGGTGACGAGGAGCAGGGGGCGTCGGGCGGAGAAGAAAGTGATGGATTTTGGAGAAACTGCTAAGTCCTGCTTATATACACAGCGCACTGGTCCCGGTTCGTGGCACAAACCGGGACGAATGACCCCCTTTGGTCCCGGTTCGTGCCACCAACTGGGACCAAAGGTCTCTTTTCAGCAGCCCAAAGGGCGGGAAGCAGAGAGCCTTTGGTCCCGGTTGGTGGCACCAACCGGGACTAAAGGGGGCATTGGTCCCAGTTGGTGCCACGAACCGGTACCAATGCACCCCTTTAGTCCCGGTTGGTGCCACCAACCGGGACCAATGCACCCCTTTAGTCCCGGTTGGTGCCACCAACCGGGACCAAAGGCCTTGTGCTGCCCCGCGTCAAAAGTTTAGTACCACCTCGCTAGCTGAGAGAGCTCGAGAGTGGTTTATAAGCGCTGTTGCGCCCACCCTCTCGAGCTCCTCTCAATTGTAGGCTTTTGGACCTAACTGTACGCTGTGTGCCTGTGGGCCTACTAGGCGTCCTACGGGCCTGAATCCTGGCCCATGGTAGGGTTTCTAGTCGTATTCAAGCGGTGGGGGCCCAGTAGGTGGCACTTTTTTGTTTTTTTTGTTTTCTTTGTTGCTTTATTTATTTTATTTTGTTTCTACTTACAACAAAATACTTATTGTTGCTATTTTTTCCAGTTTTTTGTTTTGTTTTTTGCATTAT
Source organism: Triticum aestivum (assembly GCF_018294505.1). Lineage (NCBI taxonomy): Eukaryota > Viridiplantae > Streptophyta > Magnoliopsida > Poales > Poaceae > Triticum > Triticum aestivum. The sequence goes on from NC_057806.1 coordinate 19,926,184, forward strand.
TCATTTTCTTTTGTTTTTTGCTTTATTTTTTTAATTCTTTTTGCTTTTAGGTCAGAAAAATTATAAACTTTCTGTTAGTGCCATTAGTTTTCAAATTTGAATAGTTAAATTTGAATTCTTTGAAATTTGTGTGAATCACAAGTTTGTGATTAATTTTACAATAAAAATAGTTTTCTTTCATTTTTTTTGTTTTGTTTTTTTCATTATTTATTTTATTTTATTTTTTGCTTTATTTTTTAATTCTTTTTGCTTTTAGGTTAGCAAAATTATAAACTTTCTGTTAGTGCCATTAGTTTTAGAAAAATTATAAACTTTCTGTTAGTGCCATTAGTTTTCAAATTTGAATAGTTAAAATTTGAATTCTTTGAAATTTATGTGAATCACAAGTTTGTGATTAACTTCACTATAAATATAGTTTTTTCCTTTTTTTGTTTTGTTTTTTGCATTATTTATTTTCTTTTGTTTTTTGCTTTAATTTTTAATTCTTTTTCTCTTTTAGGTCAGCAAAATTATAAACTTTCTGTTAGTGCCATTAGTTTTAGAAAAATTATAAACTTTCTGTTAGTGCCATTAGTTTTCAAATTTGAATATTTAAAATTTGAATTCTTCGACATTTGTGTGAATCACAAGTTTGTGATTAACTTTACTAAAAAAATGAGCATAGATGCGCCTATGGAGAGAATTCAACCTAAATTCATAATAAATTTTTATGAATTTCAGAGAAATTCACTATAAATTTAGGTCAAATTCCCTATATAAGGGCATCTATTTTCACTTTGAGAGGAGCTCAACAATGCAGTGAGGGACGGGCTTATAAACCGGTGTGAGCGCCCTTCGGTTGGCAAGGTGGGACTAAAGTCTGACCGCAACAAGGACCAACCCTTTAATCCTGATTTGTGGCACAAACCGGGACTAATGGTCATGGGCCAGGGGCGAGGCGCATTGGTCCCGGTTCATGCGTGGAACCGGGACCAAAAGGTCCAGACTAACCGGGACCAATGGCCCACGTGGCTGCCCTCTTGAGTGTTCTTGGTGAGAACACAGTTGACAAGGAGCGAACCGGGATTAATGGTACGTATTACGAGGGTCGAACCATAAGACATTAAAGCATTTCAAATGAACTCTGAAAAAGTTGAAAGTTGGCGTGGTATCATAATTTCACCCACATAGCATGTGCATGTACAAAACGGACAATGGTATCATACTCATCTGTTACAAAGTTGGCATGGTATCATCATAAAAGTTGCGGGAGAAAGTCTTCACTTTTTATTCGCTTGTGTCATTTGCTTATTGCTCCATAACCATGGATAATCTTCATCGTTTATCAGGATGCTTGGGTCAGCCTTGACTTTGAAGGGAGGAATTTCATGAAACTTTTCATAATCTTCAGACATGTCTGTCTTGCCCTCCACTCCCACGATGTCCCTTTTTCCTGAAAGAACTATGTGGCGCTTTGGCTCATCGTATGATGTATTCGCTTCCTTATCTTTTATTTTTCTCGTTCTGGTAGACATGTCCTTCACATAGATAACCTATGCCACATCATTGGCTAGGACGAACGGTTCGTCAGTGTACCCAAGATTTTTCAGATCCACTGTTGTCATTCCGTACTGTGGGTCTACCTGTACCCCGCCTCCTGACAGATTGACCCATTTGCACTTAAACAATGGGACCTTAAAATCATGTCCGTAGTCAAGTTCCCATATGTCCACTATGTAACCATAATACGTGTCCTTCCCCTCTCGGTTGCTGCATCAAAGTGGACACCGCTGTTTTGGTTGGTGCTCTTTTGATCTTGGTCAATCGTGTAAAATGTATTCCCATTTATCTCGTATCCTTTGTAAATCAATACAGTTAAAGATGGTCCCCTGGACAACAAGTACAGCTCATCACAAACAGTGTTGTCACCTTTGAGACGTGTTTCCAACCAACTGCTAAAAGTCCTGATGTGTTCACATGTAATCCAGTCGTCGCACTGCTCCGGGTGTTTGGAGCGCAGACTGTTCTTGTGTTCATCGACATACGGGGTCACCAAGGTAGAGTTTTGTAGAACTGTGCAGTGTGCTTGAGACCAAGAATATCCGTCCCTGCATATTATTGAGTCCCCTCCAAGCGTGCCTTTTCCAGTCAGTCTCCCCTCATACCGCGATTTAGGGAGACCTATCTTCTTAAGGCCAAGAATGAAGTCAACACAAAACCCAATGACATCCTCTGTTTGATGGCCCATGGAGATGCTTCCTTCTGGCCTAGCGCGATTACGGACATATTTCTTTAGGACTCCCATGAACCTCTCAAAGGGGAACATATTGTGTAGAAATACGGGCCCCAGAATGACAATCTCGTCGACTAGATGAACTAGGACGTGCGTCATGATATTGAAGAAGGATGGTGGGAACACCAGCTCGAAACTGACAAGACATTGCGCCACATAACTCCTTAGCCTTGGTATGATTTCTGGATCGATCACCTTCTGAGAGATTGCATTGAGGAATGCACATAGCTTCACAATGGCTAATCGGACGTTTTCCGGTAGGAGCCCCCTCAATGCAACCGGAAGCAGTTGCGTCATAATCACGTGGCAGTTATGAGACTTTAGGTTCTGGAACTTTTTCTCTGGCATATTTATTATTCCCTTTATATTCGACGAGAAGCCATTCGGGACCTTCATACTGAGCAGGCATTCAAAGAAGATTTCTTTCTCTTCTTTTGTAAGAGCGTAGTTGGCAGGACCTTCATACTGCTTCGGAGGCATGCCGTCTTTTTCATGCAAATGTTGCAGGTCCTCCCGTGCCTCAGTGTATCTTTTGTCTTCCCATACACGCTCAAGAAGCCTAGCAGGTTCATGCAAAGATTCTTCGTCACGTGCATCACGTCGATTGAAGAGCGGACCTCTAGGTCTTTCCAGCAGGGTAGGTCCCAAAATATAAATTTCTTCTTCCACATGGGTGCGTGTCCCTCAGCGTCATTTGGAACAGCTAGTCCGTCGGGACCCTTTCCAAAGATTACGTGTAAATAATTGACCATAGCAAGTACGTGATCACCGGTACGCATGGCGGGCTTATTCCGGTGATCTGCCTCACCTTTGAAATGCTTGCCTTTCTTTCAACATTGATGGTTGGTCGGAAGAAATCGACGATGGCCCAGGTACACATTCTTCCTGCATTTGTCCAGGTATATACTTTCAATGTCATCTAAACAGTGCGTGCATGCGTGGTATCCCTTGTTTGTCTGTCCTGAAAGGTTACTAAGAGCGGGCCAATCGTTGATGGTCACGAACAGCAAAGCCTTTAGGTTAAATTCCTCCTGTCTGTGCTCATCCCACATACGTACACCGTTTCCATTCCACAGTTGTAGAAGTTCTTCAACTAATGGCCTTAGGTACACATCAATGCCGTTGCCGGGTTGCTTAGGGCCTTGGATGAGAACTGGCATCATAATGAACTTCCGCTTCATGCACATCCAAGGAAGAAGGTTATACATACATAGAGTCACGGGCCAGGTGCTGTGATTGCTGCTCTGCTCCCCGAAAGGATTAATGCCATCCGCGCTTAAAGCAAACCATACGTTCCTTGGGTCACTTGCAAACTCAGCCCAGTACTTTCTCTCGATTTTTCTCCACTTCGACCCGTCACCGGGTGCTCTCAACTTCCCATCTTTCTTATGGTCCTCACTGTGCGATCGCATCAACTTGGCATGCTCTCCATTTCTGAACAGAAGTTTCAACCGTGGTATTATAGGAGCATACCACATCACCTTCGCAGGAACCCTCTTCCTGGGGGGCTCGCCGTCAACATCACTAGGGTTATCTCGTCTGATCTTATACCGCAATGCACCGCATACCGGGCATGCGTTCAGATCCTTGTACGCACCGCGGTAGAGGATGCAGTCATTAGGGAATGCATGTATCTTCTGCACCTCCAATCCTAGAGGGCATACGACCTTCTTTGTTGCGTATGTACTGTCGGGCAATTCGTTATCCTTTGGAAGCTTCTTCTTCAATATTTTCAGTAGCTTCTCAAATCCTTTGTCAGGCACAACATTCTCTACCTTCCACTGCAGCAATTCCAGTACGTACCGAGCTTTGTGTTGCCATCTTCGCAATTGGGGTACAACGCTTTTTTGTGATCCTCTAACATGCGATCGAACTTCAGCTTCTCCTTTTGACTTTCGCATTGAGTCCTTGCATCGACAATGACCCGGCGGAGATCATCATCATCGGGCACATCGTCTGGTTCCTCTTGATCTTCAGCAGCTTCACCCGTTGCATCATCATTGGGCACATCGTCTGGTTCCTCTTGATCTTTAGCAGCTTGCCCCATTGCAGCATCACTGTATTCAGAGGGCACATAGTTGTCATCGTCCTCTTCTTCTTCGCCGTCTTCCATCATAACCCCTATTTCTTCGTGCCTCGTCCAAACATTATAGTGTGGCATGAAACCCTTGTAAAGCAGGTGGGTGTGAAGGATTTTCCGATCAGAGTAAGACTTCGTATTCCCACATGTAGGGCATGGACAACACATAAAACCATTCTGCTTGTTTGCCTCAGCCACTTCGAGAAAATGATGCACGCCCTTAATGTACTCGGAGGTGTGTCTGTCACCGTACATCCATTGCCGGTTCATATGTGTGCATTATATATAATTAAGTGTGTCAAAAACCATTGCAGAACATCATGAATAGATAATTAAATGACCAAATTAATAGAAGTTCATCATCACATTAAAACCAAAGTACATACATAGTTCTCATCTAACAACATATAGCTCTCCAGAGCATCTAATTAATTAAACCATACATTGAAACTATGTAAAACATTTCAATGCGAAAACAAATGCGATCATAATCGCAACCAAGGTAACAATTGATCCAACGACATAATGATACCAAGCCTCGGTACGAATGACATATTTTCTAATCTTTCTAATCTTCAAGCGCATTGCATCCATCTTGATCTCGTGATCATCGACGACATCCGCAACATGCAACTCCAATATCATCTTCTCCTCCTCAATTTTTTTTATTTTTTCCTTCAAGAAAATGTTTTCTTCTTCAACTAAATTTAACCTCTCGACAATAGGGTCGGTTGGAATTTCCGGTTCACATACCTCCTAGATAAATAAAATCTATGTCACGTTGGTCGGCATAATTTTCATAAACAATAAATGAACCAATAGTTATAAAGATAATATATACCACATGCGAATCATAGACAGGACGAGGGCCGACGGGGGCGGATACCAAAACCATAGCACTATATAATAACAAGCATTAAAAGAGTAAGAAAATTAGACAAGTATCATCTAAAGTAAGAATTTTTTCTTTCAGAAAGAAGATAAGAACAAGAGACTCACCATGGTGGTGCCGGCGACGAGATCGGCGCGGGCGATCGACGGCGGTGAAGACCGGAATGGGACGTGACGGGCCGCTAAACCTAGACAAATCTCGAGGAAAATGGAGCTTTGAGGTCGAGCTTCGAGAGGAGAAAGCTTAACTAGTGTGGCTCGGGCATTTCATCGAACACCTCATGTGCATAGGAGGTGAGCTAGAGCACCACAAAGCCCTCCCCTCGTCAGCCAGAGAAAAACAGAGCACTGGAGTGCTCTGCTCGCGGGCGAGGGGTATATATAGGGACCTCATTGGTCCCGATTCGTGGCATGAACCAGGACTAAAGGGCAGCCATTGGTCCCGGTTCAAGCCACCAACCGGGACCAATGGTGGTGGGCCAGGAGCCAGGCCCATTGGTGCCGGTTCGTCCCACCAACCGGGACCAAAAGGTCCAGACGAACCAGGACCAATGGCCCATGTGGCCCGGCCGGCCCCCTGGGCTCACGAATCGGGACCAATGCCCCCATGGCTCCCGGTTCTGGACTGAACCGGGACTAACGGGCTGACCCGGCCTAAAGCAAAGCTCCCTTTTCTACTAGTGTACATTAAACTCACGCTTTTGTATCCTTTTGTCATGCCATCTTTTAACTTTTTCTTTAAACAATTTGGCATTCTCATAGGCTTGGGTTCTGCATTCATCAAGTGAGCTAATGTCAAATAACCTCTTCTCACCGGCAAGTTTGAAATCATAATTGAGCTCTTTAATAGCCCAATATGCCTTATGTTCTAATTAGAGAGGTAAGTGACATGCTTTCCCGTAAACCATTTTATACGGAGACATACCCATAGGATTTTTATATGCAGTTCTATAGGCCCATAATGCATCATCAAGTTTCTTGGACCAATTCTTTCTGGATCTATTAACAGTCTTCTGCAAAATTAATTTGAGCTCTCTATTACTCAATTCTACTTGACCACTAGACTGTGGGTGATAAGGAGATGCAATTCTATGATTAACATCATACTTAGCAAGCATTTTATGAAAAGCACCATGAATAAAATGTGAACCACCATCAGTCATTAAATATCTAGGGACTCCAAACCTCGGAAAATAACTTCTTTAAGCATCTTAATAGAGGTGTTATGATCAGCACTACTAGTTGGAATAGCTTCTACCCACTTAGTAACGTAATCAACAACAACTAAAATATGTGTATATCCATTAGAGGCAGGAAACGGTCCCATATAATCAAAGCCCCAAACATCAAATGGTTCAATAACAAGTGAATAATTCATAGGCATTTATTGATGTCTACTAATATTACCAATTCTTTGACATTCATCACAAGATAAGACAAACTTACGAGCATCCTTGAAGAGAGTAGGCCAATAAGAACCGGATTGCAATACTTTATGTGCAGTTCTATCTCCAGCGTGGTGCCCTCCATAAGCCTGGGAGTGACACTTGTGTAGGATCTGTTCCTGTTCATGCTCAGGTACACAACGCCTAATAACACCATCTACTCCTTCTTTATAAAGATGTGGGTCATCCCAGAAGTAATGTCTTAAATCATAGAAAAAGTTTTTCTTTTGCTGGTATGTGAAGCTAGGTGGTATAAATTTAGCAACAATGTAATTAGCATAATCAGCATACCATGGAGCAATACGAGAAGCATTTATGCCATTTAATTGTTCATCAGGAAAGCTATCATCAATAGGTAGCGGGTCATCAAGAACATTCTCTAACCTAGACAAATTGTCTGCAACGGGGTTCTCAGCTCCCTTTCTATCAATAATATGCCAATCAAATTCTTGTAGCAAGAGAACCCATATAATAAGTCTAGGTTTAGCATCTTTCTTTTCCATAAGATATTTAATAGCAGCATGATCTGTGTGAATAGTTACTTTAAAATCAACAATATAAGGTCTGAACTTATCACAAGCAAATACAACTGCTAAGAATTCTTTTTCAGTAGTGGCATAATTTCTCTGGGCATTGTCTAGAGTTTTACTAGCATATTGGATAACATTTAATTTCTTATCAACTCTTTTCCCTAAAACAACACCTAAAGCATAATCACTAGCATCACACATAATTTCAAAGGGTAAATTCCAATCAGGTGGCTGAACGATAGGTGCAAAAATCAAAGCTTTCTTAAGTATTTCAAATGCTTCTACACAATCATCATCAAAGACAAAGGGTATATCTTTTTTTTAAAGGTTAGTCAGAGGCCGAGAAAATTTTGAGAAGTCCTTAATGAACCTCCTATAAAAACCGGCATGACCAAGGAAACTTCTTATACCTTTGATGTCCTTGGGACATGGCATCTTTTCAATAGCATCAACTTTAGCTTTATCAACTTCAATACCTCTTTCAAAAAAATTATGCCCCAAGAAAATGCCTTCATTAACCATAAAGTGGCACTTCACCCAATTCAAGACAAGATTAGTTTCTTCACATCTCTGCAAAACTCGATCAAGGTTGCTCAAGCAATCATCAAAAGAGGATCCATAAATGGAGAAATCGTTCATGAAAACCTCACATATCTTTTCACAAAAGTCAGAGAATATAGCCATCATGCATCTTTGAAAGGTAGCAAGTGCGTTACATAAACCAAAAGGCATGCGTCTATAAGAAAAAGTATCGAAAGGGCAAGTAAAAGTGGTCTTTGCTTGATCATCAGCTGACACAGGTATTTGAGAGAAACAAGAGTAACCATCTAGAAAGCAAAAATGTGTATGTTTGGATAATCTTTCTAGCATTTGATCAATAAAAGGTAAGGGGTAATGATCTTTTTTAGTAGCCTTATTTAATTTGTGGAAATCAATTACCATCGTATAACCTGTAATAATTCTTTGCGGAATCAATTCATCTTTATCATTAGGAACGACAGTAATACCTCCCTTCTTAGGGACACAATGGATAGGACTTACCCACTGACTATCAGCAACGGGATAAATTATACCAGCCTCAAGGAGCTTTAGTATTTCCTTTCTTACCACTTCTTTCATCTTAGGATTCAGCCGTGGTTGATGATCAATAACGGGTTTGGCGTCCTTCTCCAGATTTATTTTGTGTTGACATAGAGTGGGACTAATGCCCTTAAGATCATCAAGAGTATATCCAATAGCAGCACGGTGCTTCTTCAGAGTTTTCAATAATTTTTCCTCCTCCTTCTCTGAAAGGTTAGCACTAATAATAACAGGATATATCTTCTTTTCATCAAGATAAGCATATTTAAGAGTATCAGGCAACGGCTTAAGCTCAAACACGGGATCACCCTTGGGTGGAGGAGGATCCCCTAGGATTTCAACAGGCAAGTTGTGTTTCAGAATAGGTCCTTGTTTAAAGAATACTTCATCTATTTCCCTTCTTTCATTCATAAACATATCATTTTCATGGTCTAGCAAATATTGTTCTAAAGGATCACTAGGAGGTACGGCAATAGAAGCAAGACCAATAATTTCATCTTTACTAGGCAATTCCTCATCACGAGGTTGTCTACGGAATTTAGAGAAATTAAACTCATGAGACATATCATCCAAGCCAATTGTAACAACATCCTTTTCGCAGTCTATCTTAGCATTAATAGTATTCAAGAAGGGTCTACCAAATATAATGGGACAAAAGCTATTTTGTGGGGAACCAAGAACAAGAAAATCAGCAGGATATTTAGCTTTCACACACAATACTTCAACATCTCTAACAATCCCAATTGGGGAAATAGTATCTCTATTGGCAAGTTTAATGGTAACATCAATATCTTCTATCTCAGCGGGTGCAATATCATGCATAATTTCTTTGTATAAGGAAATAGGCATTGCACTAGCACTAGCACCCATATCACACAAGCCATGATAACAATGATCAACTATTTTAACAGAAATAACAGGCATGCCTACCACAGGTCTATGTTTATCTTTAGCTCCAGGTTTAGCAATTCTAGCAGTCTCATCACAAAAGTAAATAACATGCCCATCAATATTATCAGCCAAGATATCTTTAACAATAGCAATATTAGGTTCAACTTTAACTTGCTCAGGAGGTGTATAAGTTCTAATATTACTTTTACAAACCATAGTTGAAGCTTTAGCGTGATCCTTTATCCTGACAGGGAAAGGTGGTTTCTCAACATAAGCAGTAGGAACAATAGGATCATTATAAGTGATAGTCTTTTCTTCAACTTTAATAGGTTCAACTGCTTTTACTTGAAAGTGCGTTATATCGACTAGAGAGGGGGTGAATAGGCGATTTTTATGAATTCTTCACTGAGGAATTTGCTAGTGAGGAAATTCCTTAGCGAAGAACTACTTGCGGCGGAATAGGTACTCAGAAGTAAACATAACAGAAGACAAGCATAGTCATCATGATGAAATGAAGACAAGCACAGAGTACAGAAAGCGTGAACACAGGATAGCACATGATGAAGACAAACAGATTGAAGATATTGAACTGAGGAAATTGAGAAAGTCTTCAGTCAAAGTCTTCAAACACAGATATGACAAGCAAGAAACACAATACTGAGGAAATGAAAGAGTTGAGGAAATAGAACCAGTTGGCTTGGTGAAGACAATGATTTGGTAGACCAGTTCCAACTGCCGTCTCAGTTGTACATCTGGTTGGAGCGGCTAGGTATTTAAACCTGAGGACACACAGTCCTCACCATATTCTCCTTGAGCTGAGGACACACATTCCTCGCCCAATCACTCGTGGTAAGCCTTCAGGTGACTTCCGAACCTTCACAAACTCGGTCACTCGGTGATCAACAATTCCTCTTGGATGCTCTAGACCATGACGCCTAACCGTCTGGAAGAAGCACAGTCTTCAAAGGTAACAAGTGTAGGATCCATGCAGGATCAATCTCTTCAGTGATGCTCAATCACTTTGGGTTTGTAGGTGTTTGGGTTTGGGTTTTGGATTTTCCTCACTTGATGATTTTCGCTCAAAGTCCTCGGAGGATGGGATGCTCTCAAATGACAAGTGTCAGTTTCTCGCGGAGCAGCCAACCAGCTAGTGGTTGTAGGGGGCGGCTATTTATAGCCTAGGGAGCAGCCCGACATGATAAGACATAAATGCCCTTCAATGATATGACCTTTAGGTGGATAAGATATTTTGGGACAGCTGGTGCGTAGCACAGCAACGGCCGGAAATTTGAGGTTCAAATTCCTCAAGGCTATCATGTTCCTCACTTTGTAGGCAATCCGCAGTAGTGAATTCCTAACTCCTCAGTCAGAACAAATTCCTCAGAGACCAGAAGAACTTCGTCTCTGTCACTGAAGAATATGACTGAACTGTATGAGATTTCCAATGGCTTCACTCGAAGGGATTGGTAGGTGTAGGATTTTGAGTTGAGCATCACATCGAAATTTTTCCTTAGTATTTCCTCAACCCACTTTAACAGTACAGTGTTTCCTATGACTCAAGAAAGAGAAAACGAAACTACGAAAACAAAGTCTTCACGCTTCATGTTCCTCGAATGAATACCAAGTCTTCAAGGTCACACCAATCTCTTCACTTTCAAAGTCTTCAGAAAGTCTTCAGAATACCAAAGTCTTCAGTCGAAGAACTTCATTTTTAGGGGTCGACTTTCTCTGTAAATATGAAACTCCTCATAGACTTATATACCTGTGTATACTCATAAACGCATTAGTCCCTTAACCTATAAGTCTTCAATACACCAAAATCACTAAGGGGCACTAGATGCACTTACAATCTCCCCCTTTTTGGTGATTGATGACAATATAGGTTAAGTTTTCAATGGGGATAAACATATGAAGTGTAAATACTGATATTGAGGAATTTGATTGCAAGATATAGAAGAACTCCCCCTGAAGGTGTGCATAGTGAGGAATTTGCTTTTAAAGCAATGCACACTTGAAGAGTTGAATCATGGAGATCTCCCCCTATATCTTGTAATTCATACATGCATTTAACATAATATGAAGAATTTGAAATGCATGATGAAATATGGTGACTGATGTAATTTAGCATGCGAGTAATAATATTAACGAGGAATAAGCATGCAAAATAACGTAGCAGAAGTATCAGACCACCATCGGGTTTAAGGTTACAACTCGATCCAATAAAGTTTCAGAAGAACGAGAGTTGTAACTTAGCAAAAAAAACGCCCATATAATAGGCCCGCTTGAAGACTAACTCAAATGTCTCCCCCTTTGTCATTGAATGACCAAAAGGATCGAAACTGAGGACTAACGCCCCTGAAAATAATCAAGTTGATGAAGGAGCGCCAGCGTTGTCGGGGTCGGTTGTCGTAGTAGGGCCTGCCGCAGTGTCGTCCAAGTCTTCATTTTCATCAGTGTCGCGCGATGAAGAATAGGAGCTGGCCACCAAGGAAGGAACCTTGACCTTCATTTATTTCTTCGGAGGAGGTGCAGACCAGTCAAATTCTTCCTTGAGACCCATTTTCTTCAGATCTTCAGCGCTGTAGACATGAGACAGAAGAGCCCAAGTACGGTTGAAGGTTTCATGGAGGCCGTAGTGGTTTTTCTTCACTGCATTGTGTGTTGAGGTCATGTTGTGAAGAATTGAACCAAACTGACGCTTGACCCATTTATGATTGTGATCAACCTTCTGATGAAGACTGAGGAGTAACTCACGATCAGTCATCACCCTGGGTGCTGTGGCTTGAGGATTTTGCTTGGCAGAGTTGTTGGCGGCAGAGTCATGTGTGGCAGAGTCATCATTGGTGGAATAGGATGCAGCCTTGCGAAATTAACCATCCAATGGACGAATGCCTTCATCTATCACAGCAGCGGCCTTGCCTTTGTCATCAGCTGAGGAAAATGCCCGTTTGAGGACTTCAATCGGAGGCAAGTAGCTGCAGTGGTTCAGAGTGTCAGCTTTATAGTTGAGTGAAGGCCTTGTCCTGATGAATCTCATAATCCATGGTGCATAAGTCTTCAGCTCAAATGGTGACATGGCAATATTGGCCAGAGTCCTCATGAAGAAATCATGGAAGTTGACGGGAATGCCATGAATGATATTGAAAAGCAGATTCTTCATGATGCCAACGACTTCTTCATCATTTGAGTCATGGCCTTTGATAGGACTCATTGTCTTTGACAGAATGCGATAGACAGTCCGAGGCACATACAGTAATTCCTTGACGAGGAATTTGGTTCGAGGGGCCTGCCCTGGCTTCAAAGGCTTCATCAAAACTTGCATGTACTGATTTGTAAGCTCAGGTTCACTGTAGACACAACGTGCACCTTCAAGGGGAGGACTGAGTGGTAGGGCACGAAGCAATTCAGAAGCTCGTGCCTTGTAATGAGTATTTTCTGTCATCCAGTCCATCACCCATGAGTTCACATCTCCAGAATCTCCTGTGATGTGCAGCATTGCATAGAACTGAAGAATGAGTTCTTCATTCCAATCACAGATGTCAGTGCAGAAGTTTAGCAGCCCAGCATCGAAGAGAACACTGAGGACTGGCTCGAAGCAAGGCAGAGACTCCATGTCCACGTGAGGAATATGTGCATGATCGAAGACTTTGTCTTTGTTGAAAAGCACTAAGGAATAGAAATTTGCTTGACTAGTAGTCTAGAAACGCCTCTTCCTTATGCGAGCAGAGTCATATGGGTTGTAATCAGTGAAGAATACATGCTCGCCAAAGAAGTCTTCATCCTTGAACTTTTGCTTTCGTGAGAAGGGATCCTTTGGTTTTGGTAGAGGAGTGCCAGTGAGTTGCATCACTACCTCAGGAATCGCAATCTCCGGTTCTTCAGGCTGAGGAATTTCTGGTTCCTCTTCAGTTGCAGTCTGTGTTGTCACATGATCAGCAGCAGCAGTTTCTTCAGCACTAGTGGATGTAATATCTTCATGCACAAACGAGGTGGGATGAGTTTCTTCAGAGCCCATTAGAACTATTGGTGTAGGGGACTGAGGAATTTGTTGTAGCGGGGTGAAGAGTGGAGAATTGGGATGCTGACTTTCCCAAAAGTAATCATTCATCACAGGTGTTGTACTTCCAATATCCACATCTTCATCTTCCAATTCTTCAACACCAGCCTCTTCAGCTGTGAACTGAGGCATTAGTGAGGATACAACTGGTGTAGAAGGGATCGCATCCACTTCAATTTCTTCATCAATCTGCTCTGACGAAGCAGCAGATTGAGTTTCTTCATCAGATCCGCTTGGGATCTCATAGTCTTCACCAAAAGGAACAAGGTCCTTTGATGGCATGGTTGAAATTGGAACAACATCAATGGGATTTTCAAACAAGATGTTCATAGGCTTCATCTTCTTTGGAGCTGAAGATTCTGAAGCACCTGATGCTTTCCTTTTCTTCGCTGCAGCTCGCTCTGCAGCCTTGGTCTTCTTCACATCTGATGCAGATGGAAGGATAGGAGTTGGTGTAGGCGCGGGAGGAGCTGAGGAATCTTTTTGAATTTCTTCAGGCGCAACTGATGCAGTTGCCCTGACTTCTTCAGTTTCTTCAGGCGCACCACTAGTGGATGCCCTGGCAATTTCTTCAGCGGCTGGAATGGAGTCATCAGCCCTGGAACTAGCATTTTCTTCAGCAGCCTGAAAGTCATCAGCGGTGCTGGCATGTTCTTCAGTAGGCTGAGCAGAAGCTTCAGCTTGAGGAACTTCTTGTTGCGATGGGGCTGCAACATTGGTGAACTTCTCAGTCAGTTTCACAAACCTGATTGTCGGTGTCAAAACCGGCGGATCTCGGGTAGGGGGTCCCGAACTGTGCGTCTAGGCCGGATGGTAACAGGAGACAAGGGACACGAAGTTTTACCCAGGTTTGGGCCCTCTTGATGGAGGTAAAACCCTACGTCCTGCTTGATTAATATTGATGATATGGGTAGTACAAGAGTAGATCTACCATGAGATCAAGGAGGCTAAACCCTAGAAGCTAGCCTATGGTATGATTGTTGTATGATGAAGTTGTCCTACGGACTAAAACCCTCCGGTTTATATAGACATCGGAGAGGGTTAGGGTTACACAAAGTTGGTTACAATGGTAGAAGATCTTGAATATCCGCATCGCCAAGCTTGCCTTCCACGCCAAGGAAAGTCCCATCCGGACACGGGACGAAGTCTTCAATCTTGTATCTTCATAGTCCTGGAGTCCGGCTGAAGGTATTGTCCGGCTATCCGAACACCCCCTAATCTAGGACTCCCTCAGTAGCCCCCGAACCAGGCTTCAATGACGATGGGTCCGGCGCGCAGATTGTCTTCGGCATTGCAAGGCGGGTTCTTCTCCAAATTCTGTGTACCTGTTGAAATAATGTCCGATTTTTGTAATGTAGCGCTCCTTGGCTTCCACGCCCAATAATGGCCGTCTTCCACGTGTCAAATGAATGCGAAAATTCGGGGTGTTTTTACATCCACACCCCGAGCCGCCTATTTAATGGGATGGGGATTCAGATCCAAACCACACCTTCTCCTCTCCGCGAGTAATCATCAGAGCGCCTCCAGCAAAGGTCCATTCCAACATGGCCAGCCGTCGCAGCTCCTCCTCTCGCCCTTCCAGTCCTAAACCTGGAGACTGGGAGAGGTGCTCCATCCCGCACAGCGAGTTAGTGTCGCTTCATGCCAAGGGATTTCTTCCTCAAGCCTATATGGTCCCGGTCCGAGCCGGACTCGCCACCTATAATGGCGAAAAACAAGCGGAGAGCACCCCCAATCCCTCCAAAGGAGAGCGGGTGTGCCTCGTCCTTTATCTAATAAGGGGACTGGGATTTCCAATTCATCCATTTCTCCGTGGGCTTCTGGAGTTCTACAGCCTCCAGCTGCACAATCTCACGCCCGCCTCTATATTGCATATCGCGGGCTTCGTCGCCCTTTGCGAGCTATTTTTGGGTGTTGAGGCTCATTTCGCGCTGTGGAAGAGGATATTCTGCCTGGTGCCCCGTTCTCAAGAGGGGTCTATATATCAAGTGGGCGGAGCCGAAGTGTGGCGCATCGCCGGGACCGGATACCTATCCGGAACCCCAAAGAAGGCGTCCGAGGACTGGCCTTCGGAATGGTTTTATATAGATGATGTCCCGCTACCTGATCCTATCCGGGTCGGTCTCCCCGAGTTCAACAGTGCTCCATTAAAGAAACGCTTAAGCTGGCGTCCGCGGAGCTCTCAGAGAGAAAGCGACAGAGACGTCCTTTACCTGATGGGCCGGATAAGACTATTGGCTCATTCCGGACTAACCATGATTGGAGTCATGGCCACATGCATTATGCGGGGGGTGCGGCCGCTTCAATATAGAGGCCACCCCATGTGGGATTTTAACGGGGAGGATGACGCCACCCGTTACGGTCGTAAGGGGCCGGCCTCGGCTGCCGCTCTAGTAAAGATCTTATCCTCTTTGTACAAGGGAGAAGAGGAGGAATTCCTCCGCGTCAACCCGCAGGGCGGATTTACTATGTATAACCCTCCGAGTTGGGTAAGTGGACGATTTTGCTCGCCCATCTGCTTTATACTCCCATGATTAAATATGTAGTCTAACGACTTCGACGCAGGAACTGCGTCAGGAAGTAAAGGATATAAATAGCCGTCCTCCACAGCCCAAGGATCCAGAACGATCCCTCGATCCGGACTCTGAAGAGGATCTGGACATATCGGTGGAGCTAATTGACGGGGTGTTTCATCAGCTAAGCAAGGACAATACCTTGGTGGCCATTACGGCTGATTACCCAGGGTTAATCCCGGCCTCCCAGGTGACAGAGACCGGAGCCTCATTCACTTGAGAAGGATTCCATTCTCACGCATTTCAGTTTTTTCTGACGACAACTGTGTTTTGCAGGGGAGGTTTCCGAGGCGGGAGGCCAAACCTGCAGCGGATAGCCAACGAGGGGTCGCAGGGCCCCGTGGGGTAAAAAGGAATGTAGTCCGGACTAAGACGCCGGCGCAAAGGTATAGCGCACCATCTATTTCTCTGGTGTTATCCCTTCAGGTCATATTAACGCTCGTGCTCTCTTCAGGACAAAGAGACCTCGCCGGACTATATCCGGAGAGGTTGCCAATCACGCCTCCACCAGCCAGGCTCCAACGCCTGGCCCGGAAGCGGCAACGAACACAAGGCGCGTACCGGACGCTCCTCCGACAGAGGATGCGGACAGGCTGTCTACCACCAATTCCGAGGTGGAGAGTGCCATGAACCACAGGCGTCGCCGGACAGTTCTCCACGACGCTTGTTTCTCCCAAGAGGCATTGGATGCCTTTAATTCGGGAGATGCGTACCTCCGTGCCGCTCAAAATGGTTTAGCTAGAGCCACGGAGCAATATGTAAAAGACATACGAGTAAGAAAATTTTGGTAAATATATATATACCAGTAGCCCCCGAGACTTGAAATAGTTAGAATAACTGATTTAAGGATCATTTGTTATGCAGGTTCTTACAAAAAAGAATACCCTACTGTCCCAGGAGCTGGAAGAGTGCAAAGCCCAACTTGAGGCCGCACTAGCCGTGGCAGGGGAGCCCAAAGAGACCCCCTCTAGTAATTTATGCTTCGAAAGATAAATATGTTGCGGAGTGCGGCATGGGTGCGAATCTGACAAAGAAAATTGCAGATGGCGCCGGATTAAATCCGGACAAGCAACAACTCCTACGCCAGCTGAAGGCTGGTGAGAGCGTGCTGACAAAGGTGAGGCGGGAGAAGAACGATCTCCAAGATGCCAACACCAAGCTGGGCATTGAGCTGAAGGATGTTCGGGCCCAGCTGTCGGACTCCACTAAGGAGAATCAACGGCTTCGCCGCGGCATATATAGTAAGTGCTTAAACAAACTCTGTAAAGGGAGTTCGGCGGGGAAGTCGACTAACAGAGTTATGTCTGTAGGTATGCTAACAGGTCGTCCTGCAGAGGAGATGCCTGGTTCAACGGATGACCTTCTTCCCGAGCTCTCGCAACTGCATGAGCGAGTTCGGCAGGCGATGCAGGGCGTTGCCCAAGCCTTATGGCCATCCCTCCCCAGGCTCGAGGGCCTTGGAGAGCTTGCGGAGAAGCTGAAGGGAGCGCGGCGGCGCTTCCGGATGTGGAAGATTTCAGCTTGCCGCCAAGGCGCTAGGGAGGCCTGGGCCATGGTGAAGACGCGGTACACAAAGGCTGACCCAAACCACATGGCCGAGGTCGGACCTGTGGGGCCTGATGGGAAGGAGATCCCTGTAAGCGTAGTATACGGCCAAGTAGAATTGGCCGCAAAGTATTCCCAGCAGGACTGTAAATTAGACAGCCTGTTAGATGGTATAGAAGAGGAATACAATCAGTCAGAGTGACTATGTAATTTTTAATTGACATGTGTAATGCCTTCTAGCCGGATTGTAGATCGTTTGTCATTGCCGACCTTTTCGCTTCGACCTCGGGACCTGACGGTCCGGAGTGTGTCCGAATACCCTACCGGTTATGTACGAACCGGGGTATGCATGGAGACCAGGCGTATGGGTCATTAGTGCTTTATCAGACAAGTGCCCAACTAGTTATGTTATATTACATGGTTAGTAAGAAACATCTTCTAGAGAGAATAGTTCCGTTAGGGGTTCCTTTCTCTGGGAGGCATGCCCTAAAGTGCATGTCCGGACTGCAAATGTAGGAAAATCATCTGGGGGCATTTGTATAAATAAGTAAAAAAGGTCATCTTTTAGTTCGCCGATCGAATATTCCCTTAAGAACGCTAGCTTTCGGCTTCACCCAGTCTGAGGTACACATCCGGCTGATCCGGCAGTAGCAATCGCAGAGGTGCTCCCTTTACCGCCTAGCCAAACAATCGGGAACGTAGGGGTAAGCACAGGAGCCAGGCAACCGAGCTTGGCCAAAACTTAAGTCATATCGATGCATATAATGGTGAATAAAAGGTACATGCGGAAGTGTGACACATGTGCTGGGCATGAAGCCCGTATAGACAAGCTTCTGTGTAAAGAAGCCCCCAGGTTTAATGAGCGCGTGTAGCGCGTCACTTGATGAGCCTTTAAGGGCTATAAGAGAAAAGGGGGGAAGGAGAGAAATGTAAGACAGAAAATGTAAAAAATGGACAGAGGAAGGAGACAAACACAGAGTCCGGCGCTAGGCATAGAATCTTCGGAGATGGGCGGCGTTCCATGGGTTTGGCTCGAGTCGGTTATCCGACGCATCTCACAGGCGGTACACTCCACCAGTCAGGACTAGCTCGATTATGAAGGGACCTTCCCACTTGGGCTTGAGTTTGTCCTTTTTCTTATCCGGTAGGCGTAGAACTAGTTCGCCAACATTGTAATTTTTGGCCCGTACTTCTCTGCTTTGATATCTTCGAGCCTGCTGTTGATAGAATGTGTAACGGGCTTTCGCCACGTCACGCTCCTCCTCCAAGGCGTCCAAGTTGTCCTGCCGATCGAGCTCAGCTTCTCTTTCTTCGTACATGCGCACTCGCGGTGAGTCATGAATTATGTCGCAAGGCAGAACTGCCTCTGCACCGTACACCATAAAGAATGGTGTGTATCCGGTGGTGCGATTCAGCATGGTCCGCAGCCCCCAGAGTATGGAGTCGAGCTCCTCTACCCAGTGTGTGTTAGATTCCGTGAGGGACCGCACTAGTCTGGGTTTAATGCCGCTCATGATAAGACCATTTGCACGTTCGACCTGGCCGTTAGTTTGTGGGTGATAGACGGAAGCATAATCGAGCTTGATGCCCATGTTTTTGCACCAGAGTTTTACCTCATCGGCAGTAAAATTTGTGCCGTTATCAGTGATGATGCTATTGGGGACGCCGTAACGGTGTACAACCCCGGATATGAAGTCTATCACAGGTCCGGATTCGGCCGTCTTAACAGGCTTGGCTTCTATCTGTTTGGTGAACTTATCCACCATGACCAATAAGTATTTTTTCTTGTGGGTTCCGCCTTTAAGGGGTCCAACCATGTCAAGCCCCCAGACCACGAAAGGCCAAGTGATGGGGATAGTTCGGAGGGCGGTGGGTGGCATGTGGCTTTGGTTTGCAAAAAGCTGGCAACCGACGCATCGTTGGACCAAGTCCTGAGCATCTGCCCGGGCCGTTCGCCAGTAAAAGCCCGTACGGAAAGCCTTGCTTACAAGGGACCAAGCTACAGCGTGGTGGCCACCGAGTCCGGCATGAATTTCAGCCAGCAGGTTCCGCCCTTCCTCTTCGGAGATGCACCTTTGAAGGACTCCGGTAGTGCTTTTCTTATAAAGCTCTCCCTCGTGGACTTTATAGGCTTTAGATCGCCGCACTCTGCAGCGTGCCTCGTTTTGGTCCTCTGGGAGTTCCTGCCTAGTAAGGTAGGCTAGGAATGGTTCTATCCACGGGGCGATGACCGTCATTATTATGTGGGCTGAAGGTGTAATTTCAGTGGCAGAGCCTCCAATTATGTCAGATTGTTCGACGTCGAGGGGTGCAGTTAGGTCCGGGCTGTTATCTGCGGGTTCCCCCTCCCATACTACGGATGGCTTGAACAGTCTTTCTAAAAAGATGTTGGGGGGGACTGCATCGCGTTTTGCTCCAATGCGTGCCAGGACATCCACTGCCTGATTATTTTCTCGGGCTATATGATGAAACTCCAGCCCTTCGAACCGAGCTGACATTTTTAGGACGGTGTTGCGGTAAGCTGCCATTTTTGGATCCTTGGTGTCGAAGTCTCCGTTTATTTGGGATATCGCGAGGTTCAAATCCCCGCGTACCTCTAGGCGTTGAATGCCCATGGATACTGCCATCCGGAGACCATGTAGGAGGGCCTCATATTCGGCTGCATTGTTGGAGTCCGTGTACATGATCTGGAGCACATATTGAACTGTGTCTCCTGTGGGGGACGTCAAGACGACACTAGCCCCTAGTCCGGCCAACATTTTGGAGCCGTCGAAATGCATGATCCAGTTTGAATATGTGCCGTACTCTTTAGGGAGCTCGGCCTCCGTCCATTCTGCGATGAAGTCAGCCAAAACTTGCGATTTAATAGCTCGCCCTGGCTTATAGATTATATCGAATGGGAGGAGGTCTATGGCCCATTTTGCGATCCGGCCCGTTGCATCGCGGTTGTTGATAATATCGTTGAGTGGTACTTCCGAGGCTACTGTTATCGAACACTCTTGAAAGTAGTGTCGTAGCTTCCGGGATGCCATGAATACCGCGTATGCAATCTTTTGATAATGTGGGTACTGTGATTTGCATGGAGTGAGGACAGTGGACACATAGTAGACCGGCCTTTGAAGGGGGAATTTGTGTCCATCCGTTTCCCGCTCGACGACAAGCACTGCGCTGACAACTTGATGGGTTGCTGCAATGTACAATAGCATTGGTTCGCCGGTGTTTTGGCGCGGCCAGGACTGGGTTTGTTGCCAATATGGGTTTTATTTCATCGAGTCCGGCCGTGGCAGCATCCGTCCACTCGAAGTGTTCGGTGCGCCGAAGGAGGCGATATAGGGGCAGTGCCTTTTCTCCCAAGCGGGAGATAAAGCGGCTTAGAGCCGCCACACATCCGGTTAATTTTTGTATTTGTTTGAGGTCCTTTGGGATATCCAGTTGCGACAAGGCTCGGATCTTGGCTGGATTTGCTTCAATTCCTCTACCGGATACAATGAAGCCCAAGAGCTTTCTGGCTGGAACGCCGAATACGCATTTTTTCGGGTTGAGCTTGATGTCGTGTTTTCAGAGGTTATCGAATGTTAGCCTCAAGTCGTCTACTAGAGATTCAACATGTCTTGTTTTGACGACCACATCATCCATGTACGCCTCCACTGTCTTGCCGATCTGGTTTGCCAGACATGTCTGAATCATGCGCTGATATGTTGCGCCGGCGTTTTTCAGCTTGAAGGGCATTGTGTTGAAGCAGAATGGGCCGTATGGTGTGATGAATGCCGTTGCGGCTTGGTCTGATTCTGCCATCTTGATTTGATGGTAACCGGAGTATGCGTCGAGGAAACACAACGAATTGTGTCCTGCGGTGGCATCGATAATTTGATCGATACGGGGGAGGGGGAAGGGATCCTTTGGGCAAGCCTTGTTAAGGTCTTTAAAATCAACACACAGGCGCGAGGATTTGTCTTTCTTTGGTACCATCACCAGGTTTGCTAGCCAGTCCGGATGTTTTATGTCTCTAATGAATCCGGCCTCGAATATCTTGGCTAGCTCCTCTCCCATGGCCTGTCTCTTGGGTTCGGAAAAATGCCGAAGGGCTTGTTTGACAGGTTTGAATCCTTTTAGGATATTTAAGCTGTGTTCGGCCAGCCTGCGTGGGATTCCTGGCATGTCTGAAGGGTGCCAGGCGAAGATGTCCCAATTTTCGCGCAGAAATTCTCGCAGTGCGGCGTGCATATCAGGGTTTAACCGTGCCCCAATGGAAGCTGTTTTATTGGGGTCTGTTGGATGGACCTGGAATTTGACTATTTCGTCCGCTGGCTTAAAGGATGTGGACTTGGATCTCTTGTCGAGTATCACATCATCCCTGTTAACCGTGGAGCGCAGCGCAGTCAGTTCCTCAGCCGCTAAGGCTTCGGATAGTGCCTCAAGGGTCAATGCAGCTGTCTTGTTTTCAGCGCGGAGCGCTATGTCCGGATCACTAGCGAGAGTGATAATTCCATTTGGCCCAGGCATCTTGAGCTTCATGTACCCGTAATGGGGTATTGCTTGGAAGATTGTAAATGCTTCCCGCCCTAGTAGGGCGTGATATCCGCTACTGAACGGGGCCACCTGAAATGTGACCTCTTCAGACCTGTAATTATCCGGCGTGCCGAACACCACATCTAGTGTGATTTTTC
Source organism: Triticum aestivum (assembly GCF_018294505.1). Taxonomy (NCBI): domain Eukaryota; kingdom Viridiplantae; phylum Streptophyta; class Magnoliopsida; order Poales; family Poaceae; genus Triticum; species Triticum aestivum. The sequence continues at coordinate 19,948,215 of NC_057806.1, forward strand.
CTGTGCAGCGCGCTTCCCGACTGGGGATAATTCCTCTAAAGGTTGTGCTGCTTCGCTCGACACGGTTCCAGTCTAATCCCATTTTTTGAAGGGTTTCCTCATAAGTGAGGTTCAATTCGCTGCCTCCATCCATGAGTACCTTGGTGAGGCGAAAGCTATCCACTATTGGACTGAGGACCAATGCGGCTGGTGCTCGGGCTGTTCGGAATTTAGGTTCATCACTTGCGTTGAAGGTAATAGCTGTATCGGTCCATGGGTTTATTATTGCTACTTGATAGACTTCGGCAAGGCTGCGGAGTGTTCTTTTTCGCATATTGTTTGATGCAAAAGTCTCGAAGACTGTGAGAACGGTACTGGTGTCCCCAGGGTGGCTTTCTGCGGCCTCCAAAATTAAGAGGTCCTCGCCAATTTTGGCCACCTGCCGGAGTATCCAACATGCTCTAAGGCCGTGAGTTGGTGTGGCGTCCTCTGTACTATGAATTTTACAGGGTCCATCAAGACATCTTTCCAGTACGGTTCCATGCTCTGTAAAGGGTTTTGGTTTCTTGGTTTTTAACCCGGTGTCTGACGATGATGCACCCTCTTATTTCGGACGGGATTGCTATTCAGGGCCGGATTATCCCAAAATTTTATTTCGGTTTTCCAGGAGCTTTCCATCGCACAATACTTTTGTACTATGGAGGCCAAGTCAGCGAAGCGTGTAATATCACGACGACTTATGGCGTTAAGGATTCCCTCGTCCGTGCAATTACTGCAGAAGATTGAGATTGCGTCTCCCTCGCGGCAATCCTTTATTCTGTTCATAACCAGGAGGAATCTAGCCCACTAATGATGTATTGTTTCCTCGGGCTTTTGCCTGATTTGGGAAAGATCGCTTATGTTCGGGTGGGCGGGTGGCATTGAATCTGAAACCTCACCCAATCTAAGATTCAGAGGCCAAAGAGTTTCCGAACTCTGAAGTTCGGATTCTTGGATGTTGTCTAATGAGTCTAGCCCGTTGCCTGATTCTAAGCTCAGGTCTTGAGTTACATCCTCCCCTCCGCGGGTATCCGGCTTGGAGGGGTCGGGAATTCAGACGTAGCTAGTCCTTAAAATAGATGAAGGGTCGCCGCACTGCGCCTCTACCACGGCGACGTGGTGGGTGGCTTGGGGAGAGTTAATTTCTCTTAGATCGGGTTTAAGCCCAATCTGGTCGTAATCCGTAGCGACCCCCAGGGCGGCGATGCGATCCAAGAGCTCGTTTACGGAAGAGAGCTCCATTGGATCTAGCTGCTTGACAAGTTCCGAGCTGACGTGAAGGTTGCTTTTGATGACCCGAGAGGTCACCGTCGGCGCAACGGCCGAACATGCGGTCATGAGGAAACCACCTAGCCGGAGAGTTTGGCCGACAGCCAAGGCTCCCTTAGCGATGGCGCCATCTTTAAAGACAGGAGGAGGCATCCTTCCTGATTGCGACGGCACAGTGGAACTCTCAATGAAAGCACCAATGTCGGTGTCAAAACCGGCGGATCTCGGGTAGGGGGTCCCGAACTGTGCGTCTAGGCAGGATGGTAACAGGAGACAAGGGACACAAAGTTTTACCCAGGTTCGGGCCCTCTTGATGGAGGTAAAACCCTACGTCCTGCTTGATTAATATTGATGATATGGGTAGTACAAGAGTAGATCTACCACGAGATCAAGGAGGCTAAACCCTAGAAGCTAGCCTATGGTATGATTGTTGTATAATGAAGTTGTCCTACGGACTAAAACCCTCCGGTTTATATAGACACCGGAGATGGTTAGGGTTACACAATGTCGGTTACAATGGTAGGAGATCTTGAATATCCGCATCGCCAAGCTTGCCTTCCACGCCAAGGAAAGTCCCATCCGGACACGGGACGAAGTCTTCAATCTTGTATCTTCATAGTCCTGGAGTCCGGCTGAAGGTATTGTCCGGCTATCCGAACACCCCCTAATCCAGGACTCCCTCACTGACTTTGGCTCCTTGCCAATCAGCATAGTAGGCGTTGAAGTTGTCGCTGAGAGTTTTGATTTCAGACTGAATCTTGATGAGTTCATTAGTTGTCATTTTGACAACGTTGGTCTTCAGATACTTTTCCTTCTTGTACTGGGCCTTCTTGATCTGCTTGGCCTGCTCATATTTCCATTTCTCCTCTTGGATGAAATGAGTCATCATGTGATTTTGACCAGGTGTCAACTTGAAGTCAGGCATAGGAGTGTTTGGGTCCTTGTGCCAGAGATCAATGTAATCTAGGATCGCCCTTGGATCCAAAAGCAATGGCACAGGTGTGCCTTTGGCTCTAGCGGCCCTTTCTTGTCTGTCTCTGATGATATCAGCAAGTTCTTCATTATCAGCTTCGTCTTCTTCAGACGGCACGTGGAAGGCGACTTGCTTCTTCTTAGGACTTGGCCGAGGATCTCGTCCAGCAGTTGCCTTGGTCTTCAGCAGAGTGGGGCCTGATGAAGAATTTGGTGCGGCTGAGGAACTTGCTGAGACACCAGAGGCAATGGAGATGCCCGCAGTCCTTTGGCATGAAGCCATATTTGCAGGTGCTGAGGACTTTGTCAGAACAGCTGAGGACTTTGGAGGAGCTGAGGATTTCGGAGGAGCAGCAGCAGCATGAGGAATTGGTCTTGAGGACTTTGACGACTCTGGCCGTGAGGGCATAGCTGAGGAACTTGGCCGTGAGGGCACTGTTGGTGAAGCACTTGGCTTGCGCGCAGGCTTCTTTGCCATAGATTTCCTAGGCTTGACAGAGGCCTCAGTGGCAGTAGCAGCAGCAGCAGCAGAGTCTTCATTGAATTTCCTCACTGCTTCTTTGGCTTGTCTTGCCAATTTGGCTTGGCGCTTTACCCATTCTTCAGGAAAATCCTCACCGCGTCTGATGCTAGTGGGATCAGCCTCTTGGCCAGGTGCCAATGGGGCTCTTGGGCATGGAGGATTTAGTGTGAATTTCTTCATATACTTTGGGGTTACATATATGTATTCCCTCCATTCTCGTGCCCATCTCCGTTCAATCCTCTGAATGCGCACTTTGCGCTAATTTTTGTTTTCTTTGCCAAACTTGGCCTCATCAGGTGTGCGGTATTCTTTGTAAACGTCCTCGGGGATTTCAAAAGCAGTCATGACCTCAGGCTTCTTTCCTCCTTTCTGTGGCTTCTTTCCGTCTGCCATATTCTTCAGTTGAGGAATTTGAACTATCAAATTCTCTAAAGAAGTATGCAATTTTTCTTCGAGGAATGCTGCAAATGAGTTAAGTTGATGAGAGCCTAGTGATTCAGCAGCGGACATGAGTACTTGTGAACAGAGTATAGTTGCGAGGAATTTGGAGAGGTCATATGCGTTCTCAGAAGGTTTTTCAAAAAAAACAAGTTTGAGGAATTTGACCAGATGAGTCTTGAAGAATTTCACTAAGCATGCTTTGTCTTAGGTTCCAGAGTTGTATAGATCGAAGATCCACACAATTGAGGAATCTTGAAGAAAATGATGCTTAGAGAAACGAATCAAGAACAGATGACATGTGAGGTGTTTTGTGTGTGAGGATTTGAGGAATAAAAACACCTTTGAAGATTTTGTAGAAAATTTTCGAATCAAGGAGGGCAGTAAAAGTAACTTTTAATTACCCTGAGTGAAGAACACGATGAACACAGAGGTGGAGAAGTGAGGTTCGTCGGGGTAGATCTTCCATGCCCTAACTTGGCGGAGGAAGAAGGCTACAGCGGCGGCGGAGGTGAAGATTTCTGCTGCCGGCGCGAGTACGACGACGACGAGGTCAAGGCAGTGAAGCTCTTCCTCACCGGCGACGATGGAGTAGCGGCGGCGCTAGGGTTTGGGAAGCTCGAGCGGGAGAGAGAGTTCGAGCGGAGTAAAAGAAGTGAGGAAGGGGACGGGGGTATTTATAGCCACGGTGAAAAAACTGTTCGCCCGAAGATTTGGGACGAACGTGCCCCTAACCCTTCTCCTTCACAAGACATGTGTCACCCACGTACTGTGAAGTGGAGATTGTGTTAGATCGTGGGTGAATAGAATAATGCATCGTGGGATGCGGAACGGTTTGAGCGGCAAAACCGAAAATTTTTATAAGATTAGTTTTAAAGTTCCGTTCGCAATTTCTTCAGCTGACAAGGACATAGTGAAGATTTTGAACGAGTTTCAAATAGAACGCACATGAAGAATTTGTGAATAGATTGGGTTGAGTATAGCATAGAGGGGGAAGGGTCCGGTCATTTTCACTTAACAGAAAAACCAACTTGAAGAAATAACCATAAGTGAATGCTGTAGAGGACATAAACTCATATATATATATATAACAGATGAAGAAAAACTAAGGAACCAGTGAAGATTTTGCAAAGTTGAAGAATTCGAAAGATTGAGGAATTTCAAGAACTGAGGAAAAACTCAAATTGAAGATTTTCAGCTTTTTGTGGTGGCGTGACCCACCGTATAAGAATGATGATTTCAGACACCGCATACAATTGTCATAGGGTTCTGAGAATCAAATTCTTCATTAATTTCTTCACACTTAGAGTGTTATTCTTCATTGTTTGAATAAAAACATTTCTTCATGTGTTGCACATCTAAGTCATCAATTTTGCATAAGTGTTAGGATGAGTGCCTTTTCAAAGTACATTGGAAGACTCTAAGATATTTAGCTCACACCACAACTTGCTAAATCTCTTTTCATCCAAGGGCTTTGTGAAGATATCGGCTAGCTGTTCTTCAGTCTTCACATGCTCAATAGAAATGTCGCCCTTCAACACATGATCACGAAGAAAATGATGACGAATCTGAATGTGCTTTGTCTTCGAGTGCTGAACTGGGTTGTGAGGAATCTTGATAGCACTCTCGTTGTCACAGAGGAGAGGCACATTCTTCACGTTGACGTCATAGTCCTTGAGTGTTTGCTTCATCCATAGCAGTTGAGCACAGCAAGAACTAGCAGCAATGTACTCAGCTTCAGCAGTAGACAGTGATACGCAGTTCTTTTTCTTCGAGGACCAACAGACCAAAGATCGTCCGAGGAAATGACATGTACCAGATGTTGACTTGCGGTCCACATGATCACCAGCATAGTCAGAGTCAGAATATCCAATGAGATCAAAATCCGAGCCCTTGGGATACCATAATCCTAGTGTTGGTGTGTGAGCTAGATATCGAAGAATATGCTTCCTAGCCTTATGGTGTGATTCCTTCGGTGCAGCTTGAAATCGGGCACACATGCAAACACTAAGCACTATATCTGGCCTAGATGCACATAAGTACAATAAAGAACCAATCATGGAGTGGTATACCTTATGATCGAAGTCAATACCATTTTCATCAGTGCACAGATGACCATTTGTGGGCATAGGAATTTTGATGCCTTTGCAATCTCGCATGCCGAATTTCCTCTGTACATCCTTGAGGCATTTCTCCTAAGATATGAATATGCCATTGCGCTATTGAAGAATTTGAAGACCTAAGAAGAATTTCAACTCTCCCATCATAGACATTTGATATTCTTCACTCATCATATAAGCAAATTCATCACTATAACGTTGGTCAGTACAGCCAAAGATAATATCATCAACATATATTTGGCACACAAACAGTTCACCATTATAAGACTTAGTAAAGAGAGTAGGATCGAGTGAACCGGGTGTGAAGCCATTCTTCATGAGGAATTCCTTCAAAGTATCATACCACGCCCGTGGGGCCTGCTTGAGGCCATAGAGGGCCTTATTGAGTCTGAAGACTTTGTCAGGATTCTTTGGATCTTCAAAACCTAGGGGTTGAGCAACATATACTTCTTCCTCAAGCTTACCATTGAGGAATGCACTTTTCACATCCATTTGATATAAGATGATATCATGATGGTTAGCATAAGCAAGTAATATGAGAATAGCCTCAAGTCTAGCAACATGTGCAAAAGTTTCATCGAAATCAATTCCTTCAACCTGTGTGTAGCCATGAGCTACTAGTCATGCCTTATTCCTCACCACAAGGCCATTTTCATCTTGCTTGTTGCGGTAGATCCACTTTGTGCCAATGATATTATGCTTGCGGGGATCTAGACGTTTGACCAGTTCCCAGACATTGTTGAGCTTGAATTGATGTAATTCTTCTTGCATGGCCTGAATCCACTCAGGCTCCAAAAATGCTTCATCTACCTTAGCGGGATCTGTGATAGAGACAAAAGCATAGTTCCCACAAAAGTTAGATAGATGTGAAGCTTTTGAGCGGGTGAGAGGACCTGGTGCTCTAATGTCATTGATGATCTTCTCAACTTGCACTTCTTTTGCAACGCGAGGGTGAGCTGGTTGTCGTTGAGGAATTTGATCAGCATTTTCTCAGCATCAATTTCTTCAGGATTTTCCTCGGGTGCATCAGCTCGACATTCTTCATGTTCTGGAATGAATTCTTTAGCAGATTCTTCAGTAGGAATGACATCCTCAGTTGCCTTGAGCTTGATAGAATCCTCAGGTGCTGGTTCATCTATCACATAAGGTAGGTGCTCTCTTTGCGAGCCATTAGTTTCCTCGAATCACACATCTACAGTTTCAACAACCTTGTGAAGAACGTTGTTGAAGACTCTGTAGGTGTGCGAGTCCTTTCCGTAACCAAGCATAAAACCTTCATGTGCTTTCGGTGCAAATTTTGAGTTATGGTGAGGATCTCTAATCCAGCATTTAGCACCGAAGACTTTGATATAACTCACATTGGGTTTCTTGTCAGTGAGGAGTTCATAGGCAGTCTTCTTGAAGAATTTGTGAAGATATACTCTGTTGATGATGTGGCATGCAGTATCAATTGCATCAACCCAGAAACGACGAGGCGTTTTGTACTCATCGAGCATTGTGCGAGCCATCTCAGCAAGAGTCCTGTTCTTGTGCTCCACGACGCCAATCTGTTGAGGAGTATAAGGAGCAGATAACTCATGAGTAATACCAAGTTCATCAAGATAGTCATCGAGACCCGAATTCTTGAACTTAGTGCCATTGTCACTTTTGATGTGCTTGATCTTCACACCAAAGTTGGTTGAAGCCCTCGAGGAAAATCGTTTGAAGACTTCCTGCACTTCATGTTTGTAAGTAACAAGGTGTACCCATGTGTAACAAGAATAATCATCAACAATAACAAAGCCATATTGAGATGCTTCATTTGAAGCAGCAGAATAATGATTAGGACCAAAGAGATCCATGTGAAGCAATTCAAATGGACGAGTAGTAGTCATGATAGTCTTTGCTGGACGCTTGGCCTTGGTCATCTTTCCAGCCTCACAGGCACCGCATAAGTGATCCTTGAGGAATTTGACATTCTCAATGCCAATGACATGCTTCTTCTTTGCAAGCGTGTGCAAATTCCTCATGCCTGCATGACCAAGTCGTCGATGCCATAGCCATCCTTATGAAGCTTTTGCAAGTAGGCACACGGCTGGTTATGAATCTGCAGAGAAATCAACAATATACAAGTCTCCTCTCCTAAAGCCTTCGAAGACTTTGGAATTGTCAGCTTCCATAATCACAACACAATGGTACTTGCCAAAGACAACAACCATATCAAGATCACAAAGCATTAAGACAGACATAAGGTTGTATCCTAAGGACTCAACAAGCATGACTTTGTCCATGTGTCGATCCTTGGTGATTGAAACCTTACCTAGACCCAACACCTGACTTTTGCTTTTGTCAGCGAAGATGATATGCTTCAGGTGCGATCATGATAAGGGAGCATCCATCAATAGATTCTTGTCACTAGTCATGTGATTTGTACATCCACTATCGAGGACCCACTCAGTGGCTTTAGGTTGATCATCCTGCAGATGAATTAGTGCAGCTTACGAACTTCATATACTTCAGGAGTGAAGAATATGATATCACAATTCATTAGATCAATTTCATCAAGCAGTAAAACAAATAAAGCAGTAGGGGGACGTGTGAAATGAAAGTTCATTTCTTCATGATTAGCCTGTGTCCTTTCAGGCAATTTGTCAGGTCCCCAGCAAATTCTTCAGACGTTTGAGCACGTCTGGAGACCTGACCCTGCAGAAGAGGTTAGTTCTTTTTCTTCACCACCCACATCTGAAGGGGTGGCAAAGAGTTCATCACTCTGCGGGCTCCATATGAGAATGGTGGCATAGAGGCCAATCCATTTTGCTTCACATAAGAGTGGTTAGGGTAACCATATGAATAAGCAGAGAAATTCTTCGAGGACTTATGAACATAATGATTAGAAGAATAATGCTCATATTCATAGCCCTTGGCTCTTCCCTGCGAAACAGAGTTGTTAGCATGATGATGTTCATATGAGGACTTTGATCCTTTTGAGGAATTTGATCCACGTGAGGAATTTGGTCCATATGAGGACTTGGATCCATATGAAGAATTTGGTCCATATGAAGAATTTGATCTGGGGTTCCTATTCTTCACAGGTGGTGTCATGAGGACATTCACCTGAAGACTTTCAGGGCACCTTTTGGGAACCCAGATTTTCTTCATAGGGGAATCGTTCCTGCAGTTAGTGACAACATATCTAGCAAATACTTCACCATTCTGATTTTTGAACAGTTTATAGTTAGAGTCAAATGACTCATCAGAAGAATGAGAAGATTCACATGTATAACCAGATAAATTTGATGGATCAACTGGAGGTCCCTTTGCAGCAACCCATGAGGTTTTGGGGTACTGCTCAGGCTTCCAATATGTACCATCAGCATTTAGTTTCCTCTCAAAGGCAATACCCTCTTTCCTAGGGTTCCTGTTGAGGATCTGCTTTTTAAGCACATCACAAAGAGTCTGATGCCCTTTGAGGCTTTTGTACATGCCTTTCATGTACAATTCCTTCAGCCCTGCATCGTCAGTGATACTAGCATTGTCCTCGGATGAGGAATTAGTGATAGCAGAGGTAGGTGAAGAATTTGTAACATTAGAAGCATTTGAACATTCAGGTGAAGAATTAGCAGATTCACGTTCAATGCATTTCAAACATGGAGGAACAAATTCTTCCTGTGCAGCGCTGATTTGTTGAGCAAGTAATGAATCACTCTCCTTCTGAAGATCTTCAGAACTCACTCTTAGCTTCTCAAGATCTTGCTTTCTTTGAAAAAAATCATAAGAAAGCTTCTCATCATTAGATAAGAGAGTGTTATGATGACCTTGAAGGTTGTCAAACCTGGTCTGAAGTCTCTGAAGATTTTCAGTCAAGGTTTTAGTGCGATCCATTTCTTCACCCAACATATCATCACTTTTGTCTAGCATGTTTTGAACCTTTTCAAAAGCCCTTTGTTGTTTCATAGCAATCTTAGCAAGTTTAGAATAGCTGGGCTTAAGGTTTTCATCAGATTCATTTTCACTAGAGTCAGAGGAGGTATATTTGAGTACCTTGGCACCCTTTGCCATGAAGCAATAGGTGGGAGCGTAGTCATCATTGTCTTCATCAGCCTTGTTGGTGAGGTCATTTTCTTCAGAGTTGAAGATAGACTTGCTGACGAACGCAGTAGCGAGGGCTAGGCTCGCCACACCAGACTCAGAGTCCTCAGATGCCTCCTCTTCCTCTTGTTCCTCAGATTCAGCTTCAGAGTCCATTTCCTTGCCAATGAATGCCCGAGCCTTCTTGGAGCTTCTCTTCTTGTGAGATGAAGACTTTGAGGATTTTGATGATGAAGATTTTGAGGATTTCTTCTTTTTCTTCGCATCATCAGAACTGTAATCCTTGTATTTATACTTCTTTGATTCCTTTTCCCACTGAGGACAATCTTGGATGTAGTGTCCAGGTTTCTTGCACTTGTGACAAAGCCTTTTCTTGTAGTCACTTGATGAGGAATCATTGCTCCTTAAGGGTCTTCCAAAGCGACCACGTCTTGAGAACTTCTGGAATTTCTTCATGAGCAGTGCTAGATCATGACTCAGTTCTTCAGGGTCACCAAGGCTGCTACCAGAGTCTTCATCTTCCAACTCAGATACTGCCTTGGCCTTAAGTGCACGTGATCTGCCATAGCTCGAACCATAGAGATCTATCTTTTCAGCAAGCTAGAACTCAAGAGCGTTTAGCCTCTCGAGGATATCAGCCGGGTCAAGTGACTTGTAATCAGCACACTCTTGTATCATCAATGCCAGAGTGTCAAATAAGGAGTCAAGCGATCTCAGCAATTTCTTCACCACCTCATGGTCGATGATGTCAGTTGCACCAAGTAATTGAAGCTCATTTGAGATGTCAGTGAGGCGATCGAAGGTTTGCTGAACATTTTCATTGTCGAGTCTTTTGAAGCGGTTGAAGAGATTGCGAAGAACATCAACTCGAGAGTCACGTTGAGTTGAAACTCCTTCATTGACTTTGGACAGCCTATCCCAGATAAGCTTGGCAGTTTCCAAAGCACTCACTCTTCCATACTGTCCTTTGCTCAGATGGCCACATATGATATTCTTCCCTTGAGAATCGAGTTGCTTGAATCTCTTCACATTGGTAGCATTCAGTGAGGGTGAGACAGAGGGAACACCATTTTCCACAACATACTAGAGATCGTTATCAATTGCTTCAAGATGCATTCGCATCTTATTCTTCTAGTAGGGGTACTCCGTCCCATCGAAGGTAGGACACCCAGCAGAGACCTTGATCATACCTGCGGTCGACATAACTAAAACTCCAGGTGGTTAAACCAAAATCACACAGAACAAGGGAGTACCTCGCTCTGATACCAATTGAAAGTGCATTATATCGACTAGAGGGGGGGTGAATAGGCGATTTTTATGAATTCTTCACTGAGGAATTTGCTAGTGAGGAAATTCCTTAGCGAAGAACTACTTGCAGCGGAATAAGTACTCAGAAGTAAACATAACAGAAGACAAGCATAGTCCTCATGATGAAATGAAGACAAGCACAGAGTACAGAAAGCGTGAACACAGGATAGCATAGGATGAAGACAAATAGACTGAAGAAATTGAACTGAGGAAATTGAGGAAGTCTTCAGTCAAAGTCTTCAAACACAGATATGACAAGCAAACAACACAATACTGAGGAAATGAAAGAGTTGAGGAAATAGAACCAGTTGGCTTGGTGAAGACAATGATTTGGTAGACCAGTTCCAACTGCTGTCTCCGTTGTACATCTGGTTGGAGTGGCTAGGTATTTAAACCTGAGGACACACACTCCCGGACACACAGTCCTCACCGTATTCTCCTTGAGCTGAGGACACACAATCCTCGCCCAATCACTCGTGGTAAGTCTTCAGGTGAATTCCGAACCTTCACAAACTCGGTCACTCGACGATCCACAATTCCTCTTGGATGCTCTAGACCATGACGCCTAACCGTCTGGAAGAAGCATAGTCTTCAAAGTAACAAGCGTCGGATCCATGCAGGATCAATCTCTTCAGTGATGCTCAATCACTTTGGGTTTGTAGGTGTTTGGGTTTGGGTTTTGGATTTTCCTCACTTGATGATTTTCGCTCAAAGTCCTCGGAGGATGGGATGCTCTCAAATGACAAGTGTCGGTTTCTCGATGAGCAGCCAACCAACTAGTGGTTGTAGGGGGCGGCTATTTATAGCCTAGGGAGCAGCCCGACATGATAAGACATAAATACCCTTCAATGATATGACCGTTAGGTGGATAAGATATTTTGGGACAGCTGGCGCGTAGCACAGCAACGGTCGGAAAGTTGAGGTTCAAATTCCTCAGGGCTATCATGTTCCTCACTTTGTAGGCAATCTACACTAGCGAATTCCTAACTCCTCAGTCAGAACAAATTCCTCAGAGACCAGAAGAACTTCGTCTCTGTCACTGAAGAATATGACTGAACTGTATGAGATTTCCAATGGCTTCACTCGAAGGGATTGGTAGGTGTAGGATTTTGAGTTGAGCATCACATGGAAATTTTTCCTTAGTATTTCCTCGACCCCCTTTAACAGTACGGTGTTTCCTATGACTCAAGAAAGAGAAAACGAAATTACGAAAACAAAAGTCTTCACGCTTCATGTTCCTCGAATGAATACCAAGTCTTCAAGGTCACACCAATTTCTTTACTTTCAAAGTCTTCAGAAAGTCTTCAGAATACCAAAGTATTCAGTCGAAGAACTTCATTTTTAGGGGTTGACTTTCTCTGTAAATATCAAACTCCTCATAGACTTATATACCTGTGTATACTCATAAACGCATTAGTCCCTTAACCTATAAGTCTTCAATACACCAAAATCACTAAGGGGCACTAGATGCACTTACATTACTTCTATGGGAGGATGATATTTAAACCACTTCTCCTTGGGGAGATCAACATGAGCAGCAAAAGATTCACAAAAATAAGCTACTATCTTAGAGTCAAGTCCATATTTAGTGCTAAATTTATGAAAAACATCGGTATCCATAAAAGATTTAACACAATTAAACTTGGGTGTTATACCTGACTCCTTACCTTCCTCGAGATCCCAATATTCAGAGTTGCGTTTAATTCTTTCCAATAAATCCCATTTGAATTCAATAGTCTTCATCATAAAGGAACCAGTATAAGAAGTATCGAGCATGGAGCGATTATTGTCATAATGCCGAGCATAAATTTTTTGAATAATCATCTCTCTTGAGAGCTCATGATTGGGGCATGAATATAACATTGACTTAAGCCTCCCCCAAGCTTGAGTGATGCTTTCTCCTTCGCAAGGCAAAAAATTATATATATAATTACGATCACGATGAACAAGATGCATAGGATAAAACTTCTGATGGAATTCCAATTTCAACCGTTTGTAGTCCCATGATCCCATATCATCACATAAACTATACCATGTCAATGCATCTCCCTTCAAAGATAAAGGGAAGACCTTCTTCTTGATAACATCATCGGGCATACCTGCAAGCTTAAATAATCCACAAACTTCATCCTCATAGATTAAGTGTAAATCGGGATGCAATGTTCCATCTCCTGCAAAAGGATTAGCTAGCAGCTTCTCTATCATACCCGAAGGAATTTCAAAGTAAACATTTTCATCTTCAGTCGGTTCAGTAGGTTGAGGAGCAACTCTTTACTCTACTGGTCGAGGTGAAGATACCCCGAACAAGCCCCTCAAAGGATTACTTTCCATAGTAACAAGTGACAGTAAATTTCAGCACACTATATAAATTTTTCCTTACCAAATTCCACCTACCAAAGGCGCTTCCCTCCACGACAACGGCGCCAGAAAAGAGTCTTGATTACCCACAAGTGTAGGGGATCTATCATAGTCCTTTCAATAAGTAAGAGTGTCGAACCCAACGAGGAGCAGAAGGAAATGACAAGCGGTTTTCAGCAAGGTATTCTCTGCAAGCACTGAAATTATAGGTAACAGATAGTTGTGTGATAAGATAATTTGTAACGGGTAGCAAGTAAAAAAAGTAAATAAAGTGCAGCAAGATGGCCCAATCCTTTTTGTAGCAAAGGACAAGCCTGGACGAACTCTTATATAGAGAAAAGCGCTCTCGAGGACACGTGGGAATTATCGTCAAGCTAGTTTTCATCACGTTCATATGATTCACGTTCGGTACTTTGATAATTTGATATGTGGGTGGACCGATGCTTGGGTGCTGTCCTTACTTGGACAAGCATCCCACTTATGATTAACTCCTATTACAAGCATCCTCAACTACAAAAGAAGTATTAAGGTAAACCTAACCATAGCATGAAACATATGGATCCAAATCAGCCCCTTACAAAGCAACGCATAAACTAGGGTTTAAGCTTCTGTCACTCTAGCAACTCATCATCTACTTATTACTTACTAATGCCTTCCTCTAGGCCCAAACAATGGTGAAGTGTCATGTAGTCGACGTTCACATAACACCACTAGAGGAGAGACAACATACATCTCATCGAAATATCGAACGAATACCAAATTCACATGACTACTAATAGCAAGACTTCTCCCATGTTCTCAGGAACAAACATAACTACTCACAAAGCATATTCATGTTCATAATCAGAGGGGTATTAATATGCATAATGGATCTGACATATGATCTTCCACCAAATAAACCAACTAGCATCAACTACAAGGAGTAATCAACACTACTAGCAACCTATAGGTACCAATCCCAGGCTATGAGACAAAGATTGGATACAAGAGATAAACTAGGGTTTGAGAGGAGATGGTGTTGGTGAAGATGTTGATGGAGATTGGCCCCCTCCCGATGGGAGGAGCGTTGGTGATGACGATGGCGATGATTTCCCCCTCCCGGAGGGAAGTGTCCCCGGCAAAACATCTCCGCCAGAGCCCTAGATTGGTTTCGCCAAGGTTCCGCCTCGTGGTGGCGGAGCCTCGTCCCGAAAGCTTGCTTATAATTTTTTCTCGGACGAAAGACTTCATATAGCAGAAGATGGGCATCGGAGGGCCACCAGGGGGCCCACGAGGCAGGGGTCACGCCCCCCACCCTCGTGGCCAGGGTGTGGGCCCCCTTTGGTATTTTCTTCGCTCAGTATTTTTTATTATTTCCAAAAACAACTTCCATGGAGTTTCAGGACTTTTGGAGTTGTGCAGAATAGGTCTCTAATATTTGCTCCTTTTCCATCCCAGAATTCCAGCTGCTAGCATTCTCCCTCTTCATGTAAACCTTGTAAAATAAGAGAGAATATGCATAAGTATTGTGACATAATGTGCAATAACAGCCCATAATGCAATAAATATCGATATAAAAGCATGATGCAAAATGGACGTATCAGCAGCATGGAGGGTACCTTCCTTCACTACTGCCGCACGCCGACGGCTACTACCCCAACATGGCGTGGCCTCCACTGCCATCGGCGTTGTGGTATCCAGCTCTCCTTGCCGCGCTACATTCCGCTCCATCACCCAACACCTACACCGGTGGTGGTGACTGGTATATGGACACTGGGGCCACTACCCATTTTGTTCTCCCATCCTGGTAATCTTAATTCTTTTCATCCCATCACCACCTCCACTCACATCACCGTCGGTGACGGTTCCTCTCTTCCTATAACGCATGTTGCACATGCTTCTTTTCCTTCTAATTCTATGCCATTATCATTGTCTAACATACTTGTTTCACCATCACTCATTAAAAATCTTATTTATGTTCATTCTCACACTCATGAAAATCTGTTACTGTTGAGTTTGACGAACTTGGTTTTTGTGTCAAGGACGCTCGAACAGTACTCCACTGTTGTGATAGCCCCGACGAGCTCTACCCGATCCATCCCTCATCCTCCACTGCCACCGCTCCGGTTACACTCTCCACCGACGTAGATCTTTGGCATGCTTGTTTGGGTCACCCCAACCCGGTCACACTTCGTCATATTATTAAGAGTTTCAGTTTCAGTTGTAATAAGATTGAGGATGATATATACTTGCCATGCATGTCGTGTTAGCAAACATGTTAGACTTCCTTTCAATAATTCTACCACCATAGCATCATATCCTTTTCAGTTGATTCATAGTGATGTGTGGACCTCTCTAGTTGCAAGTAACATGGGCTACCTTTATTATCTTTTCATCCTAGATGATTATTCTAACTATGTGTGGTCTTTTCTCTTACGACAAAAATCAGATGTGCTACCCACTCTGACAGATTTTTATTCCTATGTCACCATGCAGTTTGGTCGTCCCATTCATGCCCTTCAAACTGACAATGGAAAAGAGTTCGACAATCTCGCCATCTGCAACTTACTTGCCCACCATGGTACTATCTTTTGTCTCACTTCCCCTTATACTTCGCAACAAACGATTGAGCTGAACGTGTCATTCACACTCTTAACGACTATGTTCGCACACTCCTGATTCATGCAAACGTGCCATCTCAATTTTGGCAGGATGTTCTTGCCACATGATCTCTTCTTCTCAATCTCCAGCCATGTCGTCCTCTGGTTGGAACTATGCACCGCATCATTTACTCTTCGGGACTCCACCTTATTATGATGTTTTACGTATCTTTGGGTGTTTATGTTACCCTAGCATTGCCGCTACCACCCCTCATAAACTTGAACCTCGACCCCTCGCATGCATCTTCATCGGCTACCCCTCAAATTCCAGAGGCTACTAGTGCTATGACCCTCGTCTCCCATCGTGTATTCACTTTGCGGCATGTTTACTTTGATGAGAAAGTTTTCCCGTTTCAGCGGGTACCTTGATACGTCCATTTTGCATCATGCTTTTATATCGATATTTATTACATTATGGGCTGTTATTACACATTATGTCACAATACTTTTGCCTATTCTCTCTTATTTTACAAGGTTTACATGAAGAGGGAGAATGCCAGCAGATGGAATTCTGGGCTGGAAAAGGAGAAAATATTAGAGACCTATTATGCACAACTTCAAAAGTCCTGAAATTTCACGGAGGCATGTTTTGGAATATATAAAAAATACTAGCGAAAGAATCAACCAGAGGGGGCCCACACCCTGGCCAAGAGGGTGGGGGGCGCGCCCTACCCCCTGGGCACGCCCCTGTCTAATGGGCCCCCTGGCAGGCCTTCGGTGCCCATCTTCTGCTATATGAAGTCTTTCGTCTGAGGAAAAATCAGAAGGAAGCTTTCGGGACGGAACTCCGCTGCCACGAGGCGAAACCTTGGCGGAACCAATCTAGGGCTCTGGCAGAGCTGTTCTACCGGGGAAACTTCCCTCTGGGAGGGGGAAATCGTCACCATCGATCCTCTCACTGGGAGGGGGTCAATCTCCATCAACATCTTCACCAGCACCATCTCGTCTCAAACCCTAGTTCATCTCTTCTCACTACTAGGGAAAAGCCTATACAACAGAATCTTACCAGCAGCACGCTTTAAAATCAGGCGCTACTGCTAAGTAGCAGTAGCGTGCACGCTATAAACTCGCTGCTGAAACAAGTTTATCAGTAGCGCGCACACTCCAAGAAGCGCTATTGCTAAAATTCCCATGACGTCGCCACGAGGCCAGTTATAGCAGCAGCGCGTTATCATAAAGAGCACTACTGCTACGGACCGTAGCAGTAGCGCATTCGCACAATAATCGCTACTACTAAGTTTACTACAAAAATTTAGTCCCACCTCGCTCCGTGAAGAGAGTTTGTACCACCTTAAATATGTTACTTCTACAACTTTCACAAGCACTTGGTCTTCATTGAACTCTATGTGTAGGATCTGTGGCCGCAATAGGAATCCTCGCAGGTTCTGAAACCAATCGGCGAGGATTCCTATTGACAAATCAAATTGTACACAAAAAGACCATTGATGATCAATGTATTTTTTATGTCTATGTCTATTTTTACATACTGACACATAGCAGTAGCGCGTTCTCGGCGAAAGGCGCTACTGATAGGTCGTTTAGCAATAGCGCATTTTTCTATAGCGCGCTACTGCTATGCCATTCCATCTCCCCCCACTCACCTATCTGATCCAGATCACACTCACACACACTCACTCTGTCTCCTCCTCATCACCCCCCGCGCCGCCGGTCCTCCCCCATCGCCCCTCCTCCGATCTGCGCCGTTGTCACCTCATCCTCCTCACTGGACTCGGTACCGGCCTCCTCTTCCGTCCTTCCTCCACTCGCCGCTGGCCGGCCCCTCCTCGCTCCGCCTTCCTCCTCGATTCGTCCTCCCTCCACTCGCCACTGGCCAGCCCCTCCTCGCTCCGCCTTCCTCCTCCGTCCTACTATCTTCTCCCTCCTCGAGTCGCCCCTCCTTCTCCCTCCTCCCTGCTACATTTTGATTTAGTAGGCTAGTTCATATGCAACATTTTGATTTAGTTGATATGATTCAGTTGATTTAGTAGGCTAGTTGATTTAGTTGATTTAGAACATTTTGATTTAGTTTATTTAGTAGGCTAGTTGATTTAGAACATTTTGATTTAGTTGATTTAGTATGCTAGTGGATTTAGTATGCTAGTTGATTTAGTTGATTTAGTATGCTCGATTTTATTGTTATTTTTTCTGTACATGGATAGGTAGATACTTTTGTTTTTTTGTAATAAGTTATTTTTTTGGCAAAATGTAGGTGCCAATTTAGTTAAATTTGCCACTTGTTTGTTTAAACAATTATCTTAGGCAATAGGGGCTAAATTAGGATTATAATTGTCCATAAAATTGTTTCTCGCAGAAGAACCAAAAATATCACATGCTACTGTTTTTCTTTCCTGTGAAGTGAATCGTTAATCATTTGCTCATATTGCTTTAGGAAAATGGCGCCACCACCAGCACCACTATGTCGACTGTGCAAGTCAAGGTGCGCCAGCAGCCTTGCAACTGGCAAGCTGTTCGGCATCTACTTCCAGCCGAGTTTTCGTCATGCGGCGGTAATAAATTAGATGAAATGTAACAACTATTTTATTTTTAGTGTTGGCATTACTGCATTGTGTCATTTTGCTTTTCTTACACAGACCGTCCCATGCAATGTGAGTTTGAAATTCAACAAGCTGACAGGAGACACTGTGACATTTGAGGCTCCTGGGGGGCCGTACACTATGGAGGTCGAGAAAGGACGCAATATGTCGCAGATTGGAGGAGATGGATGGGCCGTTTCCTCGCCCACATGCATCTTACTGGTGGTGAGTTGATCAGCTTCTCCTTCATAGCAGAAAGACCCAAGTTTGCTGTCATTTATCTCAACCTGGTGGAAGATGATGAAGATGATGAAGATGACGAAGATGATGTAGATGACGAAGATGATGAAGATAATGAGGACCCACTCGATGAAGATGATGAGAACCCACTTCATGAAGCCATTGTAGCTCAAAGAATGAGGCTGAGCGAGGAGGAGGTGTGCAACCTATGGGACATAATTCCGCCACGTGATGACTTTGTCGGGGTGCCATTCGTGACCCGCCTGACAAGTACCATGGTCGATCGGCATGAAATGGTATGTTATACGCACCGACTGTAGTAATTTGATGATATGCTTAGTGAATCCGATGATATGCTTAATGTAGAGTCCAATGATATGCTTTGTGGAATCTAGTCGATGATATGCTTTAGTGTAGAGTCTGATCACATGCTTATTAGTGTAGAATCCAAGGAACTATTAATAGTGTAGATTTCCATATATACTTATTAGTAGAATTCATGATTAATTAGTACAAATGCGTAGTACTGTGTCTTTTGATAGTGTAGAAATCTAGACTTAATAGAAATATATTTGCAAGAGTATGTGTGAGGCTATTTATTAATTGATATGTTTTTCTTATTCAGAAATTGCCAAAGAACCTATGTGTGAGTTGTGGTATCGAGCCTGATGAAGAAGGCTCAGCTGGACTACACCTTACCGCAAGGGGCTCCGTCACCACCTGTACTTACCGCATGGACACAGATGGTCGCACACACTTAAACTCGGTTGGGTGGAAGAGATTCCTCATTGTCAAGAATCTTCGTGTTGGACAGGTCATCCTAATTACTATCAGGAACACCCACCGCCCAGGTTTGAGGATGATGATCGTTGTCGATATCATCTAGAACTACATATGTGTGTGTGGCTATATCATCTAGAAGTACATATGATGATCGTCATCGATATCATGTAGAACTACATATGATGATCGTCGTCGATATCATCTAGAACTAAATATGATGATTGTCGTCGATGTCACCTTGTACTGCTTGAGGATGCATGTTGAGTATATATGAAATTGTTAGCTAGTACTCCCTCGGTTCCAAATTACTCGTCATGGTTTTAGTTCAAATTTGAACTAAAACTACGACGAGTAATTTCGAACCGAGGGAGTACTACCTAGTACCTATAATGCTTTATGAAATTGATATCTAGTAGTACCTAGTATCTGGAAATTACAGCTTATTGAAGCTGGAATGGGGAAATGGTGAAAGATATAACAGTAGCGCGGGACCAGGAAATTGCTACAGCGCATTCCGGAAAAGCGTTGTTGATATAGTCAATAGTAGTAGCACGGGTACAGACGGCGCTACTACTAACAGTTAGCTGTAGCGCCTTATTGGTAGCGCGGGTGCCCGCGCTGCTGATAGCCTCAAAACCCACGCTACTACTAGGGTTTTCCCTAGTTTCCAATCTTTGTCTCAAAACCTCAGATTGGTACCTGTGGGTTGCTAGTAGTGTTGATTACTCCTTGTAGTTGATGCTAGTTGGTTTATTTGGTGGAAGATCATATGTTCATGATAACCCACAAGTATAGGGGATAAATTGTAGCCTCTTTCGATAAGTAAGAGTGTCGAACTCAACGAGGAGCTAAAGGTAGAACAAATATTCCCTCAAGTTCTATCGACCACCGATACAACTCTACGCACGCTTAATGTTCGCTTTACCTAAAACAAGTATGAAACTAGAAGTACTTTGTAGGTGTTGTTGGATAAGTTTGCAAGATAATAAAGAGCACGTAAATAAAAAGTAGGGGCTGCTTAGATAAAGACACAACTAAATTAGTTTTAGTAAAGAGCTTTTTGTCACACAAGAAAGTTATTTGTCCCTAGGCAATCGATAACTAGACCGGTAATCACTATTGCAATTTTATTTGAGGGAGAGGCATAAGCTAACATACTTTCTCTTCTTGGATCATATGCACTTATGATTGGAACTCTAGCAAGCATCCGCAACTACTAAAGATCATTAAGGTAAAACCCAACCATATCATTAAAGCATCAAGTCCTCTTTATCCCATACGCAACAACCCCCTTACTCGGGTTTGTGTTTCAGTCACTCATGCAACCCACTATAAGCGAATCATGAACGTATTGCAACACCCTACAGTGGGAATCCCTCATGCTTGCGCGGCACGAAGAGCACTATAGGACAGCACCAATAATAAAACATGCAACTGAAACCAATCACGACCATCAATTAACCCATAGGTCAAAACGTATCTCCTCAAACATCATAGGATAGCCATACATTATTGAGAAATAATATATAGAGTTGAGCACCATGTTTAAGTAGAGATTACAGTGGGTAAAAGAGGGGTTACACCACTGCATAGAGGGGGGAAGAGTTGGTGATGACGGTGGTGATGTTGTTGGTGTAGATTGCGGTGATGATGATGGCCCCGGCGGCGTTCCGGTGCCACCGAAAGCGAGGGGGAGAGAGCCCCCTCCTTCTTCTTCTTCCTTCACCTTCTCCCTAGATGGGAGAAGGGTTTCCCCTCTGGTCCATGGTCTCCATGGCGTGGGAGGGGCGAGATCCTCTCCGAGATTGGATCTTTCTCTCTGTCTCTATCTGTTTCTGCACTCTGGGATTCTTCCCTTTCACCGTTTCTTATATATCCGGAGATCCGTAACTCCGATTGTATTGAAACCTTCACCAAGATTTTTCTCCAAAAATTAGCTTTCTTGCGGCCAGAGAAGAGCATCAACTGCCTTACGGGGTGCCCACAAGGGTCAGGGGCGCCCCCCCTACCTCGTGGCCCCCTCAGGCATCGTATCGCGTTGATTCTTCTTCCCAAAAATCATAAATATTCCAAAAAAATCTCCGTCAGTTTTTATCCTGTTTGGATTCTATTTGCTATGGGCTTTCTGTGGAACAAAAATATGCAACAAACAGGAACTAGCACTGGGCACTGGATCAATATGTTAGTCCCAAAAATAGTATAAAAAGTTGCCAAAAGTATATGAAAGTTGTAGAATGTTGGCATCGAACAATCAAAAAGTATAGATACGACGGAGACGTATCAGCATCCCCAAGCTTAATTCCTGCTCGTCCTTGAGTAGGTAAATAATAAAAAAGAGATAATTTTGATGTGGAATGCTACCTAGCATAATCTTGACCACATAATCTAATCATGGCATGAGTATTAAGACACGAGTGATTCAAAGCAATAGTCTATCATTTGACATTAAGATAATAATATTTCAAGCATACTAATAAAGCAATCATGTCTTTTCAAAATAACATGGCCAAAGAAAGTTATCCCTACAAAATCATATGGTCTGGCTATACTCCATCTCCACCACACAAAATATTCAAATCATGCACAACCCTGATGACAGGCCAAGCAATTGTTTCATACTTTTGACATTCTCAAACCTTTTCAACTTTCACGCAATACATGAGCGTGAGCCATGGACATAGCACTATAGGTGGAATAGAATATGATGGTGGAGATTGTGTGGCGAAGACAAAAAGGAGAAAGTCTCACATCGACGCAGCTAATCAACGGGCTATGGAGATGTCCATCAATTGATGTCAATGTGAGGAGTAGGGATTGCCATGCAACGGATGCACTAAGAGCTATAAGTGTATGAAAGCTCAAACCCGAAACTAAGTGGGTGTGCATCCAACTTGCTTGCTCATGAAGACCTCGGGCATTGAGGAAGCCCATCATCAAAATATATAAGCCAAGTTCTATAATGAAAATTCCCACTAGTATATGAAAGTGATAACTCAAGAGACTCTCTATATGAAGAACATGGTGCTACTCTGAAGCACAAGTGTGGTAAAAGAATAATAACATTGTCTCTTCTCTCTTTTCTCTCATTTTTTTATTTTTTTTCTATTTTTTGCTGGGCTTCTTTGGCCTCTTTTTTTATTTGGGCTTCTTTGGCCTCTTTTATTTTGATAACCTCACCTGGGACAATGTTCTAATAATGATGATCATCACACTTTTATTTACTTACAACTCAATATTACAACTCGATACTAGAACAAAGATATGACTCTATATGAATTCCTCCGGCGGTGTACCGGGATGTGCAATGATCTAGCGTAGCAATGACATCAAAAAATGGACAAGCCATGAAAACATCATGCTAGCTATCTTACGATCATGCAAAGCAATATGACAATAAATGCTCAAGTCATGCATATGATGATGATGGAAGTTGCATGCCAATATATCTCGGAATGGCTATGGAAATGCCATAATAGGTAGGTATGGTGGCTGTTTTGAGGAAGATATAAGGAGGCTTATGTGTGATAGAGTGTATCGTATCACGTGGTTTGGATGCACCGGCGAAATTTGCACCAACTCTTGAGGTGAGAAAGGGCAATGCACGGTACCAAGATGCTAGCAAAGATGGAAGGGTGAGAGTGCGTATAATCCATGGACTCAACATTAGTCATAAAGAACTCAGATACTTATTGCAAAAATCTATTAGTCATCGAAACAAAGTACTACGCGCATGCTCCTAGGGTGATAGATTGGTAGGAAAAGACCATCGCTCGTCCCCGACCGCCACTCATAAGGAAGACAATCTATAAATAAATCATGCTCCGACTTCATCACATAACGGTTCACCATACGTGCATGCTACGGGAATCAGAAACTTCAACACAAGTATTTCTAAAATCCACAACTACCCACTAGCATGACTCTAATATCACCATCTTTATATCGCAAAACTATTGCAAGGAATCAAACATATCATATTCAGTGATCTACAAGTTTTATGTAGGATTTTATGACTAACCAAGTGAATGAACAACTCCTGTCATCTCTCTAAATAGATATAAGTGAAGCAAGAGAGTTTAATTCTTTCTACAAAAGATATACCCACACTCTAACAAATATAAGTGAAGCAAAAGAGCATTCTACAAATGGCGGTTTTCTATGTGAAGAGAAACAGGCAATCCAAACTTCAAATGATATAAGTGAAGCACATGAAGCATTCTATAAAGCCATACTCAAAAGATATAAGTGAAGTGCAAAGAGCATTCTATAAATCAACCATGTAATATCTCATACCAGCATGGTGCATAAAAGAAAATTGAAAACTAAATGCAAAAGACGGTCCAAGATTTGCACATATCGTATGAACGAAACGAATCCGAAAACATACAGATACTTGTTGAAGAAAGATGGGATGCCCTCCGGGGCATCCCCAAGCTTATACGCTTGAGTCTCCTCGAATATTTAGTTGGGATTCCTTGGGCATCCCCAAGCTTGAGCTCTTGCCTCTCCTTCTTCTCCTCACATCAAGACATCCTCGATCTTCGAACACGTCATCCACACAAAACTCAACAAAAAGCTCGGTAAGATCCGTTAGTATAATAAAGCAAATCACTACTCTAAGTACTGTTGCAAACCAATTCATATTTTGTTTTTGCATTGTAGCTACTGTAATATAACTTTTCCATGGCTTAATCCACTGATAGAAATCGATAGTTTCATCAAAATAAGCAAACTATGCATCAAAAACAGAATCTGTCTTAAACAGGAGAGTCTGTAATAATCTGAACATTAACCATATTTCTTGTACTCCAAAAATTCGGCCAAAATTAGGAAAAATAAAAAAAAATTATAGAAATATAGTGCAAAAAGTTTCAGAACCATTTGACATTCCAGTAAAAAATGTAAAATCGCGCACTACAGCCAAAGTTTCTGTCCTGCACCGCACAAACTAACAAGCATTGTAAACATCCTAAAGGCAAACCTTGGCACATTATTTTTATAATACAAAGGGATTGTACAAGGGGATAATTATTTTTGTTGAAAAGTTTCTGTAATCAAGATTCACAAAGTTTCAGTGAGCATGAACAAAGTTCATGGAGCTCCCCCACTTCAACAATGCTTGTCTCTCTCACTTTCACTTTCCTTTTTCAAAAAGTTTTGGGTTCCCCTATTTTTTTAAAAATATATAAAAGCACTCAACAGAAATAAATGACTCTCTAAAACTTTCGGGTTGTCTCCCTGGCAGCGCTTTCTTTAAAGCCATTAAGCTAGGCATATAGTGCTCAAGTAATGGATCCACCCGGATCCCAAGGTATATCAAAGCCAATTTTAATTAACAATGATTTGTGATTTAGTAATGAGAACAAAGTAACATATATCATGCAACAATGAAGTCTAACTCTCTTCCTATGCATCGGCATGTCATAAAAGAACAATTCATGCACACAAAGTAAAGGCCAATGCATAGTATAAGATGTTTCTTGCAATTCTATCGTGTTGGAAACATAAAGAGGCGGTGATATAGTTCCTCTCTCATAATAATTGCAAGTAGGAGCATCAAGCACATTCATATTATATTCATCAAAATCATCATGTGTAGTAGTAAAATGCAACCCATCAATATAATCCTTAATAAGGGCAAACTTCTCCGATATAGTGTAGTTTGGAGAATTCAAAAAGATAATAGGACTATCATGCGTGGGTGCAATAGCAACAATTTCATGTTTAACATAAGGAACTATAGCAAGTTCATCTCCATAAGAATAATTCATATTGGCATCTTGACCATAAGCATAGCAAGCATCAGCAAAAAGGGATATTTCAAAAAAATCAACGGGATCATAAAAATCATTATAGCAATCATCCTTCGGTAAGCACGAAGGGAAAATAAATAATGTATGAGTTGAAGAGTTACTCTCATTAGAAGGTGGGCACGAATCCGCTCTTCCTCCTTTTGTTCTTCGCTCTCCTCATCATCTTTTTCATCCAATGAGCTCACAGTGTCATTAATTTCTTCTTCCATAGACTCCTGCAAAATATTAGTCCCTTCTTGGACAGCGGAGGAGTCCTTGATATATGGTTAAACATAGGCATTAGAAGCATAATTATCATAACAATATTTAAGTATGGAACTTTTTTCAAATTTTTAAAGAGTAGCATCATACTCTTAAATCAAAGAAGCAATTTCATAAGCACCCTTAAAAGCAACAAATTCTTCAATTTGTTGAACATCATAGTAATTATAAACACCCCATACGAACATACAATTCCATTATCACTAAACTCACATTGGTAGAGAAGGTGTTTCTTAGGGTTTTCAGAACAACAAGTAACATCATATATTTCACATAAATTCCAAGCATAGCACTGTAAACGATGAATTTGATCCAGTAAAAGTTTCCCTTTTTGAGATAAGCGGTGTCGCACATAACAAGCATGCTCATCTAAACATTTGCCCTCAACTAAACTAGTTGGGGTTTCAGCACGAGCACATAGGGATCGAAGCTAATCCAAGTAAAAAGCTTCAGGAGTGTGATAGATTTTGAGTGGTTCTTCAACCATTGGTGTAGTAGGTACAACTAAGTTTTTTGATATTTTGCGTTTCCTACCCATAACTAAAGATAGAAAACAAGAGCACAAAATAAAAACTACTTAGTGATAAAGCAAACAAGCACACACGAGAATATTCACCCCACGCTATAACTCCCCGGCAACGGCGCCAGAAAAAGGTCTTCATAACCCACAAGTATGGGGGATCAATTTTAGCCTCTTTCGATAAGTAAGAGTGTCGAACCCAACAAGGAGCTAAAGGTATAACAATTATTCCCTCAAGTTCTATCGACCACCGATACAACTCTACGCATGCTTAACATTCGCTTTACCTAAAACAAGTATGAAACTAGAAGTACTTTGTAGGTGTTGTTGGATAAGTTTGCAAGATAATAAAGAGCACGTAAATAAAAAGTAGGGGCTGCTTAGATAAAGACACAACTAAATTAGTTTTAGTAAATAGCTTTTTGTCACACAAGAAAGTTATTTGTCCCTAGGCAATCGATAACTAGACCGGCAATCACTATTGCAATTTTATTTGAGGGGGAGGCATAAGCTAACATACTTTCTCTTCTTGGATCATATGCACTTATGATTGGAACTCTAGCAAGCATCCGCAACTACTAAATATCATTAAGGTAAAACCCAACCATAGCATTAAAGCATCAAGTCCTCTTTATCCCATACGCAACAACCCCCTTACTCGGGTTTGTGTTTCAGTCACTCACGCAACCCACTATAAGCAAATCATGAATGTATTGCAACACCCTACAGCGGGAATCCCTCACGCTTGCGCGACACGGAGAGCACCATAGGACAGCACCAATAATAAAACATGCAACTCAAACCAATCACGATCATCAATTAACCCATAGGACAAAACGGATCTACTCAACCATCATAGGATAGCCATTCATCATTGGGAAATAATATATAGCATTGAGAACCATGTTTAAGTAGAGATTACAGCAGGTAAAAGAGGGGTTACACCGCTGCATAGAGGGGGGAAGACTTGGTGATGACGGCGGTGAAGTTATTGGTGTAGATTGCGGTGATGATGATGGCCCCGGCGGCGTTCCGGTGCCACCGAAAGCGAGGAGGAGAGAGCCCCCCTCCTTCTTCTTCTTCCTTGACCTTCTCCCTAGATGGGAGAAGGGTTTCCCCTCTGGTCCATGGTATCCATGGCGTGGGAGGGGCGAGAGCCCCTCCATGATTGGATCTGTCGCCCTGTCTCTCTTTGTTTCTGTGCTCTGGGATTCTGCCCTTTCACCGTTTCTTATATATCTGGAGATCCGTAACTCCAATTGGATTGAAACCTTCGCCAATATTTTTCTTGCGGCCAAAGAAGAGCAGCAACCACCTTACGGGGTGCCCACGAGGGCCAGGGGCGCGCCTGCCCCTGCCTCGTGGCCCCCTCGGGCATTGTATTGCGTTGATTCTTCTTCCCAATAATCATAAATATTCGAAAAAAAATCTCCTTCAGTTTTTATCCCGTTTGGACTCCGTTTGATATGGGTTTTCTGCGAAACAAAAATATGCAACAAACAGGAACTGGCACTGGGCACTGGATCAATATGTTAGTCCCAAAAATAGTATAAAAAGTTGCCAAAAGTATATGAAAGTTGTAGAATGTTGGCATGGAACAATCAAAAATTATAGATACGACGGAGACGTATCAGTTTAGATCCTTTATGCATATTAATACCCCTCTGATTTGTGAGTAGATACGTTTGTTCCTGAGGACATGGGAGAAGTCTTACTATAAGTAGTCATGTGAATTTGGTATTCGTTCGATATTTTGATCAGATGTATGTTGTCTTTCCTCTAATGGTGTTATGTGAACGTCGACTAAATAACACTTCACCATTGTTTGGGCCTAGAGGAAGGCATTGGGAAGTAATAAGTAGATGATGGGTTGCTAGAGTGACAGAAGTTTAAACCCTAGTTTATGCGTTGCTTCGTAAGGGGCTGATTTGGATCCATATGTTTCATTCTATGGTTAGGTTTACCTTAATACTTCTTTTGTAGTTGCGGATGCTTGCAATAGGGGTTAATCATAAGTGGGATACTCGTCCAAGGAAGGGCAGTACCCAAGCACCGGTCCACCCTCATATCAAATTATCAAAGTAACGAACGTGAATCATTTGAGCACGATGAAAACTAGCTTCAAGATAATTCTCATGTATCCTCGGGAGCGTTTTCCTTTATATAAGAGTTTGTTCCGGCTTGTCCTTTGCTACAAAAAGGATTGGGCCATATTGTTGCACCTTATTTACTTTTATTACTTGTTACCCATTACAAATTACCTTATCAAAAAACTATCTGTTACCGATAATTTCAGTGCCTGCAGAGAATACCTTACTGAAAACCGCTTGTCATTTCCTTCTGCTCCTCATTGGGTTCGACTCTCTTACTTATCTAAAGGACTACGATACATCCCCTATACTTGTGGGTCATCCAGACTCTTTTCTGGCGCCATTGGCGGGGAGTGAAGCGCCTCTGGTAGGTGGAATTTGGTAAGGAAAAATTTATATAGCGTGCTGAAATTTACTGTCACTTGTTACTATGGAAAGTAATCCTTTGAGGGGATTGTTCAGGGTATCTTCACCCCGACCAGTAGAGAAAAGAGTTTCTCCTCAACCTAGTGAACCTACTGAAATTTTTTACTTTGAAATTCCTTCGGGTATGATAGAGAAACTGCTAGCTAATCCTTTTACAGGAGATGGAACATTACATCTCGATTTGCACCTAATCTATGTGGATGAAGTTTGTGGATTACTCAAGCTTGTAGGTATGCACGAGGATGTTATCAAGAAGAAGGTATTCCCTTTATCTTTGAAGGGAAAGGCATTGACATGGTTTAAGCAATGTGATGATATGGGATCATGGAACTACAACCGATTGAAATTGGAATTTCATCAGAAGTTTTATCCTATGCATCTTGTTCATCGTGATCATAATTATATATATAATTTTTGGCCTTGCGAAGGAGAAAGCATCTCTCAAGCTTGGGGGAGGCTTAAGTCAATGTTATATTCATGCCCCAATCATGAGCTCTCAAGAGAAATTATTATTCAAATTTTTTATGCTCGGCTTCCTCTCAATAATCGCTCCATGCTCAATACTTCTTGTACTGGTTCTTTTATGATGAGGACTATTGAATTCAAATGGGATTTATTGGAAAGAATTAAGCACAACTCTGAAGATTGGGATCTCGACGAAGGTAAGGAGTCAGGTATAACACCTACGTTTAATTTTGTAAAATCTTTTATGGATACCGATGTTTTCCATGAATTTAGCACTAAATATGGACTTGACTCTGAGATAGTAGCTTCTTTCTGTGAATCATTTGCTACTCATGTTGATCTCCCTTAGGAGAAGTGGTTTAAATATTATCCTCCCATTGAAGTAAAAGTAGTTGAACCTATTAAAGTTGAAGAAAAGACTATCACTTATAATGTTGATCCTATTGTTCCTACCGCTTATATTGAGAAACCACCTTTCCCTATTAGAATAAAGGATCATGCTAAAGCTTCAACTGTGGTTCGTAAGAGTAATACTAGAACACCTACACCTCCTGAGCAAATTAAAGTTGAACCTAGTATTGCTATGGTTAAAGATCTCTTGGCCGATAATATTGATGGGCATGTTATTTACTTTTGTGATGAAGCTGCTATAATTGCTAGACCCGATACTAAGGGTAAACATAGACCTATTGTTGGCATGCCTGTTGTTTCTGTAAAAATAGGAAATCATTGTTATCATGGTTTATGTGCTTTCGGTGCTAGTGTCAGTGCAATACCTTATTCTTTATACTAAGAAATTATGCATGATATTGCACCTGCTGAGTTAGAAGATATTGATGTTACTATTAAGCTTGCCAATAGAGATACTATCTCACCGGTTGGGATTGTTAGAGATGTTGAGGTCTTGTGTGGGAAAATGAAATATCCTACTGATTTTCTTGTTCTTGCTTCCCCACAAGATAACTTTTGTCCCATTATATTCGGCAGACCCTTCTTGAATACTGTTAATGCTAGGATAGACTGCATAAAGGATGTTGTTACTATTGGTTTAGGGGATATGTCTCATGATTTTAATTTTGCTAAATTTCGTAGACAACCCCATGATAAAGAATTGCCTAGTAAAGATGAAATTATTGGTCTTGCTTCTATTGTCGTGCCTCCTAATGATCCTTTAGAACAATATTTGCTAGACCATGAAAATGACATGTTTATGAATGAAAGAAGGAAAATAGATGAAGTATTCTTTAAACAAGGACCTATTTTGAAATACAACTTCCCTGTTGAAATTCTAGGGGATCCTCCTCCACCCAAGGGCGATCCCGTGTTTGAGCTTAAACCATTACCTGATACTCTTAAATATGCTTATCTTGATGAAAAGAAGATATATCCTGTTATTATTAGTGCTAACCTTTCAGAGCAAAAAGAAGATAAATTATTGAAAACTCCAAAGAAGCAACATGCTGCTATTGGATATACTCTTGATGATCTTAAGGGCATTAGTCCCACTCTATGCCAGCACAAAATAAAATTGGAGAAATACGCTAAACCAGTTGTTGATCACCAACGAAGGTTAAATCCTAAGATGAAAGAAGTGGTAAGAAAAGAAATACTAAAGCTTCTGGAGGCAGGTATAATTTATCCCGTTGCCGATAGTCAGTGGGTAAGTCCTGTCCATTGTGTCCCTAAGAAGGAAGGTATTACTGTTGTTCCTAATGATAAAGATGAATTGATCCCACAAAGAATTGTTACAGGTTATAGAATGGTAATTGATTTTCGCAAACTAAATAAAGATACTAAAAAGGATCATTACCCTTTACCTTTTATTGATCAAATGCTAGAAAGATTATCCAAACATACACATTTTTTGCTTTCTAGATGGTTATTCTGGTTTCTCTCAAATACCTGTGTCAAAAGAGGATCAAGAAAAGACCACTTTTACTTGCCCTTTCGGTACCTTTGCTTATAGACGTATGCATTTTGGTTTATGTAATGCACCTGCTACCTTTCAAAGATGTATGACTGCTATATTCTCTGACTTTTGTGAAAAGGTTTTCATGGAGGATTTCTCTGTTTATGGAACTTATTTTGATGATTGCTTAAGAAACCTTGATCGAGTTTTGCAGAGATGTGAAGAAACTAATCTTGTCTTGAATTGGGAGAAGTGCCACTTTATGGTTAATGAAGGTATTGTCTTGGGGCATAAAATTTCTGAAAGAGGTATTGAAGTTGATAAAGCTAAAGTTGATGCTATTGAAAAGATGCCGTGTCCTAAGGACATTAAAGGTATAAGAAGTTTCCTTGGTCATGCTGGTTTTTATAGGAGGTTCATTAAAGACTTCTCAAAAATTTCTAGGCCTCTCACTAATCTCTTACAAAAAGATGTTCCTTTTGTCTTTGATGATGATTGTGTAGAAGCATTTGAAATACTTAAGAAAGCCTCGATTTCTGCACCTATTGTTCAGCCACCTGATTAAAATTTACCCTTTGAAATAATGTGTGATGCTAGTGATTATGTTGTAGGTGTTGTTCTAGGACAAAGAATTGATAAGAAATTAAATGTTATTCAATATGCTAGTAAAACTCTAGTCAGTGCCCAGAGAAATTATGCTACTACTGAAAAGGAATTTTTAGCAGTTGTATTTGCTTGTGATAAGTTCAGACCTTATATTGTTGATTCTAAAGTAACTCTTCACACAGATCATGCTACTATTAAATATCTTATGGAAAAGAAATATGCTAAACCTAGACTTATTAGATGGGTTCTCCTACTACAAGAATTTGATTTGCATATTATTGATAGAAAGGGAGCTGAGAACCCCGTTGCAGACAAATTATCTAGGTTAGAGAATGTTCTTGATGACCCACTACCTATTGATGATATAGCTTTCCTGATGAACAATTAGCTATCATAAATGCTTCTCGTACTTCTCCATGGTATGCTGATTATGCCAATTACATTGTTGCTAAATTTATACCACCTAGTTTCACATACCAGCAAAATAAAAAGTTTTTCTATGATTTAAAACATTACTTCTGGGATGACCCACACCTTTATAAAGAAGGAGTAGATGGTGTTATTAGACGTTGTGTACCTGAGCATGAACAGGAATAGATCCTATGCAAGTGTCACTCCGAGGCTTATGGAGGACACCACGTTGGAGATAGAACTGCGCATAAGGTATTGCAATCCGGTTTTTGTTGGCCTACTCTTTTTAAAGATGTCGTAAATTTGTCATGTCTTGTGATGAATGTGAAAGAATTGGTAATATTAGTAGACGTCAAGAAATGCCTATGAATTATTCACTTGTTATTGAACCATTTGATGTTTGGGGCTTTGATTATATGGGACCGTTTCCTTCCTCTAATGGGTATACACATATTTTAGTTGTTGTTGATTATGTTACTAAGTGGGTAGAAGCTATTCCAACTAGTAGTGCTGCTCATAACACCTCTATTAAGATGCTTAAAGAAGTTATTTTTCCTAGGTTTGGAGTCCCTAGCTACTTAATGACTGATGGTGATTCGCATTTTATTCATGGTGCTTTTCGTGAAATTCTTGCTAAGTATGATGTTAATCATAGAATTGCATCTCCTTACCACCCACAGTGTAGTGGTCAAGTAGAATTGAGTAATAGAGAGATCAAATTAATTTTGCAAAAGACTGTTAATAGATCTAGAAAGAATTGGTCTAAGAAACTTGATGATGCATTGTGGGCCTATAGAACTGCATATAAAAATCCTATGGGTATGTCTCCGTATAAAATGGTTTATGGAAAAGCATGTCACTTACCTCTCGAATTAGAACATAAAGCATATTGGGCCATTAAAGAGCTCAGTTATGATTTCAAACTTGCCCGTGAAAAGAGGCTATTTGACATTAGCCCACTTGATGAATGGAGAACCCAGGCCTATGAGAATGCCAAACTGTTTAAAGAAAAGTTAAAATATGGCATGACAAAAGGATACAAAAACGTGAGTTTAATGTAGGTGATCATGTTTTGCTATACAACTCTCATTTAAGATTTTTTGCAGGAAAACTCCTCTCTAAATGGGAAGGTCCTTACGTTATCGAGGAGGTCTATCGTTCCGGTGCCATAAAAATTAACAACTTCGAAGGCACAAATCCGAAGGTGGTGAACGGTCAAAGAATCAAACATTATATCTCAGGTAATCCCATAAATGTTGAAACTTATGTTATTGATACCGTAACCCCGGAGGAGTACATAAGGAACACTTTCCAGAACGTTTCAGACTCTGAAAAGGAATAGGTATGTGGTACAGTAAGTAAACCGACTCCAAAACAGTTCTAATGGCAATTTTTCTCCATTTTGGAGTATTTAAGAAAATAGGAAAATAAGAAGTAGTCCAAAGAGGACACGAGGCATCCACGAGGGTGGAGGGCGCGCCCCCCTGCCTCGTGGGCACCTCGTGTGCTCTCCTGACTCCTTTTTCTTGCACGATACTTCTTTTAGTCGGTAAAAACTTCACTGTATAATCTCCCGAAGGTTTTGACCACCGTATCACGCAAATATCCTCTATTTTTGTTTCGAGCTGTTTTTCTGACAGATCTAGCTCACATGACGCGTCCAAGTGCCCCCAAGGACAAGTTCTTCGAGAAGGTCATCAACCCCTACCTTGCGGAAGTGCTGCAACATCCTCAAACCATTGAGATGTATGAGGGGTTGCTGCACATCCGCGATGTTGAGGGACCAAGGAGGACCGGAAGCGCGGAAACAAGGCTCGAAGCAATGGAGCAACAAGTTTTCAAGTGCTAGGAAATAGTGGAACATGGACTCGACGCCAATCACATAATGATCATGGAGTTCACCAACAACCACAAGCTGGATGCCAAGAACATTGGGGAGGCCATCTTCAATCTTCACGAAAAAATTGAGCACCTCCAAGCCCTGATCTATGACCTACAAAACCAAAACTGTGAGTATGAATATAGATTCAAGAGGATGAGTTTGGCTACAGATTTAAGGATCCCGGAGAATCGAGCATCCTTTTACGATGGTGAGCCTATGCCTTGGAAGATGGACGACAAGCCTACATCATCAAAAACTCCATCATCACCACCATCTTCTTCACCAGCAAAGGAGAACTGAGTATCTGGTATGGGCACTCCCCTTGGCAACTGCCAAGCTTGGGGGAGGTGCCCCGGTATCGTATCACCATCACACTCCTATCTTTACCTTTTTTTAGTTCGATCTTTTTGGTAATATCTTGATCTAGTAGAATAAAGTTTCAGTATGATCTAGTCTTGAGTTTTGCTTTTTGATCCTTCTATGTAAAGTTTCGGAGGAGCCATAGGGGGTGTGCGCGCCTGAGGGAGTCCTGGATTAGGGGGTGTCCGGATAGCTGGACTATACCTTCGGCCAGACTCCTGGACTATGAAGATACAAGATTGAAGACTTCGTCCCGTGTCCGGAAGGGACTTTCCTTGGCGTGGAAGGCAAACTTGGCGATATGGATATGTAGATCTCCTACCATTGTAACCGACTCTGTGTAACCCTAACCCTCTCCGGTGTCTATATAAACCGGAGGGTTTTAGTCCGTAGGACGAACAACAATCATACCATAGGCTAGCTTCTAGGGTTTAGCCTCCTTGATCTCGTGGTAGATCCACTCTTGTACTACCCATATCATCAATATTAATCAAGCAGGAGTAGGGTTTTACCTCCATCGAGAGGGCCCGAACCTGGGTAAAAACATCGTGTCCCTTGTCTCCTGTTACCATCCGCCTAGACACATAGTTCGGGACCCCCTACCCGTGATCCGCCGGTTTTGACACCGACATTGGTGCTTTCATTGAGAGTTCCTCTGTGTCATCACTTTTAGGCCCGATGGCTCCTCCGATCATTAGCAACGACGCTGTCCAGGGTGAGAATTTTCTCCTCGGACAGATCTTCATGTTCGGCGGCTTCGCACTGCGGGCCAATTCGCTTGGCCATCTGGAGCAGATCGAAAGCTACGCCCCTGGCCATCAGGTCAGATTTGGAAGTTTAAACTACACGGCGGACGATCGCGGAGACTTGATCTTCGACGGATCTGAGCCACAGCCGAGTGCGCCGCACTGTCACGATGGGCATGATCTAGCTCTGCCGCCGAACAGTGCCCTGGAGGCCGCACCTGTGTCCGCTCCTACCCTTAGCTCGGAGCAGACCACACCAATCGAGGATGGGTGGTTAGACACCGCCTCGGGGGCTGCAATCTCTACGGCGATCAAGCCGAACACCAGCCTTGTTCTCTGCGAAGCCCGTGACTCCAAGGTGCCGGACTCCTCCCCGGACTCCGAGCCCTCTGCGCTCCTACCAATCGAATCCGATTGGGCGCCGATCATGGAATTCACTGCCGCAGACATCTTTCAGCACTCGCCCTTTGGCGATATTCTGAATTCACTCAGGTCTCTCTCTTTGTCAGGAGATTCCTGGCTGGACTACGGCCGGCAGGATTGGGATGTGGACGACGAAGAAACTCGATCCCCACCCACCACCCACTTCATAGCCACTGCCGATAATCTAAACGACGTGCTCGACTTCGACTCCGAAGACATCGACGGTATGGATGACGATGTTGGAGACGAACATGAACCAACGCCTGTAGGGCACTCGACAGCCACCCCATCTCATGATGTATACATGGTGGACACACCTAAAGGAAGCGACGACGAGGAACACAGGGATGCAACGAGGCATCGTTCACTCGAAAAGCAATCAAAGCGGCAACGTAAGCGCCGCTCCAAGCCCCGCCTCGACAGAGACAATAGCCATACAGACCCAGCCGTAGAGCAGGACGAGCCGGCGGACGACGAACATGCCTTCGAGCAAACGTCCGAACAGGGCAACTTGGATAAACAAACCGAACAACCCGTCCCCGGCGAAAACAGCATTCCGGACAAGCTCATGGAGCAGAAGAACCTCCACAAAAGGCTCGTTGCCACTGTGCGTAGCCTGAAAAAGCAGAAGCGAAAGCTCAAAACTGCGGAAGATGCACTCAGAATCAGATGGAGCAAAGTACTCAACACCGCAGACAAATACGGCGGCAGTCGCCACACCAAAAGCTATCCGAAGCGAAAGCTACTGCCTGAATTTGACGAGGAGGCCTTAGAGCCCCCGCAATCAAAAAATAAGAAAGCTACCCGGTCGGATAGACGACCCCATGGCCAACATAGAGCGGCAAGCGATGCCGCACACAAGCCGGCACGCGATCCACTCAAGGATTCGCATCAAAAAGATGGCCCAGCCAGATCTATCTATGGGCAAGAAAGCAAGCTCTTGTAAGCAATGCAACACAACCAATATCCGAACATCACGGCACACCCAAATACAGGGGTGCCGCACACCCCCTATGTTTCACCGATGAGGTTCTGGACCATGAATTTCCAGCGGGATTCAAGCCCGTAAACATAGAGGCGTACGACGGAACAACAGACCCTGGAGTCGGGATCGAGGATTATATCCTCCACATACACATGGCAAGAGGACATGACCTCCACGCCATAAAATACTTACCCCTCAAGCTTAAAGGGCCAGCTCGGCATTGGCTCAAAAGCCTTCCCGAAAAAACCATTGGAAGTTGGGAAGAGCTCGAGGATGCCTTCCGGGAAAATTTTCAAGGGACCTATATCCGCCCTCCGGATGCAGATGATCTAAGTCATGTAACTCAACAGCCCGGAGAGTCAGCCCGGAAATTCTGGAACAGATTCCTTAATAAAAAGAATCAGATAGTCGACTGTCCGGACGCCGAAGCCCTAGCTCGCCAGACACCTCGGCCAAGAAAAGCCAAGAACAATGGCCGCATTAACAAGCCTCATGACCCGCTTTTGCGCAGGAGAGGACAGCTGGTTGGCAAGATGTAGCACCAGCGACCCAAGTACATCCGAAGTTAGAGATGGAAACGGAAAACCCCGACGCAGCAAGGATCAGTGCCGGAATAAGGGAAGCAGCCCAAAGAGCATGGCAGTCAACACCGGATTCAAAAGCTCGCGGCAGAGTCAGAAAAAGCCGCCCCTCAAGCATAACAGGGATGAGCTATCCAACTTAAACAAAATCTTGGACAAGATATGTCAAATACACAGCACTGCCGGGAAGCCTGTGAACCATACCCACAGAGATTTTTGGGTTTTCAAGCAATCCGGCAAACTCAACACCGAACACAAGGGGCTTGACACACCAAGTGAGGACGATGACGAACCCCACAAGTAGAGCACCAGGAAACAAAAGGATTTCCCACAAGAAGTCAAAACAGTAAATTTACTTCACGTGGCGAACAGAGTGGCGCAAACAGAGATACGCACCATATGGCCTATCCCAAAGGAGTCTCGCCAATGGTTGTTAAAACCGATCACCTTCGACCATCAGGATTACTCTAGAAGTATTCGGAACGCAGGCTGGACTGCACTGGTACTAGATCCAATGATCGACGGACTCCACTTTACACACGTCCTGATGGATGGCGGCAGTGGTCTAAACCTGTTATATCAGGACACAATCCGCCACATGGGGATAGACCCAACAAAAATTCGCCATAGCAAAACCTCCTTTCAAGGGTAACGCCAGGCCCGGACGCCCATTGCATGGGTTCTCTCCGGCTAGAAGTTATGTTCGGCTCCCCCGATAATTTCCGTCGTGAAAAGCTAACTTTTCACATCGTCCCATTCTCAAGTAGCTATCAAGCACTGCTGGGACGCGAAGCTTTCGCCCGCTTTAACGCAATACCGCATTATGCATCTCTTATGCTTAAGATGCCCGGTCCACGAGGCATCATCTCATTAAAGGGGAAGCATTGAGCGCGCCCCCCGCGCAGAAGACTGTGCGGCTGCCTTGACAGCCCCACAATAAAACCGCTTCACCAGCCAAAACACCTAAGCAGGTCGTTAGGACCACGGACACGGCTAGACGAGTCTGGCATTTGATAAAGGCTTAATAGCCGTATACCCCTGTACTAGGGGCTCCGCGCATATAAAACAAGAGAAAATAAAGCTCAATTTTAACCATTTCAATTTATACTTTGTTTATTTAGTATAACTCACGTTTTCGCACGACCTTTTTTAACTAAGTTCCTCTCTTTTACAGATGAACACCGTGCCACGCCCGTCCAGGATACGGCACAACAGAGACACAGGCGCAGACGTGCAGTAGGGACCCGTTCCAAGGATTCTTTTCAGATTAAGACCCTGCGTAAACCTTTTTTACTGTCTCTTGTTGATACACATCCCCTGGTTTCTTGGTATAACCAAGGAGGAGGATGGCGTTTTGGCATGTGGCCACGTCAGAATTTTGCGCGTACCTGGACACTAGGGGCTTATTACTAAGGGCGTTGTCCCGCCCGCCCTCATAAAGACCGAATACCTTAGGGAGTGTTCGGCGTCGCGAGTTTGGCCTTATATGCATCAGCTCCGAATCATGTCTTTGGTCAAATGTTGGGTTGCCCGGCTCCTGTGTTTTGCTGCCTTACGTTTCGCTCTATCAGCTAAGGCGGCACCAGGAGAACTACTGCGATTGTGCTCCGGTTCGGCCAGGTGAGCACCTCAGTAGAGAAAGCCAAAAACTGACTGTCATGATATAGCGTGAGACTGGTCAACCACTCGATGACTTACCGGAATCTTTAGGATTCCTCCGCATTAATGAAGGGCCGTTTCCCGGCCAGGCACATATGTGCCCCGAGTTCGGGCGAGCGCAGGCGCCACCAGGGGCTATATAAGTAGCCTCACTGTCAAACTCCTATGGCTAAGTGAAAGTGATAAAGCATTATAGTCCGATTGCCTAGTTCGCTGCGCTATCA
This sequence comes from Triticum aestivum, assembly GCF_018294505.1. Taxonomy (NCBI): domain Eukaryota; kingdom Viridiplantae; phylum Streptophyta; class Magnoliopsida; order Poales; family Poaceae; genus Triticum; species Triticum aestivum. The sequence continues at coordinate 19,986,846 of NC_057806.1, forward strand.
CCTCCTTTGTAGGACCAATACGTTGGATTAAGTGTGAAAATGCACCTTCTGCGAACACCCCCGCATTATTTGCGTGGGGGCTGAAGCCGACGACTGCCATCTTTCAGATTATATATACATATATCTTAAACGGCCGCACAGGAGGTATTATAATACTTGCAGGCACAAGTATAAAAAGCTTCTACAATTTATCAAAACATTGTTTTACACTAATATATGCTATTCGAACATAGCATCCTTCGAGCACTACGTCTCTATTACACGAGCGCCTTGCAGAACTTCCTGAAAATAGTGCTCGGCAGGTACTCGGCTTTCGTCCGAATCTCGGGACGCAACAGCGGTGGTCTCCATCTCCGCCCAGTATGTCTTGACATGGTCAAGAGCCATCCGCGCACCCTCTATGCATGTTGACCTCTTCATCGCAGTAATATGCGGCACCGCACCAAGGAACTGCTGCACCAAGTTGAAGTAACTTTTCGGCTCTGGCCTCTCCGGCCACAGATGACTGATGACACATTTCATGGCAAGTACGGACAAACTATTCAGCTCGGCCCATTCGGCCAGACGATCGGCTACTGACAGTGGATGCCCTGGATTGTGAAACTGCGACCAGAAGAGCTTTTCCACATTGCGATCTTCTTGATCTCGAAAGTGTTCGGTCGCATCTGCAGCACTCGCTGCCAAATCCAGATAGGTGTCCGTTGTACTCCACATCCGGTCTAACGGAGCATGTTTAGGATCACAGAACTTCCTCCGCAGCATAAAGGGCTTTCCAGCCGTGATATCTCCGGCCTGACGTAGCTCCTCCTTCATAGCTCTCATTGCAGAGCGAGCATCCTTGGCATCTGCAACGGCCTTCTCCAGGTCCGTCTGTTCCGCCTGGTCTTCTTTTTCAAGAAGCTTGCAACGGTCAGCAGCGCTCTTCAGCTTCACGGCCATTTCGGCCATTTCCTTCTTGCTTCGGCAGTGAGCAGCCTGTTCGGCTTTCAGCTCTTCAATTGCCTTTCCGGTAGCCGCATCACTTTTCCTGGCTTGCTCCTTGGCTTGGGCAAGTTCCGCCCGAAGATTCTCCATGGCAGCGGCACCATCTGCATCAAGCACACACATTGTAAGATACTGGCATAAAGCTCCTCTTACTAGGTGCCGCCGGAGGAATTAAATACCTTGTGCCTCGTCAAGCCAATTGTTGACAAGCGCGATGTCGGCATCTGCCACGTTAAGTTGCCGCTTTAGCTCGGCAAATTCATCAGTCCGGCTGGCCGCCGGACACTTCGACACCTACATATGAAGGCGGCATATTAGACCTGGGATTATGATCCTCTACGCGCTGTCACTTTTGACAACGCACAGAGTCTCAGGGGCTACTATCTACACAGGGCGCAACTTATTTAAGCGCAACTGTCAAAAAGTGTACATTATTTCACGTACCTCAAAACCTATCAGCAAACTCCTGACGGCCTCGTGCAATCCGCTCTCCGCGGATGAAATCCTTTCAATCACCGTGCCCATCAATGCACGGTGCTCCTCTGAGATAGATGCTCGCCCTAGCAGATCCTTCAATTCCCCCGACCGTGCACCAGACGGTGCCGGACTCGTCCTATGGCCTTTTTCGAAGGCCGGACATGGAGGGCTTTGGGGGGCCATATGACTACCTTCCGGCCCTGCCGGATTCGGAGAAACCCTCCGCGATGATACCTCAGGGTCGCCTGCCTCGCAAGGAGGTATGACAGGGGGAGGCGTTCCGCTCTCCATCATCTCCGAAAGAAGATCCCCCGAAGACAAGCTCTGCTGAGAAGGGCTGAGGTCCGAGCTACAAGGTAAATTTTCGGTTGCTCATCTCAGATACAAAGTGAGGATTCCCCTCATTTTTTAAAAAGAGAAACTTCTCTCTACTTACGGCTCGGTGGAGGGCTGATCCCCTTAAGGGCATAATTCGGTCGAAGTATTCCCCGGCGCAGGACCCTCTGACGAAGATTTCTTCCCCCGCTTTGAGGCCATGGTCTCCGGGTCATCAGAGGCGGTCCTCTTCTTCCCCTGAGGAGAGGAATTTTCGAGTCCTCCCTTCCGGACAGCCTCCTTCGAGGAGGCTGTAGCCTCCTTGTCCCCTCCCGCGCTTTCCTCCAAAGGCACAACCTTCAACATCCTGACTAGCACGGGATCCGGCGTGGTCTCGGGGAGGGGAGCCGGACACCTGATCAGCTTTGCTTTCGCTATCCACTCCTGTTTAAAGGACAGCTCTTTTATGGGCAATTTTAGGATAAATATACGGATAGCAAGTCCGGGCACGAGGCTACTTACTTGAGTATCCGGGCGATTGCAGCTCAGACCTGCATCCTCGGTCAAGTCCGGACACATTGCTTGTGATCCGAAGAACAAATTATACATCTCCACGGGCGTTGCGCCCATAAAATGTTGGAGAGCTCGTGGTCCCTCCGGATTGAACTCCCACAGGCGAAGGGGGCGACGTTTGCCGGGCAGGGTTCGGCGGATCAACATGACCTGTGTTACCACGACCAGGCCGATGTCTCTTTCTAAGAGATCCCTGATGCGGCCCTGCTGCAAGGGCACGTCCTTGGACGGCCCCCAGTCCAGTCCTTTATGGACCCATGACGCTAGCTGTGGTGGGGGACCCGAGCGAAAGGTAGGTGGCGCCACCCACTTGGTGCCCCTGGGAGCGGTGATATAAAACCACTCTCGTTGCCATAAGCTGAACTCCTCTTGAAAAGAGCCCTCGGGCAATGGAGCACCGGCATTTTTGCTTATAATAGCACCTCCGCACTCCGCGTGCTGTCCCTCGATTATCTTCGGTTCTACTTTGAAGGTCTTGAGCCATAGTCCGAAGTGAGGAGTAATACCGAGGAAGGCTTCACACACGACGATGAATGAGGAAATATGGAGGATGGACTCCGAAGCTAAGTCATGAAATTCCAGCCCATAAAACATGAGCCCCCTCACAAAGGGATCCGTCGGGAAGCCTAGCCCCCGAAGGAAGTGAGACATGAACACCACGCTCTCACCAGGCTTGGGAGTGGGAATGACCTGCCCTTGAGCAGGCAGCCTATGCGAGATTTCGTCGGTCAAGAATCTGGCCTCTCTCAACTTTAGCACGTCCTCCTCCGTGATGGAGGAGGGCATCCACCGGCCTCGGAGGTCGGAACCGGACATTGTCGAAGGTCCGAAGCGCCTAAATATGGAGCCTTGGGTGTTGGAACTCGAGGCGAGGGGCGAACTCGTTTGAGATTGAAAGAAAGGAGTAAGGCCTTGGTCTCTTTATAAGAGGTTGAATACCAAGGGCCCACCCCGTAACCGTTTGGGACTCGCCTTTAATCAAGAAAACATGCCAACGGGCACAATTGGGTTACCCACGTCCGTATTGATGAGAATCCCGTAAATAAAGGGGACACGATCTCTGCTTTGACAAGACGTGCCAAGGAAACCGCCTCGCTAAACGCGCTGAGGTGGGACAGTAAAAACGATTCGAATAAAGGCTTGGCCGTGGTGTGATGTCACGCTATGGAATACATCAGCAGATTAGATTTGTGTAAATATTATTCTCTCTATGGCAATATGTGTAAACTTATTTTTCAGAGCCGGACACTATCCTTTGTGTTCAAAATCTTCTATGAAGTACTTGGAGGAGGAACCCGCCTTGCAATGCCGAAGACAATCTGTGCGCCGGACTCGTCGTCATTGAAGCTTGGTTCAGGGGCTACTGAGGGAGTCCTGGATTAGGGGGTGTTCGGATAGCCGGACTATACCTTCGGCCGGACTCCTGGACTATGAAGATACAAGATTGAAGACTTCGTCCCGTGTCCGGAAGGGACTTTCCTTGGCGTGGAAGGCAAGCTTGGCGATATGGATATGTAGATCTCCTACCATTGTAACCGACTCTGTGTAACCCTAACCCTCTCCGGTGTCTATATAAATCGGAGGGTTTTAGTCCGTAGGACGAACAACAATCATACCATAGGCTAGCTTCTAGGGTTTAGCCTCCTTGATCTCGTGGTAGATCCACTCTTGTACTACCCATATCATCAATATTAATCAAGCAGGAGTAGGGTTTTACCTCCATCGAGAGGGCCCGAACCTGGGTAAAAACATCGTGTCCCTTGTCTCCTGTTACCATCCGCCTAGACACATAGTTCGGGACCTCCTACCCGAGATCCGCTGGTTTTGACACCGACAGCACCCTACCCCCTGGGCGCGCCCCCCTGTCTCGTGGGCCCCTGGCAGGCCTCCGGTGCCCATCTTCTGCTATATGAAGTCTTTCGTCCGAGGAAAAATCAGAAGGAAGCTTTCGGGACGAAACTCCGCCGCCACGAGGCGGAACCTTGACGGAACCAATCTAGGGCTCCGGCGGAGCTGTTCTGCCGGGGAAACTTCCCTCCGGGAGGGGGAAATCGTCACCATCGTCATCACCATCGATCCTCTCATCGGGAGGGGGTCAATCTCCATCAACATCTTCACCAGCACCATCTCCTCTCAAACCCTAGTTCATCTCTTGTATCCAATCTTTGCCTCAAAACCTCAGATTGGTACCTGTGGGTTACTAGTAGTGTTGATTACTCCTTGTAGTTGATGCTAGTTGGTTTATTTAGTGGAAGATCATATGTTCAGATCATTTATGCATATTAATACCCCTCTGATTATGAACATGAATATGATTTGTGAGTAGTTATGTCTGTTCCTGAGGACATGGGAGAAGTCTTGCTATAAGTAGTCATGTGAATTTGGTATTCGTTTGATATTTTGATGAGATGTATGTTGTCTTTCCTCTAGTGGTGTTATGTGAACGTCGACTACATAACACTTCACCATTGTTTGGGCCTAGAGGAAGGCATTGGGAAGTAATAAGTAGATGATAGGTTGCTAGAGTGACAGAAGCTTAAACCCTAGTTTATGTGTTGCTTCGTAAGGGGCTGATTTGGATCGATATGTTTCATGCTATGGTTAGGTTTACCTTAATACTTCTTTTGTATGCGGATGCTTGCAATAGGGGTTAATCATAAGTGGGATGCTTGTCCAAGGAAGGGCAGTACCCAAGCACCGGTCCATCCACATATCAAATTATCAAAGTAACAAACGTGAATCATATGAGCATGATGAAAACTAGCTTGACGATAATTCCCATGTGTCCTCGGGAGCGTTTTCCTTTATATAAGAGTTTGTTCATGCTTGTCCTTTGCTACAAAAAGGATTGGGCCATCTTGTTGCACCTTATTTACTTTTATTACTTGTTACCCGTTACAAATTACCTTATCACAAAACTATCTGTTACCGATAATTTCAGTGCTTGCAGAGAATACCTTACTCAAAACCGCTTGTCATTTCCTTCTGCTCCTCGTTGGGTTTGACACTCTTACTTATCGAAAGGATTACGATAGATCCCCTATACTTACGGGTCATCATACCTCCGGCTAGTCCCTCTTCACCGATGTCCGTCGACGACCCTTCGCCGGTTCCATGCCAAGCGCGCTGGCGGGCTGCTCTCGTCCCGCCTCCTGGCTTTGAGGCGCACCCTGCTTCAGCAGCCGCTGCCACGCTCGAGGCCGGTTCTGCTGCCGCGACAACATCTCCACCAGTCGGTTCCGCTACCACGACAACATCTTCACCAACCCGTATTGCTGCCACCGCCGCGCCTGCGGCCCCTCCTATGGCTGCCTCTAGAGCCACCTCGATGAGCTCCCTGTCGGCCTCTACGCCCGGCCCGGCTTGCTCAGCCGATCCTTTGATGTCCACGACGCCCTCCACTGATTCGGCTTCAACGGGTTTTTTACCGCCTACTTCACCCGTCTTGCCGCCTCCGCCTGCTCGTGTCATGACGAGCCATGCTCGGGCAGGTGTTCATCGCCCCAGCACCCGGTACTCGACTGATGAGTACCTCCTTGCCACCAAGACTTCCATGCCGTCCCCTCTTCCATTGTCAACTCGAACTGCCCATTCGTTATCCTCATTGGCTCATTGCGATGCAAGAGGAATTTGACGCTCGCTAGCGCAACCGGTCATGGCAACTCGTTCCTCGGCCTCGCCACGCCAACGTCATTAGCGGCAAGTGGGTCTTTCATCGTAAGAATCGTCCCAGCGGTACCCTTGAGCGGTATAAGGCCCGCTGGGTCGTCCATGGTTTTCGATAGCGTGCTAGAGTCAACTTCATCGACAGCATTGCTCTGGTTGTCAAATCGGGCACAATCCGCACAGTTCTCCAGCTCGTGGTCTCTCGCGCATGGCCAATGCAAGAGATGGATGTCTCCAACGCCTTCTCCACGGACATATCGCCGAGCAGGTCTACTGCCAGCAGCCCACCGGCTTCGTCGACGCCACTCACCCTGAGCACATGTGTTTGCTTTCGCGCTCTCTTTATAGGCTCAAACGATCACCACGTGCGTGGTACCAGCGGGTCACCACATTTCTGCAGTAGTTTGGGTTCAGTGTTACACGCTGGGCTGCCTTCTATTCGTCTGCGACTGCTTATCTTGTGCTATATGTCTACGACATCATCTTGACAACATCCTCAGTTGAGCTCCTTCAGCAGCTTACTTCTCGTCTGCGCGACAAATTTGCTACTCCCTCCATTTTTATATACAAGGCCACAAACTCAAATTACAGGTACCAAGGTAAAATTTAATTCATGTTTTGTAACCCAACTTTCTTTCTCATTTACTGTGATCATTTAATACACCGCATGCATGCAAGAAAACAGAATGGAGGAAGTAGATGAGTGTCATTATGACTACATGCATGCAAGTATTAAACAAGTTGCTAGTACGAGGAAACATCATTAATTTTTGCCTCGATTACCGTTGGTGGCCTTGTATAGATGCAAAATGTATATTCCATAGTGACCTTGTATAAGTAAATGAAGGGAGTATCAAGGATCTAGGCCCCTTACACTATTTTCTCAGGATTGAGGTGGTTCGCCGAGCTGATGGGTTCTTCCTTCATAAACAGAAGTACGCCTGCAAGCTTCTCGAGCGTGCTGGTATGCTTAATTGCAAACCCGTCTCTACGTCTGTTGATACGAAGGCCAAGCTATCTGATCATGATGGATTACCAGCCTTGGATGCTTCGTTCTACTGCTCCATTGTTGGTGCACTTCAGTACTTGACTCTCACTAGGCCAGACTTGTAGTATGCGGTCCAGCAGGTGTGTCTTCATATGCATTCTCCTTGTGACACTCATTGGAACCTGGTGAAGCGGATTCTCCGGTACATTCGCGGCACTATGGCTCTTGGCCTCATGTTGATGGCATCCCCCTCCACTGACATGGTTGTTTACTCCTACGTCGATTGGGCTGGCTTTACTGACACTCGCCGCCCTACTTTTGGCTACTACGTCTATTTTGGTCCTTCCCTCATCTCGTGGTTGTCCAAACGACAACCTACTGTATCACGCTCCAGCGCGGAGGCAGAGTATCGAGCCGTGGCTAGTGCCATTGCGGAGTGTTCATGGCTACGACAACTTCTTTAGGAGTTGCATCACGGCATCTCTCATGCTACGGTGGTGTATTGCGATAATGTATCCGCCGTTTACCTCTCCGCCAACCCTGTTCATCATCGCCGGACGAAGCACATTGAGCTTGACATTCACTTGGTGCGCGAACATGTCGACCTTGGACACATCCGCGTTCTTCATGTTCCGACAGCACAACAGTTCGCCGATGTGATGACTAAGGGATTGCTTCTTCCACTTTCGAGGAGTTTCGGTCCAGTCTTTGTGCCGCTGGCGACGCTTCAACTGCCGGGGGGAGTGGGGGTGGGGGGTGGGGGGTGGGGTGGTGTTGAGTACGCCATAGTGCATGCATCTTTTGTTTCCATGTACACCTACTCATATTTCCTTGTATAGATTGAGGTAGAGGCCCACCATGTACATCATATATACGTGCATGTTGCACATGATCAATATATTGTGCATTGCAACAACCTCTTACACTCCTCCGTCGCCCGTCGCAAGCGCTGCGGGTTGCAGAAAAAGATTTCTCATATTCGCTAGTTAAGATACTGAATTGTTATAAAAATGATTTATCTCATGTAGTGAAGCCAGTTTAACCCTTGTTTCCTATCCAAGCTATAACTTCAAATCACGCGACACGTCCGGCTGCGGTAACTTCTGAAGCTCGATGGCAACGTCCAGCTCCTGGGTCTTACAACAAACTGAATGTTGATGCGTCCTTCTTCGAGGACTGGAGTGGGGCTGCAGCTGCTGTTCTTCGTAATTGCCGTGGAGAAGCGATTGCCGGGATCTCAGAGCTTATACATAACACTCTTAGTGCACATGTCGCTGTCTGCAAGGACTGGCATTGTGTCACCACCGACCGTTCCTTCCTCGTCGCCCACGCCGCCAGCCGCTCCCGCGAGATGGTCGTCCAATTCACCAGAGACCCGTACGCGGCAGTGCAATCCATGTCTCTTGAGCCGACGCAGCAGCAGCCATGCCGTTTCCTTTGCGACTATGACCTCTCCGGCGACTATGAGGATGTCATATATTCTCTCCATGGTCTGCTTCTGCTAAGACAAAGTTGCGACCTCTTCGTCGTCTGCAACCCGGTCACCAGGCAGTGGACCAACCTGCCCGAGTTGGGTCGGCAATCCTACTGCTCGGTCTTCGAGTGCGGCTTCTACTTCCACACTTCTTCCGGCGAGTATCGCCTTTTATGCCACGCCATTGAGAAAGAGAAGGAAGAATTTACTAATTCTAATTTCAAACCTGAGACAAGACGTCGCTACTACATCCTCTCGGCCGGTGCCATCCTACCACGTCGACTTGGGCCAGCTCCTTCCGACCCATCTGGTAATCTATCAATGTACGAGGTTCCAGTGGCTCATCGTGAAAACCTACACTGGCTCTCTAAGCACCCTCAAGCCAACCACACGAGAAAGATGCTAGCATTCGACACGGCTTCCGAGACATTCAGGCTCATGTCCCAACCCTCGCCAGACAATATTGTGAGGACATCCTTGTTTGAGCTCGATAGGGAGCTCTGCGTCGCGGCTATGTCACAGAGCTTGACATCCCTGGACATATGGGGCCTACAAGACTACAAGGCGGAGACTTGGACATTGCTCCATCGGGTTCATGTGCCGATGCCCGTACTTTACAAACGCGATGAAGTATCGGTGAGCAAGGTAATCTCTCTTCGGAACGGTGCCATCCTCATCAGATGTCCTAAATGTAACGTGGCCAGGATGTACCACCTCAAAGACAAGAGGATGATTTGCGAAGATTTCACATTCGGTAGTGTAGTATATCCCAGATTCCTTGTATTTAATGAGAGCCTCGTGCCACATGCTTTTTTTGACTCCCCTCGCTGCCCGGATCTCGAGACTATATACTTCTTCTAAGGGAGTTAGCATCCTTTTGCAGCAAAAATATTTCCTTCTGTTTTTCTTAGTGGTAGGCAATATGTCGTCATGCGTTTGTGGTGCTTTACCTAAGACCTTAGTTTCTTGGAGATGTTTATACGAACTAGATGACCCGGTTGCGCCAATGGCGCAAGAAGCGAAATAGAAAGAATGTTAGTATTGAGTAAGTAGGAGATGTAGTTGGGAATATAATGCAATGTGGATTGTATTACATCATGTATTAACCACAAATCATGAAATCAGTACCAGAGAACCAAATAATGTACTAACAACCAACATTTCAGCATAAGGAGTATCATAAGAGTGTTTATTTGCACATCAGGAGTATCACAATTACAACTAAGGAGGCATTGTCCCCATTGCTGTCCCTGAGCCCTTCACAAGAAGAGTTTCAAGCCTCGCAACTTCTTCCTCCAGCTCTGCACATACCCTCAGTTACGAACCTAATCCCTCAGCTATGATTATTTCAAGATCAACTTTGTTTCATCGTGGGAAAGCTATCATCCATGCGCATCAGTGATTTCTCACGTGTTCTGCTTAATGAAAACATATACATACATGTATATAATATCACCATCAGTCCTCATGTAAGGCACTTTTCAGTTTACCACTGTAAGGCAATATAAGCCATTCACTTAACATCCATGCAAATAATTAATCGTCCAAAAATGGAAGTAGCTGACTAACATCATATAGCTGGCCAATAAAAAGTAGTTGAAAAACAGTACTAACACTACAGTGGTAGATCAACACATTTAGCTACCACATGGTATTGGTAAGAACGGGATAACATGATAAAGATAAGCTGCTAAATGCGTATAAGTTGAATCAGAGAGCAACATAATATATGGGCATTCGAAAAGAGAAGGTAAATTCTACAATAAGATACAGTTGTGGCCTTATGGGAACTGGTCAAATTTTACAATATGGGCTTCTGAGGTATCATATGATATGTATCAAGCTAAATTCAAGTGTCTAATTATAAATTCAAATAAAAAGAAAATTTATGTGGTGTCTAGCCTTAAGTTTCTTCCATTATTTAGTTATATTGTCACTGTAATCATGCAGTTCAAAGCGTAGAATTATTCAGTAAACTGATGTACTGAAATGAAGTGGCTGTCATCTTTTTCTTTCCTAATTCAGAATCTTCAACCTTAGGTACAGATCATGCCATCGGTCCACATAGCAAAGATAATGATGCAGCCTCTGCCAACAATAGAGCTCTCTCCTCATATTCATAAAGTAATAAAAAAACAATCAAATGGTTGCCATCTTTTTCTTACTAATTCAGAATCTCCAAACTTAGGTACAGATCCTGCCATCGTCCACATAGCAAAGATCAACCATATCACTTGTGGAAATGATGCAGTCACTGCCAACAATAGAGTTCTCTCCTCATATCCCTAAAAATATGAAAAACAAACAAATCAAAATTTATGTATAAAAGCACACTCAAATAAGAAAATCTGAGGCAATATGCACCATGGCTTGATCAGAGTGCAAGACAACAAGAGGAGAAGAGAAAGGCTAGAACCTGCAAGCTCAAGAAGCAGAGCATGTTGTTGAGGCAAGGAATGAGAGAAATCTGAATCGCCGGGTCGTGTCGTCTCGGAAGGTGATGACCACAGGCATACCCTCTTCCACCCCCGCGCCTTCGCCCTCTTCCTCGGGCAGCTCTCGTGGCTTCCAGGTCCAGCTGTTCGATCCTAAAGCAACAGAGTAAATATCGACAATACTTAATTACCATTATAGAAGGGGAGCCTTGGCGCAGTGGTAAAGCTGCTGCCTTGTGACCATGAGGTCATGGGTTCAAGTCCTGGAAACAGCCTCTTACAGAAATGTAGGGAAAGGCTGCGTACTATAGACCCAAAGTGGTCGGACCCTTCCCTGGACCCTGCGCAAGCGGGAGCTACATGCACCAGGTTGCCCTTTACTTAATTACCATTATAGAGATTCTCTCCTACAAATTCATATGAAACATAGTGTGCATAGAAGCAACACGTACAGGTCAACTCCATATATTTGAATGAACACATGCAAAGTATTCCACGGCCTTCTATATGAAATTTAGACCATTTTTGATGCCAAGGTTATAGAGCATTACTTGTCCTGTTTCTGGCACAAAACAATCTATGACTTCAAAAAAAAGAAACAATAATCCCATCATCCTGGTGATTTAGTTTCAAGCATTGTTTCATGTGCTGCACTTACATATATGGACTAGCTGTACATTGCGGTGTTCAACAGGTTCATGAGCATATAATCAATAAGCAATTGTTAAATTTGCTGGCTGTATGTTGCGGTTTCAGTATTTACATATGGAGAATAGACTAGGCAACATGTTTCTACCTGACTTGGGCAACTGCATCCAGGAGAAAGTGTCTTCCACTAGCATTAGTCTTTTGTGTCTTCAGTATTGTTTATGCCAGATATGTTGCACTTGCACATTTTGTACATTGCTCATATGGAACAAATATCCTATTTGGTAACTAGTGTCTGTTTGATTTCTTGATTGATTTCTGTGTATCAGTAACAGCATCATAGCTCATACAGATGAGGCATTTTAATGGAAATTTATTTTCTAAAATTTCTAACGTTCAAATATGGGTGGGCATGTAGATACAAAATTTATCATGGATAATTTGTTGTAATACAGTAGGCATTTGGTTTGTTCTTTCGCTGTTGTAACTTCATTTTTTGGGATGGTTGTCAGATCAGGTATTGGAATGGTGCTTGGCTGCAAGATGGACTGTTCCTCTTTTTTGGGGTCGGAATTGCAGGTAAAGATGTGTTCTTTCGCTATTGTTAGTTCAACTTTGAGGATGTTTGTCAGGTCAAGTATTGGAGTGGTGCTTGGCTGGAAGATGGACCTCCTTTGCATTTCTTATGGTAGAGCTTATAACAGTTCTATATGGCTTATTTCGAGATTTTTGCAATCAGTTTAGAACTTAGGTTAAATCAGTAGCTGGAAGGTGGCCAACAATGATGTTCGTTGTTTCTGTTTTTCTGTGTCGGACTATAAAGCACCATACTAGTCATTGTTCAGTTACCATCTTAATTCTTAGATCATGTTATACACTGATTATGTACTTGGATAAAGCACAATGTTGAAACCACTGAGGTTCCTGGCTACTCAAAAGCTGCACTAATTTGATATTTGCTACCGCTCTAATAGATATTGGATTCAAACAGCAGTAATTTTTTGAGTAGATAATCTGGTATATTGAAATCAGCCAGATATAGAACTGAAAGTAACTGAAGATGCATGTACAGTTTTTTCTGCTTTTGTTCTGTTAGGCGGTAAAGTCATGTCAAGTTTGAAGAACTGTTGAAGTTATTCCGGGTTTTCAGGTTTGTATCCAATATTAGGCCATAGGGACCAAACATAGCAATGGTGTACGGTTTGTGGATTAAAAAACATGATATCTAAACAATAGTCAGCTAAAATGATGTGCTTTCTGTCGTTTTTGTAGCCCTTCTATCTGGTTTGAGATTCATTTGTTTTGTATGTATAAGGATGACTCATTTGGGTTTTTGTGATCCCCATTTATCTTTGGCCCTCTGCCTCTCTGCATGTTGGTGATCCCCATTTATCTTTGCCCTCTGCCTCTCTGCATGTGTGTATCATCAGAACTCAGAAACGAGGCAGGGAGGACATGGCCAGGCCTGCACTTGTCAACCCTCTGCTGCCGCCCAAGGGCCCCTTTCTATCTTTTTTTGAATGGTCAAGGCCCTCTGCCTGTTACAATCACATCCCAGTAGAAAACATCACTGGCCTCCAAAAAAGGTCTTTCTTCGGTAGCACAGTTTAGTTCTTGGATGTCACTCTTCTGGCTATGACCGACATTATGTCTTCTGAATACTCATGTTTTGTGTATTAGGGATGCAGTCGCTGCTGGAAAAACTGTTCGTTTGTTCTTCTTTTATAATTTGTTCGTTCAGTTTTCTAAGTGGTTCATGCTCTGAAAATTCTGTAAAGTAGTATTTTTGGAGCATGGTTCATGCTCTAAAAATTGTGATATTCATGGTTCATGCTTTCGAGACCATTCTGGACTTCACATGTGTGATTTGCTTTTGTCAACAAATATCTACAAATGATTTTTTAAGCTTCACAATTATCTGCTAATGTCGTTAGCTATAATTTAGGGCATGTCATATGTTTTTTTTCCTAATTAGTACTTGGAATCATTAGACATTGTGAAAATAAGTTTCAGCTCCAGTGTCGTACATATATTGTTCCAACCGTTTCAGTTTAATGAAATAAGAGAACTGAAGCTTCTTTGCATTTGGATTGGACATGCATGGTTCAGATGATGGACTCTCTTACCTGAACAAGTGCTGCAATGCGATTCTGAAGGTAAATTCATTGAGCTTGTGAGGGCATTGCGGCTGACTCAAGGGGCACTCTTCAACTAGGCCGATGAAACTGGAATTGTTGAAGAGGAGGACCTGAAGAAGATGAATGTATGTATTTCATTCTTCTAACTATTGTAAAGATATCTATACTCAATACTCCTGTTAAATGTGTCGAACTTATTTTCCATTCAAGTCTTGTATACTATGTGCAGAGAAATGTATGCCCTGCCATGGTTGTTTATTTTCTTGCTTGCATGGTTGAAGGTTGGAGCAAAAGAAGTCCACTGTCAAAAGGGAGGCGTTTTTAAGACACTTTTAAAAAGGGACTTCGCCTGACGCACCGTTTCAGGTAGAAATAGACCTGATGATTCTGCTGGCTGCCAAATTTTATTGTAGAACACTTTCTGCATTGACCTATTATTACAAAGTATAAGTTTGGAGGGTGAAACATCATAAGGCTAATAGAGCTTAGCAGCCCCCCCCCCCCCAGCATTTTTGTTGTGATGAGCCAGTATGCTGAAATGTATCACAAGCTGATCTTTTTTTTAGAACGAAGGCTCAAGAAGAGCCCGGCTTTGAATTAACAAAGCCATCAACCGGCCAGGAATACAAGAACACCAACTTACAAGGAAAGCAAAAAAAGAAACAAGCGGCTAATACAAGGAGCAAAGCGAAACAGACTCAAAGGCAGCAGCGAAAGCAAGAACGCCATGCTGCCGCCAACACCCTACAGGACGGCCTACACCAACCGGACAAGCTACGGACTTGAGAGGATGCACCACCGCGCAAGCTTCGTAATCGTAGCCAAACTCGAAGACAGCACCGACACTCCTCTGGAGCTGCCGCTGCAAAGGGACCCCTGCCCTCTCATCCTGGCTCGAAGGATGCCGCACCGGCAGGCGGCAGTTCGGTTCACCCTAGAACCCAGAGGAAGACGTCCAAGCTGCGCATGAAGAAAGAACTAGGAGCAGACCTGCTAGCTCAGAGCACACCATTCCGAGCACCGTCGTCGTCCGCGGTTAAGCCACACCAAAGGGCTAGAGCCGTCGGCCACAGACGCAGCAACAAGGGCAACAGCGATGAGCCACCGAAGAAAGGCAGTGAAGCGCCGAGCCAAGCTGCCACCCGCCACCATCACACCCGCAACCCGACTCTCTCGCCGCCCCTGCGATCCCCGGGCTGCGCCTCCAAGAAGGAACACGGCACAGATGTGTCGTCGCCGCCCGAATCAGGGGACCTAGGCTTTCACCTAGCAGGGAACGGAAGGAGGGGGGGAAGGATCCTCACCACATCCTCCAGGGAGGAATACGGCGCCCAGGGCGTCGCCTGTGATGTGGCTGCGCCGGCCAGGGGTTTCCCCCGGAACCAACCCCCCTCGACGAGATCCGCGCTGCCGACGCCCGGGAGGACCCAGAACCGGCGATGGAAGGAGCAGATCTGGGCGGAGAGGGTGAGATGCATCTGGCGACGGCAACCGCACAAGGGAGGCCGCACACCAGCGACCGTGGACCGACGCCTCCTCGTCCCCCGCGAGACCGAGGAAGGCGCCTCACCAGCTCCGGCCGGAGTGGCCCGCCGCCCGGGTCACCCGGCGCTCTCCGCCCGGGGCCGCCGCCCCGGAAGCCGAGCCCTCCACGCGATGTGGAGCCGCCAGATCCCCCGCCGCCACCTTCATCGGTGTCGAGCGCACGCCGGCGCGCACCTCTGGCGGCGGCGGAGGGGGAGGGGAGGGGGGAGGAGGGTGCGGCGGCGGCGGTTTAGGGTTTCCCCCGAGTCGCCTCGGTGGAGACGACGCGGGGGCGGGGGAGCGGTCATTTGTTCAACGTTCCTTTTGTCACAAGCTGATCTTGCGTACCATGCTCTGGCTACTCTGCAACATGAGTGCCTCTAGCTGCTGCGGCACTCAGGTCACCGCACGCCTGCCAGTGCCAGCCACTTGGCTGATTCTCTGGTTGGAGTTGAGCTCTACATGTTTTTTCTTTTTGAAAGATCAGGGCTTCATGTTGTTGCAGTGTACAAATTGTACAGGATTTTGCATGATGTATCAGTGTATCAGAATTGAACCGCTCATTTTCTTTATTTTGCTGCAATGCAGGTGCTCTGCCAGGCAAATTCAGTCACGAGATGCATCATGGCGGAACTTTTCTTGGGTATGGCTCAAACTGAAGCTGGCATTTAGACCAAAAAAAGTGATCTGCTTTCATGAAAAACTGGGTATGGTTCTCGGCAGATGCTATTCCATGTTTTCAAGCTCAGAGTGGGAAGAAGGCAGGTTTTGGTTGGCCCTAGCTCCTTTTGCTATTCTGGTGCTGGAGCAAGGAAAGTTAACTGCAGATCAAGCGGCGAAAGGGCTGGCGGCAACTTATCCATGGAAATGGGATTGGCACGTGATGGTTTGCTTTCCTTCGGCTGCCAGGGTCGAATAAGCTAGGTGCTATCTGGCCTTTCCGCTAAAAGGGACAGGAGCTTTTGTGTCAGTTAAGAAGATGTCTTTGGAGGCAATTGCTATTTGCTAAAGGGAAACTGAGTAACTGACTACTGTTTGGGTTAGGGCTGGTGGTGTCCCTGATGAACTTAAGTACTATCAAGGCTTATATGAGGTTGGTTCAGTGTTGTGTTATTGATATTGATATGGGCCTTTTAAGAAGGGAAGATACAGACAAGATTCCTCCTGCAGCCGAGTTGATCTACTAAGATCCATGATGTCCTCTTCAATTTTCAAATCGTTTGGACATCTGAGCAACTCTCGGCAAAAAACACAAATTTGGGGTCCGTAAAAAAGTTTACTGTTCATGGACTGTTCTGACTCGATTTGTCTTTTTTGCTGAGAGCTACTCAAATGTCCAAATGATCTGAAAATTAGAGCGGGCCTCACGCAATAAATTATCTACCATACAAAAATTGGGATTTTTTTTTTATTTTGTATGAATTTTTTCTAACCGGGTGCAAATGAGTCAGGGCACCGAATCGCCGCACTCTATATTGAAAATCTATTTCTCAAGAGTTATTAGGTTTCGAAATCCAAAATTTGTTTCATAAAAATCTGGACAAACTGAATCAACGAGCAATTAATAACAAATCCCACGTAATTAGCCTTAACCATTATCAATTAATTTCTGACTTCCTGCTTCGGTGTGTGATGATCTTACAAAGATGATGAGGCAGCATTGGTGGGGGGTGGAGAACGGGAAGAGGAAGATGGCATGGCTTAGTTGGGAGAAGATGATGCTTCCGAAGGCTATGGGAGGTACGGGATTTCGTGATATGAGGGCCTTTAATCAAGCTTTGTTGGCCAAGCAGGCGTGGCGTCTCCTGGATAGTCCGGACAGCTTGTGTGCTCGTTTATTGAAGGCTAAATACTACCCAAGGGGGAATTTATTGGACACGGTATTCTCAGCTAGTTCTTCGGCGGTGTGGAAAGGTATTGTTCATGGACTTGATCTTTGAAGAAAGGCATTATATGGCGAGTAGGTAATGGTACTCTCATTAAAACATGGAGAGATGCTTGGATCCCTAGAGGACATAATTTTCGGCCAGTAACTCCCAAGGGGAATTGTCGATACAATTGGGTGGCTGACTTCTTGGATGAGCATGGTGCATGGAATGTGCAGCGGCTCAGGGAACACTTTTGGGACTTGGGTGTGCGGGAGATTCTGAATGTGCAGCGGCTCAGGAAACACTTTTGGGACTTGGGTGTGCGGGAGATTCTGAAGATTCGTACTTCTCCTAGGAATGCGCAGGATTTCATTGCGTGGTTCCCTGAAAAGAGTGGGCACTTTAGTGTCCGAAGTGCTTACCATCTCGCAACGGAAGTTCAGCATTCGGTACACTTAAGTTCCTCCAGTGGTAACCCCTCCGGACGGAGGCCTATCTGGCAGCGTATTTGGAGTTTCCAAGTTCCGTTGAAAATGAAGATTATGGCTTGGAAGGCTGTTTCGGGTGCCCTTGCTACAAATGAGTGCAAGAAATATAGACACATATCAGTTAGGGATGGATGTCCGTTATGTGGGAGAGAGAAGGAGACGAGCTTCCATGCTCTTGTTTCATGTGATCATGCAAGCAGAATTTGGACATACATGAGGCTGGTATGGCGTCTTCCTAGCAATGATGTTTTACATGATACTGGACAGGACTGGCTGTTAAATGTTGTTGCAAACTGCGATGATCAAATGAGGATTGCACGATCATGCTGATATGGCGAATTTGGTCTTTGCGCTCAGATCTCACTCATGGCAAGGAGGCTCCCCCATTGTTGGCGACATCAGACTACCTCCAGAGTTACATGAACTCACTCAACCTATGCGGCAGATTTTCAACGGAAGAAATTATTAAAGGGAAGATGCCAAGGGTACAGGAGGCTCCATACGTAGTTCCCAGGCCGAGCGCCCCTTCGGCTTGGCCGCGGCCGCCGGCTGAATTCGCTGCCCTCTCGGTGGACGGTGCTTTTATGCAGGAGGACGGGTCTGCTGCGGCGGGTATGATCCTACGGCGTCAAGATGGGAGTGTTATCTTTGCAGCATACAGGTGTATATTCAATTGCAACGACACGTTGGAAGCGGAACTGCATGCGATCATGCAAGGCATGGCACTGGCCGTGCAGCATTGTTCCATGCCAATTGTTGTGCAATCAGACTCGGCATCGGCGTTGGCAGCATTGACTGGGGAGAGTTTAACCAGGTCAGCTTATGGACACTTGGTGACAGAGATCAAGCATCATATGGAGACTCGGGAGTTTGTTCCTTTGAAAATCAAGCGTGAGCAAAATAAGGTAGCATATCAATTGGCTTTGTATAGTCGTACGGAGTTCACTACTGCTGTATGGCTAGGGAGATGCCCTCCTTGTATTGAGGATTTGGTGCCTCTTGATTGTAACCCTATGCATATGGAATAAAACTCTTTTTCTATCGCAAAAAAAAAGGAAGCACTCAATATTAGTGAATGGGAATAACAAATCCCGCACGGGTCTTAACACTAGGTCGGACTTCCATCTCGGTTTCTATCCAACGGCACATGACTAGTCCAGTGGTGTCCCTAGCAAATTAGCTCTGATTTAGCAATACTTGAGCTCATTCACTAGCTCTGTACTTACTATACTAAGCAGTAATAGTGGCGAGTCCATTCACTAGTCCAGTGGTATGACTATAGCAGTGGCGAGTTCCATTGAGTACCCGCCAGTGCTACATCTCCAATATAGCAGTGGCGGGTAATATAGTGCACCCGCCATTCATGTGAGTTCACCTATAAGCTCCTTCCTAGTAGTGAGGTTCGAGCAGCATATTGTGAGATTCATTGAAATGTGAGCCTTTCTCCTTTTTCATAATGTAGGAGAATGTTGGCACCCTGCTCAAGAAGCTCAACGACTTTGTCACTGCTCAGCAAGATCATCAACTGCACCCTCTTCCTCAACCCTAAGGTATACCGCCTTGTTCTCCTATTGCTGATATTTATTGTTAATATTGTTGATGTATGTTAGTAGCAAGAAGAGATTGTAAATTTCTAAGATTTGTTTTAGTAGTAAGATTTGTCAACGGAGGTCAAAAATTCCAAAAAACTGTATAGTTAACATAGTAATCGATTACTTCAAGTTAAGCTTTTGTATTATCTATGTTAACTGTACAAAAGTAGTTCTTTCCATAGTTAACATAGCAATGTTAAGTCATTTTTATTTGAAGTGATTGTGAATTTGCTTTTGTATTATCTATACGACGTAGTATCATGATGCACTAACATGTCTATCATACATGAAGGCAAAGAAGAGCAACGCGTCCATAACCATAGTCGAAATGTTAACCAAAATGCATATAATACTCCCCAATCAAGCTTGGTTCATATGCAAAGGGTTTCATGGCTTGCCTTGGTTAGGGTAGCTGTCAAAGGCTTGCTGTCCTTCACCACAAAGCAAATTCTTCTCTGAATAAAGTGAATAAAAAGCATTTTTTTTAAATGCCCACAAAGGCCAACAAGTGACGCCTGTACTAGAATGTTTATGCAGCTCACAGAAAAACGCCACTGTAAAGAAACTTCAAATGGAAAACATTGGAAATCATGTCATTTCGAGTTGTGGTTAGGAGGTCAAGGTTTGGTCGACAAATGATTTATTTTCATTTAAGCAGAATTTCCAGAACGGGCCACGCCGGTGGCGTATTTTACAAATACGCCAAGCAGCGTACCGGTACAGATTACAGTGCGAGTCACTGACGGGTGGGGCCACAGGCTTTATTTGAATTGAGTACGCGTGGAAACAGAGTAGCGACGAGAGCTCGCTCCGGAAGGTATAGGGTGGGCAAAAGGGGACGGCAGCTTCCTCTCCGGCGCATCGGCGAGCGTACGGGCTGCAATGCAATGCAATCGATGGCGATAGGCACCGTGGGAGCTCTAAGGAGGTCGGCCGAATCGAGCTGACACAGATGAGACGAGAATGGAAACATATCCTTGTGCAGTAGTATAAGTGTCGATTCTTCAGTTTCGTATACAAAACTTTCTTCAGATCCGTGTGCAGTTGTGGATGCTATCTGAAGAAAAAATAGAGTAGCTGAAAGGCAACTAACTGAAGAAAACGACGGTGGCCATCTGAAGAAACGAGCACCCCGCCAGGGTTTAACTGACAGCAAGCAACATGGACACAGCACTTGCTTGCCAGCATCATAGTTGCCATGTTTCCGGTACGGTGGGAACGAGAAACGGGAACGAGGGACGAGAGTCGGTGGTTGAAAAAAATAGGATACAACGAAGGTATACATCTCTCGAACGAATTTTTTATAGCGGGGACGCGATCCAATCCATTTGGGTACGATGAACCCGGTACGGTACCATGGATCGAGGAACGCAGTTCCTGAAGAACGACGACTCCCTGACGTTCAGCATTCCTTACTGTTAATGGATCCCTTGCAATTAATGGACTGGAGGAAAAACGAGGAGTCCTTGAGAAAAGAAATGACGGCGTGAGTAAATTATGCCTCGCGTTTTGGCTGTTGGATCCTGGAACCTGAATCGAGGAGCAGGCTGCGGGGACGCCGAATCTTCATCGAATCGTACCGAATCCGACCTCGTTCCCGAATCCGATTCCGGGTCGATGAATCGGGATGGAGGGACGGCCTACCGTTCCCCGTTTCCGGCTACTATGGCCAGCATTCCAGCTTCCTCGGCAGCGCGCGATTGCGTGGTGCTGCGGGCGGCTCCGCACGGACAGGAGCTTAGTGTCGCGCCGCCGCCGAAGCTTGCATTGTGTCGCTCTCGTATCCACAAAGCCGTCGGTGCCGTCGCCGGAGCCGGAGCCGGAGGCTTGTCTCTGACGATATGCGGGATCGCCGGTCCAGCAGATGGACACGCACGGCCGCCGCTGCACCAAAACCCCTTCCTTACTGTTGGGCGCCTGGAAGGCCGCTCGCCAGTGCCCTCGGGCAGGGCATCGGACTGCCGGCGACTTTGACGTGCAGCAGGTGCGCGTCGTCGGCGCGGTAGAGCTCCTGGAGCGCTCCTCGGCTTGCCATTGGCGGGCCGGGCACCCCCAGTACCGACTTACCGCTTGGAGGTGTTTCTTTTTCGTGTTTTTTGTCCGTTATATGATTATACAGCGCGACCTAAGAGTCAATTACACCGATGATATTAGAATTTTGCATGAACGGTCACTTTGGTGCCAGTACTTTTGTCATACATTGAACAGGTGTAAAAACTTGCTCGAGCGTACAAATACAGTACAAAATTGAGTTTAGATACGAAAGTAGCGCTGACTAGGCTCACCTCTATACCTGGCCATCTGCCGGGCCGGGCCAGGCCTATCGAAACCCATGACAGAAAACCTAGGCCCGAGCCCGGCCCGCCTATCAGGCCTGATTTTGGGCCCAAGCCCAGCCCGAAAGTGTTAAAGCCCATCGGGCCTTGGGCCACGGGCCGGCCCCTTCAGTAAATTGCGAAAACAGCAGGCCCAGGCCTGGCCCAGACTCAGGCTCAAAATCTAAGCCCGAGCCCGGCCCGGGTGCAGTGTCGGGTCGGGCCGGGGCGGGCATTTTCGTGTCGGGCCGACCGGGCCGGGCTGCCCAAGGCTAGGTCTACTCGCCTCCCGCTGTTTTTTCGCACAAACCCCCTTGATTTTTTTTATTTCTCACCCAGAAGCCCTGTTGACGTTGGCATTTCCATTTTTTTCGCCTATATGACTAGTAGGTACCACTTGTCAGGGCAGTATTTGAAATTAGAACAAAAAATATAAGCCCTAGGTCTCGAACAAGCGACCATGGCTAGCACACAGCAGAACTTAAACACTCAACCCATTACGTCTTGACATCCTCATTACATAACTCAAAGTTTAATGTAGAAGAATAAAGTCGCTCCTGGAGCTGAAATGTGCTGCCAATCAGTTCAGCACATTCGCACCTGCTTTTTATAAATTAATAAGGGTATGTAAATTCTAATCTCAGTAATAAAAATATGGTCTAATTATGCTTGCAGTATAAATATTATAAATACAAACGACACAAATTACTTTTCAAATTTGTTCACGTATTATTTAAAAATATATGCATATATTTAAAGTGATAATTATGAAATATAAAAATGTCTTTATAGTTTAAAATATTCATATGATTAAATTAATTTTTTAAAAAAATCATGTAACAATATGCATATTGAATAGAAAATATGAAATTAGTTGTATATTTTCCTTATATTTCAGTAAATGCTTATATAAGTTTACAAATGTTCACAGTTTCAAAATATATTAACTGAAGTACTATATAAAGGTGTTCATTCTATAAGAATTTATTTGTTGTTGGCAAAAAGTGTTCATTCTATATGGCCGCGGAAAAAGAAAAGGCACTGCAGTGCCTTGCCGCGCAGCGCCATATCTGTCTGGGCCTTTGGACCGTTGTCGGACTGCGGCTTCGGCTGCTTCGGCCCGAGCCCACCCGCACTGCTGACACACCGAGGTCGGGTTTGTTTTGTGGCTCGAAAAAAAAAAACCGAGGGCGGGTTACGCTTTCACCGCGGGAAAACAATCCCACTGTATTCCGTCTCCACTTAAGCCGCGGGGTCTCGACACATCTCACCTCTCTCCCTTACAGACGGGACCCGCCAGCCGGTTCGCCCTCCTTTCCCTGGTCTTCTTCAAGCTCCCGACGGACACCGGAGGCGGCTGGGCTGGGCGGTTGCCGTTGCGCGCGGGTATGGCAGCGACATCAGAGGGTCGCGGTGCAGGCGGGGTATCACGGGGAAGAGGAGGAGAGGTCCTGCGGCTGCCGAGGATAGAGAGGCCACGTTCGCTGGAAGCGTGGCCGCGGCGGCGCGGCTCTCCGATGAAACTTGCCGGCGAGGGTTTTCTTATGGAATTGGAGCAGGGTAACGGTCAGTTGGGGGTACTCTGCATGCTCCTGGAAGAGAGGGTGAAAAGGGAGGGGATGCAGGCAGCTCGCCATGTTGGCGCTGCTCCCACCGGAGGTGGAGGAGGAAGGGCCTAGAGCCAGATTCCTTGGGCAGAAGGATCACAGAGAGGAGAGGAGGAGGTGTGTGAGCTCGAGAGGGCTCGGGATGGCTATTTTATAGTCGGTCGAAGGTGAAGGGAGATAGTGTGGTTCTTGAAATGCTCTCGCGCGCCACCACCCATCCCAGACCCACCGCCCCCGCCGCCGCTACCTGCACCTCCATGGACCGTTGACACCCTCGGGTTTCCTGCGCCGAGACAATATGGTCCTCGCCCCAAGCTCTCTCTACAGGTACAGGGGGTGTTGCTGCCATCGATATTTTCCAAACGCTAAACTCTGTCAATCAGCCAGATCCTGCCGGAGCGACCGGAGCTGCCATCGATATTTTCCAAACTTCCTCCACTGTCAACTTGAGGATCAACTCTCCCGCTCTCTCTACAAGAGGCAGTATCACGGGGGAGCAAGGGGACGCATCCAAAACGCACTCTGTTTCTCCGGTGATCTCTGTCGTGGCAGCTTGTGGTTTGGAAACGACTAGTCCTATATATGAGGAGTATACATCAATTATTTTATTTATAGCTGAAAGAGCACTGACCCTGCAGCTTCATCAGGTGCACTGAGTTCCTCCTCCTCGATCTTCCTCTGGTGGTGTACAATTCGGGTCCAGAGATGCTGGTGACATGTTTTTCTGCGTCCTTACCTCGGAGATACTCATGCATTTGTACCGCTGCTATCTTCTTCTGAGATACTGCTGTTGATCACTCTTCTGAGTATTCTGCTGTGTACTGCCACCACTCTTCAGGCCTGATGGGGGAGGCGACGATCTGGAAGCAAGATCGCCGCCAGTGATCTTGCTGTTGTATGCACGGGGAGCGGCCTAATGGAGGCGACGATGGGCTGTGGCAGCGATCTGCTGGAGAGGATGGCCAGGCGATCTGATGGAGGTGGCGGGGATTCAAATTTTGTGGCCTGGAGCTCTGTACCGATTCGCTGGAGGATGGCGCTGTTTTTTCCCCCTTTCCTTTCCAATCGCTCTATACCGAATCGTTGTATCCTATTCCCTAGCGCTGAACAGAGGGAGTACAAGACTCGGGATACCAATTTTACAAGATACGCTCCACCGATAGAACAAAGCTCAAACACTCCAGGAAATGAACCCCCTTAGAACTGGACACATAACAAGGTTTTCCTGTTCTTGCATACTTGAGCCATCATCATCAAACAGCAGCATATTTCAAGATTTCCTTTTTCAAAAAAACCAGCTTGTTTCGTATACTTCAGGGAGACCACAACATAGCAGCAATCCCAATCCATCTAAGCAAAAGATTCTCCCCCATCCCATATTTTGTCAAGGCAACAATTTCCCAAATAGACTGGGGATTAGCCGGGCGGCAGAGAACACCTCAAATGACAGACCAAACAGAGACAAACAAACACTGAAATAACAGATGACCCAGCGATTCCACATCTCCACATTGCCATCGGTAGGACCATGTCTCTTAAGAATTTGCTCCGTAGCAGGCAGTCGATCATTGATTACTTTTTTAGAGGGAAAGGCGCCTCGCCCCGGTTCAGTTACCAGGATTGAAACCACGAGTTCACAGCGTCAGGTTTTACAACACACGGGGGATCGACATCAAGTCGCCCCGGTTAAGAGAGTTATAAACTCAGGTCCAATAGAACACACAGGCCATTTATACAAGTTTTTCAGACTATCACATAGGCACAGACTGCGACTAGTAAACAGAGAGGCCAAGCATGCCAATCAAGCTTTGGGGACAACCTTCAGCCAACAGCCATCAGCTACAAGTTCCAGTGAGTTCTCTGCCGGTCATTTCGCCAGGTCAACCGTAGTGATCTTCCACCCTTGCGAATCATCGTCTTGGTCCAGGTGGGAGCCAGGTGCCACTTCCAGATGTTCTCCAGTTAGCTTCTTCAGAGTTAGCCAGGATCCACCCAAATTAAGCAGAGGTGGTGGCGCCCGAGCCAGCTGCTCCAGTTTCCCAATCGCAATGCTCAATTAATCTTTCTTTGGCATCCCCAGAGAATAGCACCTGACACTGGGAGAGCAAACAAACAAGTCATTCTCCATATTACCCATACACTAGGCCAGGGAGTTTTGTTAAAGTGGATATCATTCCTGATAAGCCAGAGAGCCCATCAGACAGCTAAATGTGCAGTGTTGTCAACACAAAGTTTTTTCTCACGGAACCACAGGCCAACAACCAGATCGAAAGACAATAGGCAAACTAGATTTTTCAGTGACAGCACATACTCCTTCCCAGACAACAGTGCAAATTAAAAACACATGTGTGCAAGATTCAGGTTTTCAGAACAGAAAATGCAAGTCACATCATCAACAGTTTGCTTCTTGCTCTGGTTATGTTTAAGCTTGCAGACTCATCCGGTTCAAAGTAACAAGCATTCTCAAGTGAAAATAAGACTTCACGTTTCATAACAAGCATTCCCAATGTACAGTGTTGTACTACATTTGAGCATACTGCAAGACAACAGCTCATCACAACGAGCCTTATGATGTTTCACACTCCATAATTTAACTTTGTCATTCATAAGAAGCCTCGAAGCGGAGGGATATGGCGCCTTCTCAGGCCATCTGCGGCCCAAGCTGTCTCTGACTGTCAGGGTCGATTCTGAATTGGCCCTCTGCTTCCTCAAATGGCCAAACATGTTGACGTCAACTCCGCCCTAGGCCGCTGTCTCTGTTCCTCTCTCTGGCCGGCCGGTCATTGCCCTCTGGTCTCTCGCCTCGGCACTGGATTGCCGTCCTCTGGCCTTGCTCACCAGATGGCCTACTCTGCCTCCAAGATTGCAGTAGCTGGGACCTCCGAAGAGGGCCGGGCGGGGTGAGGCCCAGTTGCCGCGAGTTATAACTGAGTATGGACGACGAGGACCAGGAATCAGCATGCCATCGTCTCTGTTGCTTTGGCTACGAGCCTGCCACCAACAAAAAAAGGTTTGGTGAAAACCTTATCTCTTCCTCCCTCCTTACATGTCCAGGCTGTAAACGCACACATTTGCTAAAGTTTCTCCGGCCCTCTCCTATCCTCTGGCAATAACAATTTTAAAAAATTATTTCTTGCAAGGTAGCATCCTTCATATCTTTCCCTTGCATGGCACATGTTTAATGGTTTGCCTATATGACTGTACTCTCTTGTGCTCCATTTCTGGGTATATGTTTTCCATAGATCTACTAGGGGATCTACTAGGGGCACCAATTATTATTATCATTTTCTGCTGCAACAATGTTGTTTTAGCTAGGTATTACATGTAGTTCTCCTGCATGTTCAGAAAGAAAATCAATATCGTTATGAAAATAAATAGCAGTAATTAGGTCTGAAGCCACCAAGAAATCCAGTAAATTGACATCGACGTGTACTAAAAGTCGGGTTTAGCGCAAATGCACAATAGTTACATAATTTGGGATGAGATTAAAGAGAATTAGAACTATAATTTAGAAATGTAGAATAATTAATTACAGTGTCAAAATAGATGTGAAAATCATCAAGCTTGTGTTTCTGAAGTACTTCATCTAAGCCAATGTCATTGCCTATCGTATTCATCAAGCAAGCTCTACCTCTACCGGGTAGCAGCATCGTTATGGGTGCAGTGTAGTGAAGATCTTGAATAATTTTGTCCGAACTGATAAATCTCGTGGTTTTGAGTTCTGGTTGTAATGGAAGATCATTCGATCCTGTCGTCCCCCGCGCTGGTAGCCAATAAATATAAAGTTTAAATGCTGATATTGTTCCCATATATAGAAAGGCAGTCACAATTAAAATGCACCATGGAGGCCACTAGAATAGGACGTATCCACTCTGATGGGGTTTAAAGGACATTAGAAACCAGCAGACTGAATGAACACATTAGAACCAACTTTCACTTGGCTCTACTTCTCCTGGTGTATCTAATAGCAGAGGATCACAACAAATAGGATCCAAGCACACTTACCCAAATTCACCTAATTTTCCTTTCAATTTTCCCAAATTGTACAAGTCTTCTGTTCAAACGGCAAATAAAACTAATTTGCTATGAATCAAAATAATTTAGATCACATAATCCTTGAAGAAAGGTCGCATTTTTTTTCCTTTCTGCGATCCAAGTGTTTTCTTGTTCCCATGTGTATCTGAAATGAACTATAAGGACACTTATGGAAACTTTAGGTAAACTTATGACATCAACTAAACTACAATAGTTCCTTTTAGAGTAAAGAATCAAATATGTTCTTATTCGCATCAATAGCACATTTTTCAGAGCATGAACCATGCAACATAAAAACTACTCCTGTCACTACACATAAAGTGCCTGGGGGAAATATCCTCTCCCGGATCATCAGAAAGTAGGGAATCAGCCACTTCCTAAGCTTCCTGGAAGCAATCACTCCCAGATTTCTCTTGGGATGAAGCCACACCCAGAGAAGGTTGAGGAGCAGGATTTTTAGTCAATTCTACATAAACATCAAACCTAGCTTTTTCTAAAGATTGAATACCATCTAAATTAATAGCAACATCATCCTCAGAATTTCCCAACTCTACATCAAGATTTCGAGCGATGCCATCAAGTTTCTTGTGAAAAGAAGTAAGAACAGATAAGTAACTGGGAGTACCATTGGCGATCTCCAAGTTTTTCACCCTGACATTGTGGATGGCCCTGTCATGCGCAGTATAGTTCAAGTCTTGAGCACCTCCTCATTGTGTTGTCTTGATCATGACCTGCCCTTGAAGAAGTAAACTCATTGTTCTCCACACCAGGTTCAGAAATCTGACATCTGTTGGTTTCATTCGAGATCATCTATGTATGCCTTACTGCCAATGCCCTCCAGCTCATCCAGAATTTGATCAGAGATTCTGCTCCCACTATCTTGAGATGTGATAGTGTCATCAGCACCATGTTCATTATCCAGAGCAGCCGGCTCCTCTTTATACTGCCTCTGAAAATTAGCCTTTTGCTGCTCTTTGAGCAATTGTCCTCTGAGTCGTTTCTCCTGTTTTTGCTGAAGGAAAATATTCATCCTCCTCTCTGCTTCCAGTTGCACTTGTTTATCAAAATCTTCCTTGCGAATAATCCGAACCTTCTTGACCACCTACATCCTCAGGCTTGTCTGACCAGCTGTCTCTTGAGTTTGTAGGCAGTTCAGGAAGCTGATCACTACCTCTTTGGATGCAGGATGAATCTTGTCTGTGTCTTTTACCCCTACCCCTCACAACATCTCCCCTTCTTAAAAGGCCTGCAATCAACTCAGCTGTAGGGAGAGCCATACAAAGCTTTTCATCAAAGCATCAACTTTTCGGCCTAAATGCAGCTTCAGTTTGAGCCATACCCAAGAAAAACTCCACCATGATACATCTCGGCACTGAATTTTCCTGGCACAACACCTGCATTGCAGCCAAATACAGAAAATCAGCGGTTCAGTTCTGATACATTGATACAATTCTGTCCAATTTGTATACACTGCAACAACAACAACAACAACAACAGCATGTAGAGCTGATCCTTCAAAAAAGAAGAAACATGTAGAGCTCAATTCCATCCAGACAATCAGCCAAGCGTGAGGCCGCCGGCTGGCACTGGCGGGCGCGCGGTGGCCTGAGTGCTGCAGCAGCTAGCCGCAGACGGGTGTGCACCAGGAAACGGGAGACCGGGAGGGGATAGGCTAGCCCTAGCCCGGAGCGGCGCCACCGGCGGCTAGGCTCTTAAGCACAGCAAAGTCGAGATCGCTCGGAGTGGCCTGGGGGTTGGGGTTTGGGTGGAGGGGGTTGTCCCACGGGAAGACACCCCAATCCTACAAGCAGAGCAGGTCGCCGGCGGCCGCCGCTCGCCGCTCGCCACCCGCAGCTCGATCTCGCCGCCGCCGCCTCTCTCTCTCTCGCCTCGGTTTCAGGGTTGGGCTCGGGCCGGTGGGCACCCGGAAGCGGTCGCTGCCTGACGCGCGATGCCGCCCAACTCAAAATAAAAATAAATCCCCAGAATAATTTCACCGGCCAGCAGAATACACTCGCCGCCGGCAGCTCGATCTCATCTCAAAATAAACCCTCCAGAAACAAATTCAGGCACTCTCGAAACAGAAAACAACAATTAAAACTAACCGCAACTACAAAATTCAGCAAGCCAGCATTCACAAAATGAACCCCTCCAGAAACTGAAACAAATACTCCCCCAAAATTAACTGCAATTCAGAAAAAGGCATTATCCTCCAAATTAAAAGAAAGAATTATGGATCCTTGCTTCTATCTCCGACAATAGAACCAAACATCCTGATTAAGACTAAGACTATGAATTTACAGATTCCATCATTTGAAAAGCACATCTGCTCTCCTCCACATCTACTTCACTGTCATTTACACAAAATGGATTGCTCCTACACATTATCTATCGTCTGACTCTGAACTGAATGATCTTCACACGTAGTCAGCTATGGTTTCTGAACCCTCTCTACACATTATCTATCATCTGACTCTGAACCGAATGATCTTCACATGTAGCCAGCTCTGGTTTCTGAACCCTCTCTACACATTATCTATCTATCATCTGACTCTGAACTGAATGATCTTTACATGTAGCCAGCTCTGGTTTCTGAACCCTCTCTACTCAGACTCTGACAGATCAGAAATTGCTCCCCTAGGCAGCAGATGCCCTTCCCGACGCATAGCTATGTGGTTCCGGAGAGTTGCCAAAGCTCCTGGAGGCTGCTCAGTGTCTTGCTGGGGTACAATGCAAAGGGCAGGGAAGAATTCCTTGCATTTGGCGAGGAACTCAACTCGGCTGTCGGGGAGAGCTCCGGCATTGAGGGCCTTGACCAGGTACACGAAAGCAGCACTGCCTGATGATATCCAGACCACCGAACGATTTGAGGCAGCACCTGTTTTTGTCAGCAACTGCTCAAGCATCGCCGGGCTGATGCTCCCAGCTTTGCCATCCAAGTTGAAGACCCAGAGCTTACCCTTAGCAGGCCACCCCTTGGGATCAGAGACTGTAAGCTCCATTCTAGCGCCTGCGCTGACAGCCAGATCATGGCAAGCTCTCTCATAGGTGTCGGTCCTCACCTCTGAGCTGAATGTGAGCTCCACAGAAACAACCCCCCACAATGGGAAAAGCTCTGAAAGTTCTGATATTTCTCTCTGCACGTTGAGCCGATCGACAGTCACCTTTCTGATATTGACATCCGACCTTGCTGGATCCTCAGAAGCGTCATCCGATACCCCATACATAAGACCATGGTACTTGATGAACGGAGAAAATGGCTTCTCACGCGCGAGGAGCTCGCGAAAGCAATGCAGTGTCATAAGTGCATCCGAACCGGCAGTGTGTTCTCTGCCGATTCTTTCTACTCTGAGCTCCCGAGCCAATGCTTTCAGACCGGAGCATGATGCCTTAGTGCAGATCCCGTGCCTGTGAAATTTCTTCAAGTCATAGTTATTCGGGAAGGCATTTGCGACAAAAGTGAGAAACTGCACACGCTCTTCAGGCATTCTTTCGCTGCCTTGCAGCCCTCTCAGCAAATAACCAAAATCAGCGAAGCCCTGATAGGTGATCCATGTTATTCTGTTGTTGTTGAGAAGACCAGAACCATTGAGCCACTGGATGAATGGTTCAAGCTCTATCCCTCTGTCAAAAAGATCGTTAAGCTTGAATCCAGCCTGCTTCAGAAATTTGACTTTGTCGCTGTCACTTGGCCTTGACGTGGAATCAAACTTAACATTGAACTCATACGTCACTAGCTGCTGAAAGCTCCAGTTCTTGGCTATGACAAACCCCACTTGAATTAGATCTCCATTATCGACGCTCACAGGCATGTCGGAATACCCCTCTTCCGGAGACTACGGCTCAGTCCATGGGCGCCACGGGCCATCTTGAGCACAAAACTCCGCATCCATACCAATCAAAATATCCTCCGGGCTTGTCATTAGGATCTGAATTTCAGCCGCTGCTTTGTCGAAGTTGTGCCCCCACACAGAGACAAACTTGAGGGGGGAGCTGATTTCAGTCATGGCAGCGGCGGTGGTCAATGAACCTGCAAAGCAATCAAGATTCATCAAGTCACTGAAATCAGCAACAACAAGTACCCTACTTTACAAGCTTGTACTAGTCACCACAGGGCATATACAAATACATGGATGGCACAACTGTAAAGATGGCATGAATATGCTCCTAAAACATGTTAACATGATGCGCAAAAGATAAACACACAAAATGCTATGAAAAAGACAAATCAGCAAGTTATGATAACTTTCAGCAGATCATAACACTTAGCACTTTTGCAATGAAGATTAACATGGCATTATGAAGCCTAACATGAATGCAACAGCCACCATCACATAGAGCACAGAGAGATGAACAATTCGACATATCATACACGCAAAACGGAGTAATATGCACGAAGTTATGACATGAAAAAGATGCACACATAACGACAGTAAAGATTCAAGCCCACAAATCAATCAAGAACCCCGAAAGTTGATCAGAAACCCAAAAAACACGCTTGGTCCCGAAGAATTCATGGCCTTTTCCTAATCAAATTCATAATTCTAGTATTGCTTCCACGATCAGAACCAACCCGAGAGGGAGAGCAATGCAATTGGCTGAAGCTGAACTCTGACATACCTGACAGCTTCATCGTGTCGCCTGTGGCAGAAACCACCTCCTTCCGGTGATCGCGATCCATGGCGGGGGCGGCGGCGGCCCTCCAAGAACCTGCTACACAACGACGTCTGTCAAGATTCAAGCTCACGAATCAAGCAAGAAGTCTGCAAGTTCAACAAGAAGCTAAAAGAAACTCGCCTTGCACTACCGGAATCGCCCCCTATGCCGACGGCCAGGGCCGTCGGCATAGGCCTGAGTCCCGTCGGGATAGTCCTATGCCGACGGCCCCCGTCGGCATAGGGCCGTCGGCAACATATGCGTCGGCACAGCCAGGGAGGCCGTCGGCATAGAAAAGCCGTCGGCATATATGATACGCCGACGGGGGCCGTACATCTATGCCGATGGCCCTGGCCGTCGGCAACTATCATGCCTAACGGCGACCGCCGTCAAGTCTGCCCAACGAACGGTCGCCACGTGGCACCACTATGCCGACGGCCTGGCCGTCGGCTTAGTCAAAAACTATGCCGACGGCTCGACCGTCGGCATAGGTGTGCCACATGGTGACCAGCCGCTGCTCTACGACCAGGGTTATGCCGACGGCCTGGCCGTCGGCATAATTTGAAACTAAGCCGACGGCCAGGCCGTCGGCATAGTCCTTCATACAGAGCTCCCAGTAGCTGACACGTGGGCGCCTATGCCGACGGCCTAAGCCGACGGCTAGGCCGTCGGCATAGGCGCCCACGTGTCAGCTACTGGGAGCTCACGCTAGCCCTATGCCGACGGCCTAGCCGTCGGCATAGTTTGCTTTTGCTTTTTTTCTTTTCTTTTTTCTGTTTGTTTTCAGATCAATTCAATTCAAATAGCAGCACATATCAGCAGATATATATGATGAGATAGACATATAAAACACAACGGGATATCATCCGGCACCATCACAACAATATATGCATAAGCATCATCACACACAAGTCTCTAAATGAACATCATCACAACCAACATAAGCATATAGAGAAGCACACAAGTCATCTAAATGATCATCACCACACACAAGTCATCTCAAGCATCATCACCACACAAGGATCATCGAGAACCGCGGAGGTCGTCACCGCCAAGAAGGCCAAAGCCCAGGTCGTCACTGCTAGCGGCAGCGCTACCGCCAAGACCGCCTCCGCCTCCATCTCCGCCTCCGCCTCCGCCTCCGTGGATCGGAGTGGTCGGGCTCCGTGTCTCCGGAGTGCTGCCAAGACCACCGCCAACGGTAGATCCACATGTTCCCTGGATGTTGAAAAGACATATGCACGGGATATATGACTATGTTGAAAGGCATGGCATGCTTTGGGTGAATAGATTGGGGATGAACTAATCGGCGAGGGGCTAGCATTCTGTGCCACAAACTCCTCAAAGCTCATCAGCACTGGTTGTGCTGGAGGGCATTGTGCTGGAGGGAACTGAGGACACCTGCCGGCCGCCATATCCTGAAAAGCCTGCTGCATCTGGCTATCCCTCTGCACTTGGTGTTCATAAAGCCTCTGATGCCACGCCATGGTCTCCTGGCGTGTGTACTCCATGTAGGCCTACGGTATGACATGATGGAACTCATAAAACTACTAAATGCGAAAAATGAAGTGAGCAATGAAGATAAGAGGGAAAATACTTACAGATTGTTGCTCCTAAAAGAGGGACTGTGTACTGGTCACTGGCTGGCTCGTGCGCTGGCTCAGGCTCGGGTCGATCCGACGAAGCTGTGTGTAGGAGATACTAGGAGTGATCATACCATTGAGAACCGCCTCCCGGCCGTGCTCCTTGGGCCCCATGCTCACCACCGCCCTGTCATCCAGAGGCGCCGCAATGGGGTCAGGTGTGTCAGGATGCAACTTCAGATACGCTTTGGAGTAGGCCTGCTTCCTCCCCGCGGTCTTCTTGCCGTAGTACTGGGGCTCGCCAGGCTTGGAGTCCTTCCGCGTATGGGCGATCTCCCACGCCTGCATGTCTGAGAGCGGCCGCTTCAGTTTCTCCTCCTGCACCACCAAACAGAGGTTAGTCATACATAAGAAAGTGATGGTAAATAGAAGAAGAAGAATGTTTAATGGGGTTAGTCATACATTAACTGCCTTGTGGAGATAGTGGTTTCGGTTTCCCTGAGCATGTACTCCCTCCGTCCCTCGGTTAGCCTTATTTTTGGTTCTCATAGCTGCCCAGGCTCCAGCCTCATCACACCAAAGATCCACCAATGCCACCCAGGGCTCGTCTTTTTCCATAACACCAATTTGGACACACCTACATAATAAAAGCATAATGGCATGTAGGTGTGTCCAAATTGGTGTTATGGAAGCATAAAGCATAAAGCATAATGTACCACAAGATAATGAAAGCATAATGAAAGCATAATATATGAAAGCATAATCCCACCCGAGGATGTGTATATTGAGTACGTTCTCCATTCTACCCCGTTCCGAGACAAAATTTCGGCAGCACCTCCCCGCTGTTCTCTAGATACACGTCTCGGCAAATAGCGGAGAGAATGTGCCCCGGAGAACAATGGGGAGGTGCCGCCGAAATCCTATCTCGGAACGGGGTAGAACATGGAGAACATACCCAATCTACACGTCCTCGGGTTGTCCGTGGAAAACGCTGGACAATCCGAAAGAGCTGCGGTGATAAATAGGCAATTGAATGCATATTTATCCATGCAACCCTTTCGGACGGGAGACGCCTAGGTTACGTCAGTTGACTTGAGAATGAAATCTAGTGATATAAAAAAATGGAGGCGATGAAATGTTAGCTCACCCTCGGCTGTAGAGGAAGTAGTCGAACAGTAGAGGGATGCTCAGGGGGACCAACGCGTCGGACAACGGTCACTCTGATGAAATGTGACACCACAACGCCTGCAAATTCCACCGAAAGAACAACTTAGATCATCACATCTCAGTAAAGTGTCAAACTTTTGTCTTCTATTTTTTTAGCAAGATCATCACGAGTATCATTTTTTTAGCAAGATCATCACATCTTAGTAGGTCTCAAAATTTTGTCTTCAATTATTTTATCAAGATCATTATGAGTATCAAAAAAATAACAAGATCATCACATCTCAGTCAAGTGTCAAATTTTGTCCAACATCCATCCATCCATTCATCTATCATTAACTTTACCACATACATTCGTCAACATGACCTAGCATTAAATATATGACAAACAAAGTTTCTAAAAAAATTCACCGTCATTCCATCCATCCACCATCTATGATTCTAACAACATCCATGAATCCATCTAAGAAAAATTTATCCATACATCCATCCACCTAAAAACAGTAGCAAGAAGAAGAAAAAACATACAAAAAATCTATTTATCTAACTATCTATCCATCCATTCATCTAGCAGCACAGCAGCGGCAGGGGAGCAACGGCAGCAGCGGGGGGAGTGGCAGGCTGACGGGGGAGCTCACCGAGGGAGCAGGGGACGTGGTGGCGGAGGTGGTGTCGGAGGGGCCGGCAACGGGTGGCGGAGCGTGGGCGGCTGGGGGCTCCCCGGTGCTCACCAGCAGCAGAGGAGGGCCGGGAAGGGGGCATCGGACCGCCGGAGTCGTGGCCGCAGCCAGCTCACCACGAGCAGGAGGGTCGAGAAGGGGGCGAGGACGACGGGGCCAGTCCCAGGACGGGGCCGCGCGGTGCGGGGCGGGGCCGCGCGGTGCGGGGCGGCCGAGAACGACCAGCGGTGATGCGGGGTGGGCGAGGAGCGTGGGAAGGGGTCGGTGCGACGCGGCCAGGACGGGGGCGGCAGCGATGCAGATGGGGGCGTCGGCGGTGCGCGGCTGGGATAGCCGGTGGCGGGGGGATCGAGTGGCAGAGGGCGGGGATCGAGCGGTGGCGGGGCTGGATCGAGCGAGGAGGGTGGATGAGTGGTCAGGGCGTGGGGTGCCCGGTTGGATAAGGTGTGAGGTATGCCGACGGTATAGTCGTCGGCATAGGTTCTTTCCACCTATGCCGACCGTTGTGCCATCGGAATACCTGCTTTTTTTTGTTTTTTGTTTACATCAAATTCAATTTATTTTAAAAAATGTCCTAACAAAATGTAATTATTAATGTCTTGGTCTCAGCACACTGTAAAAAAAAGTTCCACCTCGCCACCCCGTCCCGTCTAACCCTGACATAGACGACCGCCGGATCTAGCTCTTTGACTTGCGCCGGACTGGGTCTGACCGGTGGACCTTTTCACCTGATTTTCGTAGCCCAGCCCATAGCTGCACCCCCCAACACCATCCCGGCCCAACCCACCCAAAGATACCCTCACTGTAGTGTTTGACCCCGTCCCGCCTAACCCTGTAGTGTTTGACCACGGGATCTAGCCCTTTGACTTTGCACGGACGGGCTTTGACCAGTGGACCTCCCCACCCGGTTGTGTTAGGTCAGCCCATAGGAACACTTTGGAGCAACATCCGGGCCAGACCCACAACAAGATCCCCTCCATGTAGACCCCACGCGTCCGTTTCCCCCCTCCAGGTGCCGGCGGCGGCGCCGTCCGTGAGGGGGGCACACCCCGGACACGCGTGCCGGGCGTTTGCAACCGCCACAACACTTCCAGACTTGTGAGAGACCGCCTACGCAAGATTTGGCAGCATGCTAGCCCCTGGAGGCCGCCGGCCACAGCCGTAGACGTGCGAAGGGCAATCCGCGTAGAGGGAATTTTTCGGATACTTCTCCATCACCAAAAATTATGAAAAAATACCATCGTTCCTATAGCACATGTGCCCGCGTCGTGCAAAAAAACTCATGATTTTATCGCGCTCCGAGTATTTAGTAATATTGACGCCGCATCGTTACCGCAGAACGTCTACTACCGTGTCATCGCCGTCCGTGAGGGGGGGGGGGCCACGCCCCGGAGACGCGTCCCGCCTCTTCGGACATGCCACCACACCACCCCGCATGTATGAGGGCCCAGTACGACGCTCCGGTGGCATTGCTACCCCCCAGCGCCCCCGTCCCGCCTAACCCTGTAGCGTTTGACCACGGGATCTAGCCCTTTGACTTTGCACGAACGGGCTTTGACCAGTGGACCTCCCCACCCGGTTGTGTTAGGTCAGCCCATAGGAACACTTTGGAGCAACATCTGGGCCAGACCCACAGCAAGATCCCCTCCGTGTAGACCCCACGCGTCCGTTTCCCCCCTCCAGGTGCCGGCGGCGGCGCCGTCCGTGAGGGGGGGGGGGCACACCCCGGACACGCGTGCCGGGCGTTTGCAACCGCCACAACACTTCCAGACTTGTGAGAGGCCGCATACGCAAGATTTGGCGGCATGCTAGCCCCCGGAGGCCGCCGGCACAGCCGTAGACGCGCGAAGGGTATTCCGCGTAGAGGAAATTTTTCGGATACTTCTCCATCACCAAAAATTATGAAAAAATACCATTGTTCCTATAGCACATGTGCCCGCGTCGTGCAAAAAAACTCATGATTTTATCGCGCTCCGAGTATTTAGTAATATTGAGGCCGCATCGTTACCGCAGAACGTCTACTACCGTGTCATCACCGTCCGTGAGGGGGGCCACGCCCCGGAGACGCGTCCCGCCTCTTCGGACATGCCACCACACCACCCCGCATGTATGAGGGCCCGGTGCGACGCTCCGGTGGCATTGCTACCCCCAGTGCCCCCGTCCCGCCTAACCCTGTAGCGTTTGACCACGGGATCTAGCCCTTTGACTTTGCACGGACGGGCTTTGACCAGTGGACCTCCCCACCCGGTTGTGTTAGGTCAGCCCATAGGAACACTTTGGAGCAACATCCGGGCCAGACCCACAGCAAGATCCCCTCTGTGTAGACCCCACGCGTCCGTTTCCCCCCTCCAGGTGCCGGCGGCGGCGCCATCCATGAGGGGGGCACACCTCGGACACGCGTGCCGGGCGTTTGCAACCGCCACAACACTTCCAGACTTGTGAGAGGACGCCTACGCAAGATTTGGCGGCATGCTAGCCCCCGGAGGCCGCCGGCCACAGCCGTAGACGCGCGAAGGGCAATCCGCGCAGAGGGAATTTTTCGGATATTTCTCCATCACCAAAAATTATTAAAAAATACCATCGTTCCTATAGCACATGTGCCCGCGTCGTGCAAAAAAACTCATGATTTTATCGCGCTCCAAGTATTTAGTAATATTGACGCCGCATCGTTACCGCAGAACGTCTACTACCATGTCATCGCCGTCCGTGAGGGGGGGGGGCACGCCCCGGAGACGCGTCCCGCCTCTTCGGACATGCCACCACACCACCCCGCATGTATGAGGGCCCGGTGCGACGCTCCGGTGGCATTGCTACCCCCAGTGCCCCCGTCCCGCCTAAGCCTGTAGCGTTTGACCACGGGATCTAGCCCTTTGACTTTGCACGGACGGGCTTTGACCAGTGGACCTCCCCACCCGGTTGTGTTAGGTCAGCCCATAGGAACACTTTGGAGCAACATCCGGGCCAGACCCACAGCAAGATCCCCTCCGTGTAGACCCCACGCGTCCGTTTCCCCCCTCCAGGTGCCGCCGGCGGCGCCGTCCGTGAGGGGGGCACACCCCGGACACGCGTGCCGGGCGTTTGCAACTGCCACAACACTTCCAGACTTGTGAGAGGCCGCCTACGCAAGATTTGGCGGCATGCTAGCCCCCGGAGGCCGCCGGCCACAGCCGTAGACGCGCGAAGGGCAATCCGCGTAGAGGGAATTTTTCGGATACTTCTCCATCACCAAAAATTATGAAAAAAATACCATCGTTCCTATAGCACATGTGCCCGCGTCGTGCAAAAAAAAAACTCATGATTTTATCGCGCTCCGAGTATTTAGTAATATTGACGCCGCATCGTTACCGCAGAACGTCTACTACCGTGTCATCGCCGTCCGTGAGGGGGGGCCACGCCCCGGAGACGCGTCCCGCCTCTTCGGACATGCCACCACACCACCCTGCATGTATGAGGGCCCGGTGCGACGCTCCGGTGGCATTGCTCCCCCCAGTGCCCCCGTCCCGCCTAACCCTGTAGCATTTGACCACGGGATCTAGCCCTTTGAGTTTGCACGGACGGGCTTTGACCAGTGGACCTTCCCACCCAGTTGTGTTAGGTCAGCCCATAGAAACACTTTGGAGCAACATCCGGGCCAGACCCACAGCAAGATCCCCTCCGTGTAGACCCCACGCGTCCGTTTCCCCCCTCCAGGTGCCGGCGGCGGCGCCGTCTTTGAGGGGGGGCACACCCCGGACACGCGTGCCGGGCGTTTGCAACCGCCACAACACTTCCAGACTTGTGAGAGGCCGCCTATGCAAGATTTGGCGGCATGCTAGCCCCCGGAGGCCGCCGGCCACAGCCGTAGACGCGCGAAGGGCAATCCGCGTGGAGGGAATTTTTCGGATACTTCTCCATCACCAAAAAATATGAAAAAATACCATCGTTCCTATAGCACATGTGCCCGCGTCGTGCAAAAAAACTCATGATTTTATCGCGCTCTGAGTATTTAGTAATATTGACGCCGCATCGTTACCGCAGAACGTCTACTACCGTGTCATCGCCGTCCGTGAGGGGGGGCCACGCCCCGGAGACGCGTCCCGCCTCTTCGGACATGCCACCACACCACCCCGCATGTATGAGGGCCCGGTGCGACGCTCCGGTGGCATTTCTACCCCCAGTGCCCCCGTCCCGCCTAACCCTGTAGCGTTTGACCACGGGATCTAGCCCTTTGACTTTGCACGGACGGGCTTTGACCAGTGGACCTCCCCACCCGGTTGTGTTAGGTCAGCCCATAGGAACACTTTGGAGCAACATCCGGGCCAGACCCACAGCAAGGTCCCCTCCGTGTAGACCCCACGCGTCCGTTTCCCCCTCCAGGTGCCGGCGGCGGCGCCGTCCGTGAGCGGGGGCACACCCCGGAGCCCCAAGACGGGCGTCTACGCATGCATGAACACTTTCACATATGCATCGAGACCCGTGCGATGTTTCGGTGACATAGCTACACCCCGAACCCCCCCCCACCAACCAGAATTCCTTCCGTGTCGACCGTTTCCCCCCTCTGTGACACGGCGATAGTGACGTTCGTAACGGGGGGCAATCGATATACCATCGGGTTTGTTTTTTTAGATAAGGCATAATTACCTTATGCAAAAGCAAAAACTAAAATAAAGTAAAGATAACAAAACAAAGTAAAAATAAAAAATAAAGTAATGCCCACGTATGCCGACAGCAAGGCCGTCGGCATATATGTGCACACACGGAGGTTGTCCCATGGATCGGTGACGTGGCGTGGCACAACGATCGATGACGTGGCGAAGGGGCCTATGCCGACGGCTGTGCCGTAGGCATACCTCTGCCATAGATAAATTTAAAAATTAAGTAAAGTAAACATATGCCAACGGCAAGGCCGTCGGCATACCTGCGCACACACGAATCGATGACGTGGCGTGGCACACGGATCGTTGACGTGGCAGAGGGGCCTATGCCGACGGCTACGCCGTAGGCATACCTCTGCCACAGATATGCCGCCGGCCGCCGTTACCACCCGTCGGCATAGGTTCAACGCCATCAAATGGTCAGCGCTGACCGGGCAGGTGGGCCCTATTGGGGATATACATAACAGGTAGGCCCACGAAGGGTCGAAATATCATGAAGCATGGGGTCCACACAACATGTGGGTCCAGGTCAATTTCATACAGACACACTATCCACTCGGACAAGCAGCATACCATCCACTCGGATGACGGTTCACCACTCGACCGTACGACTCACTCGGATATACGAAGACCAGCAGGCAGCAAGGCAGTCGGCATCTTTCTAATAGTGAGGGCTTAATAGCGGGCTGGCATTATGGCATTCATACCCCACTTTGTAACATAGGAGGTGAGGGGGTGGCGCACTCTATATAAGCCACCCCCCACCACTAGACTAGGGGGGTCTTTTTCTTCCACCTCTCTCTCTTTTCACCATTAGTCTCAGGACTTAGCTCAGGCATGGGGATCCGTTCCTCTCTCTCACACACATATTGTAATCTCCGGATATATACTCAGATAAAACAAAGCCTCTCCGGAGCACGAGACGTAGGGTTGTTATCTCCACCGTGAGAGGCCCGAACTCGCTAAAACCACCGTGTCACCCATATGCATCTCGGTAGATCATGCTCCGTTCTCCTACCCCTCTCTTACTGTCGAGACTTAAACCACGACAGTTGGCGCCCACCGTGGGGCATGGCGTCTATCGAGCCATGATGCAGATGGTTATTTCTTCTACCACCAGCGGCACATCGGTTCCGGCTGGTGCCCTCTATTTGGTTTGATCTTCATCTTCTAATACATTTTCTATATTGTTCATTTGCGCAACGAGCAAAGCATCGCAAACACGTACATCCATCCAAGCACGTACAAGGAGAACTATCGGCCTTCAGGTTGGCTGGCCTCCCATCCGCATGAGCTAATCGCTTGAATCGGCGCGAAAGCAAGAAACCGACTGCGCCTCCACAGACGACCACCGGCGCCATCCCCACGTCGTCGCCTTCGACTTTGTCACAGCCGACTGCGCTTCCACGCGCGGTCGTCGTCGTCTCCAACCTCAACACAGCTGACTGCGCCTCCACGAATGACCTCCGGCGCCATCCGCCCCGTTGTCGTCCCCGACCTCGGCACCACCGACTGCGCCTCCGTGCGCAGCCACCAGCGGCGTCCGCGTCATCATCGTCTCCAACCCCGTCGTTGAGCCACACACACTTCCGTCGTCGCCGTTAACCTCGCCATCAACTCCGGCCTCATGTTCTCGGCTGCTCGCCGGCAACCTCTGCGGTGGCGGTACGGGCAGGCAACGCTCCTGCCTCCGGTGCCAGTCGTCTGCGACGGTCTCGGTGGTGGAGGCGCGCTACGGCAGCGTCGGCCGTTGCCTGCCTCCGGTGCTAGTCGTCTGCGACGGTCTTGATGGTGGAGGCGCGTTGCGGCAGCGACGGCCGTTTGGGATTGAAGGAATAAATGGCTGGTAAGTGCTTGCATAACGTGGGCCATCTAATCGAGCATTAACTGCATGCAGGGAAAACGGAATCAGAAGGATATCTCCGGATCTCCCACACGTACGCGGCTTCACCGGCAATCATTAAATGCACGCCTATAAACGTCGGTCTCATAATTCCGCCAAGGATTGACCGCTTCGTTAAGGTAATCGCCTTATTAACCGGCCAATTGATGGGGATTATTAATCGCCTTATTAACCGCCAAGGATATCTAATTGCTTCCAACAACCCATCGGTTCCACACCAGTAAATTCATGCATGCATGCATGTATAACCGTCCGTCCTTCAACTCCGCGGCCGTACTTGCTAGTACTAACTTGCAGGGTCACCCGATGGTTTTTTCAGTCGGATGGTAGCGAACTAGATTGGTTCAGAGTTCAGTCAAAAAAAAAGCCACTCGGACACAGACTTAAGTTCACTCGGCCATGAACCCGAGTTCACTCGGACGATTCCTCGTCCAGTACCTGAGCGCAAGTCAGAGGACAAGACGCGTCATCACTCCGCGGCACGCGTCTACATCATCCGGACGCTCCGCGCGTCGCCGCTCTGCGGGACACGTCTACGTCACTCGGACGCCTCGCTCATCGCCACTGCGCGGCACGCGCCTCTACTTCACCAGGACGCCCCGTGCATTGTCACTCCGGGCCACGCGTCTACATCATCCGGACGCTCCGCGCGTCACCACTCTGCGGGACGCGTCTACGTCACTCGGACGCCTCGCTCATCGCCACTGCGCGGCACGCGCCTCTACTTCACCAGGACGCCCCGCGCATCGTCACTCCGGGCCACGCGTCTACATCATCCGGACGCTCCGCGCGTCGCCACTCTGCGGGACGCGTCTATGTCACTCGGACGCCTCGCTCGTCGCCACTGCAGCACGCGCCTCTACTTCACCAGGATGCCCCGCGCATCGTCACTCCGCGGCACACGTCTACATCATCCGGACGCTCCGCGCGTCGCCACTCTGCGGGACGCGTCTACGTCACTCGGACGCCTCGCATCGGTTGGTCACCTCATCACCACTCGACCGCTCCGGGCCTCGTCAATCGGTTGGTCACCTCATCACCACTCGACCGCTCCGGACCTCGTCAATCGGTTGGTCACCTCATCACCACTCGGTAACCCCGCGACACAGTTTTTACAATCTCATAAATGATTGTTATTCTTTTTATATGCTCTCAATCCCCCAGTGGGTGACTTAGTTGCGAATCCGTCTCGCCTAAGTTTAAAAAAAAATCCTACCGAGTGGAGAGCAACCCTCTCACTCGGGGGCTTAGCTGCAGTCCAGTACTCGCCTAAGTTTCAAAAAAATCCTACCGAGTGGAGAGCAAACCTCCCACTCGGGGGCTTAGCTGCAGTCCAGTACTCGCTTAAGTTTCAAAAAATCCTACCGAGTGGAGAGCAACCCTCCCACTCGGGGGCTTAGCTGCAGTCCAGTACTCGCCTAAGTTTAAAAAAAAATCCTACCGAGTGGAGAGCAACCCTCCCACTCGGGGGCTTAGCTGCAGTCCAGTACTCGCCTAAGTTTTAAAAAAATCCTACCGAGTGGAGAGCAACCCTCCCACTCGGGGGCTTAGCTGCAGTCCAGTACTCGCCTAAGTTTTAAAAAATCCTACCGAGTGGAGAGCAAACCTCCCACTCGGGGGCTTAGCTGCAGTCCAGTACTCGCCTAAGTTTCAAAAAATCCTACCGAGTGGAGAGCAACCCTCCCACTCGGGGGCTTAGCCGCAGTCCATTACTCGCCTAAGTTCCTCATAACCACTCGGCCGCCCTGCGCGTCGCCACAGGTTGGTCACCTCATAACCACTCGGCCGCCCCGTGCGTCGCCACCAGGTTGGTCACCTCATAACCACTCGGCCGCCCTGCGCGTCGCCACAGGTTGGTCACCTCATAACCACTCGGCCGCCCTGTGCGTCGCCACCAGGTTGGTCACTTCATAACCACTCGGCCGCCCTGCGCGTCGCCACAGGTTGGTCACCTCATAACCACTCGGCCGCCCCGTGCGTCGCCACCAGGTTGGTCACCTCATAACCACTCGGCCGCCCTGCGCGTCGCCACAGGTTGGTCACCTCATAACCACTCGGCCGCCTCGTGCGTCGCCACCAGGTTGGTCACGTCATAACCACTCGGCCGCCCCGTGCGTCGCCACCAGGTTGGTCACCTCATAACCACTCGGCCGCCCCGTGCGTCGCCACCAGGTTGGTCACCTCATAACCACTCGGCCGCCCCGCGCGTCGCCACAGGTTGGTCACCTCATAACCACTCGGCCGCCCCGTGCGTCGCCACCAGGTTGGTCACCTCATAACCACTCGGCCGCCCCGCGCGTCGCCACAGGTTGGTCACCTCATAAACCACTCGGCCGCCCCGTGCGTCGCCACCAGTTTGGTCACCTCATAACCACTCGGCCGCCCCGCGCGTCGCCACAGGTTGGTCACCTCATAAACCACTCGGCCGCCCCGTGCGTCGCCACCAGGTTGGTCACCTCATAACCACTCGGCCGCCCCGTGCGTCGCCACAGGTTGGTCACCTCATAACCACTCGGCCGCCCCGTGCGTCGCCACAGGTTGGTCACCTCATAACCACTCGGCCGCCCCGTGCGTCGCCACTCGGATGGTCACCTCATCATCACTCGGCCGCCCCGCGCGTCGCCGCAGGTTGGTCACCTCATAACCACTCGGCCGCCCCGTGCGTCGCCACCAGGTTGGTCACCTCATAACCACTCGGCCGCCCCGTGCGTCGCCACAGGTTGGTCACCTCATAACCACTCGGCCGCCCCGCGCGTCGCCACTCAGGTTGGTCGCCTCATAACCACTCGGCCGTCCCGTGCGTCGCCACTCGGTTGGTCCCCTCATCACCACTCGGCCGCCCCGCGCGTCGCCACTAATGTTGGTCAACTCATCACCACTCGGCCGCCCCGTGCGTCGCCACAGGTTGGTCACCTCATAACCACTCGGCCGCCCCGCGCGTCGCCACTCAGGTTGGTCGCCTCATAACCACTCAGTCGTCCCGTGCGTCGCCACTCGGTTGGTCACCTCATCACCACTCGGCCGCCCCGCGCGTCGCCACTAAGGTTGGTCACCTCATCACCACTCGGCCGTCCCGTGCATCGCCACTCGGTTGGTCACCTCATCACCACTCGGCCGCCCCGCGCGCCTTCAGACAGCTAAGTCACTTTACATTCTGTTATTTTCGTCTTCCCGAGTATTCCATAATTCACAC
Source organism: Triticum aestivum (assembly GCF_018294505.1). NCBI lineage: Eukaryota > Viridiplantae > Streptophyta > Magnoliopsida > Poales > Poaceae > Triticum > Triticum aestivum. The sequence continues at coordinate 20,031,786 of NC_057806.1, forward strand.
ATCACGTTCACTCGGAGGCCACGCCACCAAGTGTACCTCTACGCTCGGTTGCTTATTTTCACATACTTGCTTAGTACTGGTTATGTGACTCCCAAGTCCAACTTCCATTTTTTCGCATACATCATTTACGAACACCAGGTATCGTTCTTCATTTCGAGTTTGCATCGGTCCTCCTGGGCTGCAACTCAGTCGAAACACTACACTTCCGTTTTATTTGAGCTAGTATCCCAATGAGTTCAGTCGGATCCGCCGCTTCGACAAGTTCGAACGGATCCTTCGGTCTTTCAGACTCTTGCTGGTTAACCAGCAAGCCCCTTGCACTCCCAGCGGGTGTCTATGGGTGTTATTCACACAAATCATTTCAGCACACATCAAATTTCCTCAAGAAATTATTGTGTTGACTTGTGCCATTTTTTACACAAGTTACGCGATCACTCGACAGCCTTACGCGCCAACTTCATCGCTGCTCGGACTCGGTCACCATACTGATCCTAGCGCACCACAACACTGACCTTGTCCCTCTGTTGACTTCAAACACGTCCGACCAACCCCTCTATGAAATTCTCTTCATTGTATCAATGATATAGACCTCGTCGGGCATGAGACAGATAAGTCCCTTTCATAATTAAACTTCACACTTCACTCTTTTGCGAGTTTGCCTCTTTCGAGCATCACTCGGAAGCTTCTCCTTATCTTTACCCAAATCCGACTCGATGAATTGCAAATCATCCATTCAAGACTATATTTCTCATATTCCGGCATGTCCGTTGTCGAAGCCTGTAGTATGCTCGGGGGCTACGCCGCACTCGGGGGCTGCACCTCATTTGAAATGACACTCGCCTGAGTGGTCGAGTACTTCATCACCAGTCAGATCCTTCACTTCAACAAGTGCATTCGATCCGCCACTTGGACAAGTTTTATAATCACCCAGATGCTCTACACACCATCTTCTTTCCTACTCAGACTCAGTTGTCACGACGGTCTTGTTGCGTCGCAACCACACCAAACTCGTCACTACATAAGCTTCGAAAGCATTCGACTAAGTCCTCCGAGGACCATTTTCACCGTCCGGTGACACACGACTTCGCCTTAGCCGCTTCGCGCGCCGCCACTCGGTTGTGCACGTCTTCACCACTCGGCTGCCCCGTGCATCTTCACTTGGCTAGATATGTAGTCCTACATTCGACCACTTCACACGTCATCACCATTCGGCCGCCCCACGCGTCGCCACTCGGTTGCGCGCGTCTTCACCACTCGACCGCTCCGTGCATCGTCACTCGGTTGTACACATCATCGCCCTTCTGCCGCCTCGCGCGTCACCATCAGTTGGACATGTCTTTACCTCTACACCCCCAACACGGGAACGGCTAAGTTACTCATATGGTCAAACCTCATATCACACTCTGTAGCAAGTTTACCTCCTTCGAGCATCACTCGGGGGCTACGCACGGCAGTTGGCCATGTCACCCTCAGAGGTTACGCCCATTTGGTCAACCTGTTGATCACATCAGGAATATTCTTCTGACCATACATGCTCGGTTCGCCGAAGATCTATAAGTGAAGCACGTCCACTTGGATAAATACCCCTTTCATGCAAAAGGGTAAAAATGAAGCACCATCACTGAATCGTACAGGCTACCTTACTCGTCGAACATCGTTCGTACAACCACCTCGTTACGCATCCATCCGATTGATTCAATTCCAGACAAAGATATTTGCTGTGCCAACTGCCTGGAGGTTTACCGAGAGACTTAAACCCTCTGCCAGACTCATCTAGTCCGACAGAGGCTCGGGGACTACACCCAGTGGGTGCACTCAGCGTGCCCCCACTGGAAGAGAACTCAGAAAGAAACATTTTGCTCGATGCAAACCCATCTCCAGTATTACTCGACCTCCGAGTCAGAGAAGAACAAGTTCGATCAGTACCAGCTAAGAAGAGTTTTAGTTCTCTCATACCCCCGCCGACTGCCCGCAGTCGACGGCGGTCTCGGGAACTACACCCAGTGGGTGCACTCAGCGTGCCCCCACTGGAGTAATCTCCACTCGGTACGGCCTGACCAGTCCGAGTGATGAACAACAACAAAAAGACAGGCTCTAAGACTCCCGCCGACTGCCCGCAGTCGACGGCAGTCTCGGGGACTACACCCAGTGGGTGCACTCAGCGTGCCCCCACTGGAATGGTATCCACTCGGAACGGTCCGCCCAACCCGAGTGACGGCCAAACAACAAAAAAGACACGTTCCAGGCGTGAAGAAATTCCGAGTAATCAGTTACTCGATGTAGGCCCAGCTCCAAATCACTCCAAAAAAATATTCTATAAGGCGAGTTTAACGCTCCTCCATGGACCTGTTTTGAGCCTTCTTCTAGGACTCAAAGTGTGAAACTCACAAGTGTGGATCTGAAACCGACTCGTATTGACGTTCCTCCGGGATAAGAATGACATCTCTCTAAAAGAGCAGTCCATGTGTCAATCTGGTTGCACGGATTTAATGACACACCCATACTCAGATCACGAGTTAAACCTCTCCCGAGAGATGAACGAATGTCACCAAGTTGCTCCTCACAGACACTTACCTCGATTAGTCGGGAAGCATGGTGCCGGAATCCATTGAGATTTTGTTCAAACCTTGGTTGTCTGAAAGCGCGGCGACATGTACCGAGTATTTCTGTAATCACTCGGACCAAACTGTGTCTTACACCAACTCGTTCTGCAAAATCGCAATCGATTCGGGGGCTAATGTTGGGGATATACATAACAGGTAGGCCCACGAAGGGTCGAAATATCATGAAGCATGGGGTCCACACAACATGTGGGTCCAGGTCAATTTCATACAGACACACTATCCACTCGGACAAGCAGCATACCATCCACTCGGATGACGGTTCACCACTCGACCGTACGACTCACTCGGATATACGAAGACCAGCAGGCAGCAAGGCAGTCGGCATCTTTCTAATAGTGAGGGCTTAATAGCGGGCTGGCATTATGGCATTCATACCCCACTTTGTAACATAGGAGGTGAGGGGGTGGCGCACTCTATATAAGCCACCCCCCACCACTAGACTAGGGGGGTCTTTTTCTTCCACCTCTCTCTCTTTTCACCATTAGTCTCAGGACTTAGCTCAGGCATGGGGATCCGTTCCTCTCTCTCACACACATATTGTAATCTCCGGATATATACTCAGATAAAACAAAGCCTCTCCGGAGCACGAGACGTAGGGTTGTTATCTCCACCGTGAGAGGCCCGAACTCGCTAAAACCACCGTGTCACCCATATGCATCTCGGTAGATCATGCTCCGTTCTCCTACCCCTCTCTTACTGTCAGACTTAGAACCACGACAGGCCCGTGCTATGCCGATGGCCTGACCTATGCCGACGGGCCCCGTAGGCGTATCTCGGGCGGTCCCGACGGCCTCGTCTATGCCGACGGCCCCGTCGGCATAGATGAATGTATGCCGACGGCTTTTCTACGCCTACGGCCTATCCTTGGCCGTCGGCATATGTCCGGCGATGCCGACGGGGGCCGTCGGCATAGATTTGGCCGTCGGCAACCCCAGTTTTTCTGGTAGTGTTGCTTCTCGTTGTCGACTGTGGCAGAAGCCACCTCCTTCCGGTGATCGCGATCCATGGCGGGGGCGGCGGCGTTCCAAGAAGCTGCTAAACAACAACGTCTGTCAATATTCAAGCTCACGAATCAATCAAGAAGTATGCAAGTTGAACAAGAAGCTGAAAGAAACTCGCCTTGCTTCTCGTTGTCGCCTGTGGTAGGAGCCACCTCCTTCCGGTGATCGCGATCCATGGCGGGGACGGCGGAGGCGGCGCTCCAAGAAGCTGCTAAACAACGAAGTGTGTCAAGATTCAAGATCACGAATCAATCAAGAAGTATGCAAGTTGAACAAGAAGCTGAAAGAAACTCGCCTTGCTTCTCGTTGTCGCCTGTGGCAGGAGCCACCTCCTTCCGGTGATCGCGATCCATGGCGGGGACGGCGGAGGCGGCGCTCCAAGAAGCTGCTAAACAACGAAGTGTGTCAAGATTCAAGATCACGAATCAATCAAGAAGTATGCAAGTTGAACAAGAAGCTGAAAGAAACTCGCCTTGCTTCTCGTTGTCGCCTGTGGCAGGAGCCACCTCCTTCCGGTGATCGCGATCCATGGCGGGGACGGCGGAGGCGCGCTCCAAGAAGCTGCTAAACAACGAAGTGTGTCAAGATTCAAGATCACGAATCAATCAAGAAGTATGCAAGTTGAACAAGAAGCTGAAAGAAACTCGCCTTGCTTCTCGTTGTCGCCTGTGGCAGGAGCCACCTCCTTCCGGTGATCGCGATCCATGGCGGGGACGGCGGAGGCGGCGCTCCAAGAAGCTGCTAAACAACGAAGTGTGTCAAGATTCAAGATCACGAATCAATCAAGAATTCTGCAAGTTGAACAAGAAGCCGAAAGAAACTCGCCTTGCTTCTCGTTGTCGATGGTGCAAGAAACCACCTCCGTCCGGCGATCGCGATCCATGGCGGGGGCGGCGGCGGCGCTCCGAGAAGCTGCTAAACAACGACGGATGCCAAGATTCAAGCCCAGAAATGAATCAAGAAGTGTGAGAGTTGAAAAAGAAGCCAAAGAAACACACCTTGCTTCTCGTCGTCGGTGGTGGCAGAAACCACCTCCGTGGCGGGCGTGCCGGGCGCGGTGGCCATGGGCATGGGCGTCGTTCCGGGCGTGGTGTCCTGCGGCTCCGACTCTTCGCCGTCCCTTGGAGGCGTGGTATAGGTTGAAGAAGAAGAAGAAGCACAAGGCTTGTTGTGTTTGATGCACTAGGAGGGATGAACTAGGCGGGGGCGCGAGCGCGACGCAACGGCGTATATATAGGTCAGGCTACGCAACGGGGCGATCTTCCCATCCTCCGCTACACCCAAAGCGGTAAGCGGGTAATAGGGGTGGCAAGCCGAGAGCACCGCGCCGACGCTGCACGTCGGTCAAAGTGGTTTCCTTGAGTTAGTTTCTTCAGATAGCCACTGCGGTTTTCTTCAGTTAGTTTCTTCAGATAGCCACTGTGGTTTTCTTCAGCTATTTTTTGTAAGCACTGGCTAGTGTCTACGTAGTACAGCAAGAAAGTTTCTTGAGATAGCATCGCCACTTATACTACTGGTATGTACAAGGATCTGAAGAAAGTGTTGTATTCTATCTGACGAAACTGAACAATTGACATTTATACTGTACTAGTACAAGGAACGGTTTTCCTTCTCGCCTCATCTCATCTGTGTGTGTGAGCTCCATTCGGTCGACCTACATGCATGCCTTGGATCCTCTCCTTAGAGCTCCCACGGTGCGTATCGCCATCGATTGCATTGCATTGCAGCCCGTCGATGCGAACCTCGCCGCGGCCGGAGAGGAAGCTGCCGTCGCCTTTTGTCCAGCCCGGAGACAGTTAGACATGTATTGCCGCCGACGGCTGCATCACCGCCGGCGAGGCCCCGCGCCGTCGCTACTCTGTTTCCGCGCGTAGGCAATTCAAATAGAACCTGTGGCCCCACCCGCCAGTGACTCGCAAGATAATCTGGAAAGGTACGCTGGTTCTGGTTGGCGTATTCCTAAAATACGCCACCGGCGTGGCCCGTTCTGGAAATTCTGCTTAAATGGGAATAAATCATTTGTTGACCAAAATGACATGATTTGCGATATTTTTCATTTGAACCCCTCTTCACAGTGGTGTCTTTTGGGAGTCGCCTAAATATTCTAGGTATCACTTGTTGGCCTTTATGGTCATTTTTAAAAATGCCTTCATTCAATTTATCAAGAGAAGGATTTGCTTTGTGGTCAAGGACAGGAAGCCTTTGAACGCTACCCTGATCAAGGCAAAGCCATGACACCCTATGAACCAAGCTTGACTAGGGAGTTATATGCATTTTGGTTAACATTTCGACCATGGTTTATGGATGCATTACTCTTCTTTGACCTTGATGTATGATAGACATGCTAGTGCATCGTGATACTATGTCGTATAGATAATACAGAAGCAAATTCATGATCACTTCAAATTAATTAAGATGATTTGCCCAAATGATAAGTGCCATACGTGTGGCACAAAACAATTTCGTCCGAACGCGTAATTAGACCCAAGCACATGGATCTTGATGCCCATCACGAGCCACGTCATCCACGGTCATTCGGGCGCAGGTGATAATGGAGCGAACGCAGCCCGCCCCCACTCGCCACCATCCACAACACGCAGCCGACCCTGATGTAGAAGTGCATGCTTTAGCCAATGCAACCAAAAGACCGATCTGATGGAAGAGACTAGGCAGCACATTATACGTCAACACCCCCCCTCACGTGTGGCTCCCTCAGGCCTAAACGTGGACCGAAAGTGGACTGCAATTTAATTGCGCCAGTCGGGTCTTGAACTCAAGACCTCTTGGCTCCGATACCATGTAAAAGTGCATGCTCTAACCAATGTAATCAAAAGACTGATCTGTGAAATCTGAATATGTGAGAATAGCAAACCATTAGAAGGATATCGCCGCAGACCACTAGCCATGGTTTTGAACTCACGCCGCCGCACCACTCTGCTGGTAGGTCCCACAGGGCAAGCTGGGGCGCCAACTGCAACGTGTAGAGCTTCATATGATCATCCATGGCGATGAACTGACCATTTAATTCCACAATCCGCTCTATTCGTAGATTAGGAAGCTTTAGTTCAGACCAAGAGTCACTTCCAACTGGCCAATCAAACAGGGAGGAATCAGTATTGACAAGGAGGCATGACTTGGGTGATGCAAGAGGAGCAGATAGAATGCTACTCCCTCTGTCCCACAATATAAGAACGTTTTTAACACTACACTAGTGTCGAAAACGTTCTTATATTATGGGACATAGGGAGTACAATAGTAAGACTCAAACACATCGTCGCGCAGCTCAGGGAGATGTGGGGGTCAAAACTTCTGCACCACTGAATGCATCAACAAGAATACAATGTCTGTGGTGGATGAAGATGAGAGGACCATAGGAAGAACCAGCAAAACGAAATTTATGCAGAATTTCTTCCCGAATCTGGCAACGACGGTTGGTGTTTGGGTTGGCTGGATCAATGAAGTGAAATGTATGTGGCTTGTGGCGACCATTGCTAGGAGTTCAGATGTAGGGGGGGTTTTGGATAAGGAGAGGGGGACATAAGGTGCACAAGGAAGATTTGGATGGGTATGAGAAGAAGGCAGCATGCAAAGAGCGGCAAGTGGCAGCAAAGGCAAGAAGGTCAAAGCAGGAGCGCAACTGTAACATCCCAAAATTCTAAATTTTGGAATGTTATAATAAATAGATAGATTTAAATTGATTGTTTCTTTGTTGTGTGATTGATTGACTGAAAATGAGTGAATTTGAAACTTTTTGAAAGTTAAATGAGAGGGAATAACAGGACCTTTGCCAAACTTTCATTTTTGCATTTATGTTCTCCATGAATTCAAATTCTTTTCAAATGCAAAACCATGAAGAGAAGATCACATGACTTCTTCCATTTATTTAAATGACAAGGGTTTTTGAAAACATTTGAATTTCATTTGAAAAAATTTCAAATTCAGAAACTTTAAGCACCTCAATGATTTTCACGAGAGAAGATAATATGACTTCTTCAAAATATATGAAATATGAGTTGGAAGTTTTAAAAGAATTAAATTCAAAGTCCTTTTGAAATTATTTTCAATTTGGAGTTATTTGGATTTTATTCAAATTATTTTTCCTCCAAAATAAAAATATATGGAAAATAGTGTAACATGATTCCCTACATCAGAAAATTGGAGAGAAATAAATTTGAATTAATTTTGGTATTTTTTAAAATGATTTTTACTGGATTTTACTAGAGCAGTAGCACTCTTTGCTTTATTTGAATTTGTGTGGATTTTATTTGACTAGAAAAATATTCAGCTTGTAGGAAATCTTTTTCTGAAAATTTTGATATATTATATGCCTATATAATATATTTACTTGTTTTGTATTTATTATTTTTGTTTGTCTAGAAAATCTTTATTAAAAAAAACTTTTCTCCCCGTCGCCGACTGGGCCGGCTTAGCCAGCCAGGCCCAGCCCATCCGGTGCACCGCGCGCGCCCCCGACCGGGCATCGGTCTTCGCCCGCCGAACGCCATCACCGCCGCCGTGCTCTACACGAACTCCCGCCGCCGCCTCTGCTTACCCCTCCTTCACGCCTCCCGATGCTCCCCTCCTCTCCTTTAAATAGCGTGGCCCCGGGCCCCTCCTCTTTGCTCGTGCCGCCTCGCCTCCGCATCTCGCGCCGCCGCCGCACAGCGCCATCACCGCCGCTGCACACCACCAGCGCCGCCACCGCCACTTTGCCCCTCGCTGCTCGCTCCACCACCGCTGCCAGATCCACCGCGCCGCGCCGCAGACCCCGCCGCCCGCAGCCACCGTCGCTGCCCACAGTCGTTGCCGGAGCCGCCGCCCGCCTCGCCGTTGACCGCTGCAGGCCGAACCCCGTTTAACCGGCAAAGAACCGCCCGGTCCGGTTTATTGTTTTAGTTCGGTTTTTATTCCCGTTCTTTTCGGTTAGTTAGGTTTAGATGGGTTTTTCTTTTTAGTTAGATTTATTTAATGGACGTTCATTAGTTAGGGTTCTGTAGTGAACGAGTTCGTTCGATTTGCGTTCTGTAGCGAACGTTCGCTCGGTAGAGTTTTCCTTTTTCTTTTTAATTTCGGCCAAGGACCTATCTGTGAGTATTTTATTTACAGTTTAGCCCCTACTTTTCAAAATAGCACTACTTCTCGCTCGTTTATCCAAATCCAACGAAACCGACGCCCACTTCTTCGTTATGAGCTCATCTATCCAGATAATCAACTTAAACATGCTTTTGAAAATTTAAAATTTAATATTCAAACAGATTTATATTCAAACTTCGTTTGATCATAACTTGAGTTTTATAACTCGGATTCAGTTGATTCTTTTTGCAAATCGAAGCTCTTGACCTAAACTTTCTGATAAGGCCAAATTCACATAATTTTGGTACTGTTAGAAATTGTTTTATGTTGCAAGAGTTATTTTCTTGGTTTTGATGTTTTCCAAATTGTTCTTCGTTCTTTCCGGCCTTTTGAGTGATTGCTTATGTGTGGTTACTATTGCTTGCTTACGATAGATTGAGAGGAGTGTGACGAGTAGAACTATCAAGAGTTTTGAGTGCGAATCATCTTCATCAACAGTACAAGCAAGTTCACACTTTGATCATACCCCTTTACTACCCAGTTTTATTGCATTAGATCAATCCTCAAACAATTGCATGGTTAGGATCTGAATAAATTGTGGGTTTTGGGAAGTAGATGAGGTAGTACCTATTCACCTGTTTATTATCAAACCTTTGGGAGTTACTTCTATGTTGCCTATATTGCTATGCTATACTCGTAGACGTGGTTTGGGTTTGAGTGTATCCATGACAGAAGTGAGTTGTTAATTAATGGTTAACTTAAGGTGGAAACTTTAATACACATCTGGGTGGATTGAGGCACCTGGGGAACCCAGTGATTGCCTATATTTTTGGAAATCCCGGGGTACCGTGTAATTCTCCTGTGGACTGCCACCCAGGCTCAAAGGGATCATAAGATTATTCATGCTAGAAACTTCCGTGTGCAGCCACATGCCATTATGGGCTCTGGCATAGTTGAGTAAGTTGTGGGAAACCTTTCCATGATGGGCTAGCAGATGTAGGGGATTGTAGGTGTACATGCCTATCTATCGGTTAAGGGGACCTCTTTGGAAAGACTGTGTCTCGGTCATCCCTTTCTGAAACATTATGTAGTACGAGAAATCCAACGGAGGAGATCAAGTCTTCTGGGGAAACGTGCGCAAACCTCTGCAGAGTGTACAAACTAATCATGGTTAGCCGTGTCCCCGGTTATGGACATCTTGAGTATCTAGTTCTTGGATTATCCTAGTGCATCTCATCACTTCATAATTAATTTGTTGGGTTGTTAATGATTACTTTAAATTGGGATTGACAGGGGGTTTACTTATTTTCAACCAACTTTGTAGTTAAATAAATTATATTCCTTTGGTGTAGGGAATAATTGGCTTTCGCAAAAACTTTATAACCATAGAGCCTTTACACTAGCCAAATATGCATGTAGTGATAGCCTTTATTCATCATTATCCTATGGTGTGAATTTGCCAGTACATTCAATGTACTGACCCTTTGTGGCTGCAACGTCTCATGTTGCAGGATTTTCTCACTACGAGTAAGTGATACGTTAGGGTTACGATTTCTACACTCAACTTTGCCATTGGTGTTGATGGGAATCCGCAACCTTGTTACTTCCGCTATTTGGATTGAGGTAATAATATTCTATGTTACTTTATACATGTGATTTACCTCTGTTATAAATCCTTGAGTACTGTGTGTGTCAGCATACCGATCCAGGGATGACACTTAAGCACAGAGACTTGACCATCTGAGGTCGGGCCGCTACAAGATGGTATCAGAGCACATGCTGATTGTAGGACGTGACCCCTAGAAACTGGCAAGCCCATAATAAAGATTTTTCTCTACAACCTTATTTTCAAAAGAATCTTTTACCTCTCTTCTCTTCCGAGCTTATTCAAATATTCCCTTTAAGTGAGACCATACCCCTTTTCCCTTTTGACCACACGAAGATTCGACGGATGAGACCTCTTCAAGAAGTACAAGATATCGGACAACTAAGACCACTTTGGTATGAAGAGGATTTTACCATGCATTATAGTAATGGAAACTACAACGGTTGAAGACTCCGAAGACTAGAAGAATTTGGAGGCTATGAAGAATTTCCAGATTTAGTATGACCTAGGAAGGCACCCCTTATGGAACTTGGCAGACTATGGAAGCTGTCACTACCCGAGATCAAGGTGTATCGGAGAAAGACCGGAGCATGGAGCATTAGAACTCAAAGTTTTGTCAAGAAACCCTAAGGCAGGAGATATGAACTATGGAAGGATAGCTCATGGAAATGGCAAGAGCAGAAGCACGGCTATCCATGATTTTAATGCCCGCTTATGCTATTGCCACCGTGCTAAGTTAAGCATGCATTTCTTTGGAAGGATTAGATGACAAGAAGGCTGATGGAGCACCTATCAGCAAGACGAAGTTTTAATCTTAGCTGGTGTATCGCCAAGATCTGGAGTGTTACCTTAAGAAGTTAAGATGGACCTACAGGAAGCAGTATTTGATAAGGAAGTATTTTGCGAAGAACTCAGGACCCCAGAAGCTGGAAGTAGCCAAGCGAGAGGAGCAGAACCTCGAGAATACCGGAGATTTGTCAGGAACTGAAGGACAATAGGACCATGGCTCATTGCCAAGGATGTTGAAACCCAGAAGTTTGGAACGCAACTCCAGAAATATTGAAGGACGCCACGAGAGACTTCGCGTCAATAGAGATGATCTGGCAAAAGAACTTGAGAAAGGCAAGTATGATCGGAAGAAGCCATTGGAGGCATGAACAAGACTTGAAGAGTTTGGCGACGTTGAAGATTTATTGAACTTTAGAAGACCAAACCTCTGTTATACACTTACGTTAGATGCGACGTTTGTGAGCTGTCATTTGTTTGATTTTTTTCCCGACAGCCAGAAAATAAAATTTGTCTTTTCAAAACTATTGTTTGTATTGTGTGTATCTCTCCTTCCCTATCTCTCTTATCTCACCCCAAAAGCCTTGGATCCCAAAAGATGACGAATGGAGATGGACGGGTATTTCCGAGATTCATGACACAACCGGAGGTAGCACACTGGATACGGAACACGGAGGATTGCATGAAGGAGCACGGTATTGAAGGAGAGTATATGGTTCCATACACCCTACGAAAGATCACACAAGGTGCTGCAAAATGGCAAGAGATACATCAAGCCATATGCTACACTGCGTTGGATTTCCTTGAAGAGGAAAGGATGATGCAGCAAAGTAGCGTAAGTATTTCCCTCAGTTTTTGAGAACCAAGGTATCAATCCAGTAGGAGGCTACGTGCGAGTCCCTCGTACCTGCACAAAACAAATAACTCCTCGCAACCAACGCGATAAGGGGTTGTCAATCCCTTCACGGTCACTTACGAGAGTGAGATCTGATAGATATGATAGAATGATATTGTTGGTATTTTTGTGATAAAGATGCAAAGTAAAATAAAAGCAAAGTAAAAATCAAAGGAAATAACTAAGTATTGGAAGATTAATATGATGAAGATAGATCTGGGGGCCATAGGTTTCACTAGTGGCTTCTCTTAAGAGCATAAGTATTTTACGGTGGGTGAACGAATTACTGTTGAGCAATTGACAGAATTGAGCATAGTTATGAGAATATCTAGGTAGGATCGTGTGTATAGGCATCACGTCCGAGATAAGTAGACCAACTCCTGCCTGCATCTACTACTATTACTCCACTCATCGACCGCTATCCAGTATGCATCTAGAGTATTAAGTTCAGGAAAACAAAGTAACGCCTTAAGCAAGATGACATGATGTAGAGGGATAAATTCATGCAATATGATAAAAACCCCATCTTGTTATCCTCGATGGCAACAACACAATACATGCCTTGCTCCCCCTACTGTCACTGGGAAAGGACACCGCAAGATTGAACCCAAAGCTAAGCACTTCTCCCATTGCAAGAAAGATCAATCTAGTAGGCCAAACCAAACTGATCATTCGAAGAGACTTGCAAAGATAACCAATCTTACATAAAAGAATTCAAAGAAGATTCAAATATTGTTCATAGATAATCTTGATCATAAACCCACAATTCATCGGTCTCAAAAAACACACCGCAAAAAGAAGATTACATTGAATAGATCTCCACAAGAGAGGGGGAGAACATTGTATTGAGACCCAAAAAGAGAGAAGAAGCCATCTACCTAATAACTATGGACCCGAAGGTCTGAGGTAAACTACTCACACTTCATCGGAGAGGCTATGGTGTTGATGTAGAAGCCCTCTGTGATGGATGCCCCCTCCGGCGGAGCTCCGGAACAGGCCCCAAGATGGGATCTCGTGGATACAGAAAGTTACGGCGGTGGAATTAGGGTTTTGGATCCGTCTCTGATCGTTTGGGGGTACGTAGGTATATATAGGAGGAAGGAGTACGTCGGTGGAGCAACAGTGGGCTCACGAGGGTGGAGGGCGCGCTTGGGGGGGGGGGGGCGGTAGGCGCCCCCTACCTCGTGGCCTCCCTGTTGGTTGCTTGATGTAGGGTCCAAGTCTCCTGGGTCTTGTTCGTTCCAAAAATCACGTTTCTGAAGGTTTCATTCCGTTTGGACTCCATTTGATATTCCTTTTCTTCGAAACCCTAAAATAGTAAAAAACAACAATTCTGGGCTGGGCCTCTGGTTAATAGGTTAGTCCCAAAAATAATATAGAAGTGGATAATAAAGCCCAATAATGTCCAAAACAGTAGATAATATAGCATGGAGCAATCAAAAATTATAGATACGTTGGAGACGTATCAAGCATCCCCAAGCTTAATTCCTGCTCGTCCTCGAGTAGGTAAATGATAAAAAAGATAATTTTTGATGTGAAGTGCTACTTGGCATAATTTTAATGTAATTCTTCTTAATTGTGGTATGAATATTCAGATCCGAAAGATCCAAGATAAAAGTTTAATATTGACATAAAAATAATAATACTTCAAGCATACTAACATAGCAATCATGTCTTCTCAAAATAACATGGCCAACGAAAGTTATCCCTACAAAATCATATAGTCTGGCTATGCTCTATCTTCACCACACAAAGTATTTAAATCATGCACAACCCCGATGATAAGCCAAGCAATTGTTTCATACTTTTGACATTCTCAAACTTTTTCAATCTTCACGCAATACATGAGCGTGAGCCATGGATATAGCACTATATGCGGAATAGAATGGTGGTTGTGGAGAAGACAAAAAAGGGAGAAGATAGTCTCACATAACCTAGACGTATCAACGGGCTATGGAGATGCCCATCAATAGATATCAATGTGAGTGAGTAGGGATTGCCATGCAACGGATGCACTAGAGCTATAAGTATATGCAAGCTCAACAAAAGAAACTAAGTGGGTGTGCATCCAACTTGCTTGCTCATGAAGACCTAGGGTATTTTGAGGAAGCCATCATTGGAATATACAAGCCAAGTTCTATAATGAAAAATTCCCACTAGTATATGAAAGTGACAAAATGAGAGACTCTCTATCAAGAATATCATGGTGCTATTTTGAAGCACAAGTGTGGTAAAGGATAGTAACATCGTCCCTTCTCTCTTTTTCTCTCTTTTTTTTATTTGGGCCTTTTCTCTTTTTTATGGCCTCTTTTCTTTCCTTTTTTTCGTCCGGAGTCTCTGTTGGGGAACACAGTAATTTCAAAAAATTTCCTACGCACACGCAAGATCATGGTGATGCATAGCAACGAGAGGGGGAGAGTGTTGTCTACATACCCTCGTAGACCGCAACGGAAGTGTTGACGCAACGTAGAGGAAGTAGTCGTACGTCTTCCCGATCCGACCGATCCAAGCACCGTTACTCCGGCACCTCCGAGTTCTTAGCACACATACAGCTCGATGACGCTCCCCGGGCTCCGATCCAGCAAAGCTTCGGGGATGAGTTCCGTCAGCACAACGGCGTGGTGACGATGATAATGTTCTACCGACGCAGGGCTTCTCCTAAGCACTACAACGATATGATCGAGGTGGAATATGGTGGCAGGGGCACCGCACACGGCTAAGGAACGATCACGTGGATCAACTTGTGTGTCCTAGGGTGCCCCCTGCCTCCGTATATAAAGGATCCAAGGGGAGGGGGTTGCAGCCGGCCTAGAGGAGGGCGCAGGAGGAGTCCTACTCCTACCGGGAGTAGGACTCCCCTCCCATTTCCTTGTCCAAGTAGGAGAGAGGGGGGGGGGAAGAAGGAAAGGGGGGGCGCCACCCCTCCCTCCTTGTCCAATTCGGACTAGGGGGAGAGGGGGCGCGCGGCCTGCCCTGGCAGCCCCTTCCTCTTCTCCACTTTAGGCCCATAAGGCCCATTAACCCCCCGGGGGGTTCCGGTAACCCCCCGGTGCTCCGGTTTTATCCGATACTTCTCCGGAACCCTTCCGGTATCCGAATATAGTCATCCAATATATCAATCTTTATGTCTCGACCATTTCGAGACTCCTCGTCATGTCCGTGATCACATCCGGGACTCCGAACTAACTTCGGTACATCAAAATGCATAAACTCATAATAACTGTCATCATAACTTTAAGCGTGCGGACCCTACGGTTCGAGAACAATGTAGACATGACCGAGACACGTCTCCGGTCAATAACCAATAGCGGGACCTGGATGCCCATATTGGTTCCTACATATTCTACGAAGATCTTTATCGGTCAGACCGCATAACAACATACGTTGTTCCCTTTGTCATCGGTATGTTGCTTGCCCGAGATTCGATCGTCGGTATCCAATACCTAGTTCAATCTCGTTACCGGCAAGTCTCTTTACTTGTTCCGTAATAATCATCAAACAACTAACATATTAGTTGTAATGCTTGCAAGGCTTATTTGATGTGCATTACCGAGAGGGCCCAGAGATACCTCTCCGACAATCGGAGTGACAAATCCTAATCTCGAAATACGCCAACCCAACATCTACCTTTGGAGACACCTGTAGAGCTCCTTTATAATCACCCATTTACGTTGTGACGGTTGGTAGCACACAAAGTGTTCCTCCGGCAAACGGGAGTTGCATAATCTCATAGTCATAGGAACATGTATAAGTCATGAAGAAAGCAATAGCAACATACTAAACGATCGGGTGCTAAGCTAATGGAATGGGTCATGTCAATCAGATCATTCACCTAATGATGTGATCCCGTTAATCAAATAACAATTCTTTGTTCATGGTTAGGAAACATAACCATCTTTGATTAACGAGCTAGTCAAGTAGAGGCATACTAGTGACACTCTGTTTGTCTATGTATTCACACATGTATTATGTTTCCGGTTAATACAATTCTAGCATGAATAATAAACATTTATCATGAAATAAGGAAATAAACAATAACTTTATTATTGCCTCTAGGGCATATTTCCTTCAGTCTCCCACTTGCACTAGAGTCAATAATCTAGTTCACATCGCCATGTGATTCAACACTAAGAGTTCACATCACCATGTGATTAACACCCATAGTTCACATTGTCATGTGACCTATACCCAAAGGGTTTACTAGAGTCAATAATCTTGTTCACATCGCTATGTGATTAACACCCAAAGAGTACTAAGGTGTGATCATGTTTTGCTTGTGAGATAATTTTAGTCAACGGGTCTGTCACATACAGATCTGTAAGTATTTTGCGAATTCTATGTCTACAATGCTCTGCACGGAGCTACTCTAGCTAATTGCTCCCACTTTCAATATGTATCTAGATCGAGACTTAGAGTCATCTAGATCTGTGTCAAAACTTGCATCGACGTAACCTTTTACGACGAACCTTTTGTCACCTCCATAATCGAGAAATATTTCCTTATTCCACTAAGGATAATTTTGACCAATGTCCAGTGATCTACTCTTAGATCACTATTGTACTCCCTTGCTTAACACAGTGCAGGGTATACAATAGATCTGGTACACAACATGGCATACTTTATAGAACCTATGGCTGAGGCATAGGGAATGACTTTTATTCTCTTTCTATCTTCTGCCGTGGTCGGGCTTTGAGTCTTACTCAATTTCACACCTTGTAACACAGCCAAGAACTCTTTCTTTGACCGTTCCATTTTTTTGAACTACTTCAAAATATTGTCAAGGTATGTACTCATTGAAAAACTTATCAAGCGTCTTGATCTATCTCTATAGATCTTGATGCTCAATATGTAAGCAGCTTCACCGAGGTCTTTCTTTGAAAAATTCTTATTCAAGTATCCCTTTATGCTATCCAGAAATTCTATATCATTTCCAATCAGTAATATGTCATCCACATATAATATCAGAAATGCTACAGAGCTCCCACTCACTTTCTTGTAAATACATGCTTCACCGCAAGTCTATATAAAACTATATGCTATGATCAACTTATCAAAGCGCATATTCCAACTCCGAGATGCTTGCACCAGTCCATAGATGGATCGCTGGAGCTTGCATATTTAGTTAACACCTTTAGGATCGACAAAACCTTCTGGTTGCATCATATACAACTCTTCTTTAATAAAAATCCATTAAGGAATGCAGTTTTGTTTATCCATTTGCCAGACTTCATAAAATGCGGCAATTGCTAACATGATTCGGACAAACTTAAGCATAGATACGAGTGAGAAAATCTCATTGTAGTCAACACCTTGAACTTGTCGAAAACCTTTTGCGAGAATTCTAGATTTGTAGATAGTAACACTACTATCATCGTCCGTCTTCCTCTTGAAGATCCATTTATTTTCTATGGCTTGCCGATCATCGGGCAAATCCATCAAAGTCCATACTTTGTTCTCATACATGGATCATATCTCAGATTTTATGGCCTAAAACCATTTCGCAGAATCTGGGCTCATCATCGCTTCCTCATAGTTCATAGGTTCGTCATGGTCAAGTAACATGACCTTCAGAACAGGATTACCGTACCACTCTGGTGCGGATCTCACTTTGGTTTACCTACGAGATTCGGTAGTAACTTGATCTGATGTTACATGATCATCATCATTAGCTTCCTCACTAATTGGTGTAGTAGTCACAAGAACAGATTTTGTGATGAACTACTTTTCAATAAGGGAGAAGGTACAATTACCTTATCAAGTTTTCTACTTTCCTCCCACTCACTTCTTTCGAGAGAAACTCCTTCTCTGGAAAGGATCCATTCTTGGCAACGAATTTGCCTTCGGATCTGTGATAGAAGGTGTACCCAACAGTTTCCTTTGGGTATCCTACGAAGACATATTTCTTCGATTTGGTTTTGAGCTTATTAGGATGAAACCTTTTCATATAAGCATCACAATCCCAAACTTTAAGAAACGACAACTTTGGTTTCTTGCCAAACCACAGTTCAGATTGTGTCGTCTCAACAGACTTAGATGGTGCCCTTTTAAATGTAAATGCAACTGTCTTTAATGCATAACCCCAAAACGATAGTGGTAAATTGGTAAGAAACAACATAGGTCGCACCATATCTAATAAAGTACGGTTATGACGTTCGGACACACCATTACATTGTGGTGTTCCAGGTGGCGTGAGTAGTGAAATTATTTCACATTGTTTTTTAACTGAAGACCAAACTCGTAACTCAAATATTTGTCTCCGCGATCAGATCGTAGAAACTTTATTTTCTTGTCACAATGATTTTCCACTTCACTCTGAAATTCTTTGAACTTTTCAAATGTTTCAAACTTATGTTTCATCAAGTAGATATACCTATATCTACTCAAATCATCTGTGAAGATCAGAAAATAATGATACCTGTTGCGAGCCTCAATATTCATCGGACCACATACATCAGTATGTATGATTTCCAACAAATCTGTTGCTCGCTCCATTGTTCCGAAGAACGGAGTCTTAGTCATCTTGCCCATGAGGCATGGTTCACAAGCATCAACTGATTCATAATCAAGTGATTCAAAAAGCCCATCAGCATGGAGTTTCTTCATGCGCTTTACACCAATATGACCTAAACGGTAGTGCCACAAATAAGTTGCACTATCATTATTAACTTTGCATCTTTTGGTTTCAATATTATGATTATGTGTATCACTACGATCGAGATCCAACGAACTATTTTCATTGGGTGTGTAACCATATAAGGTTTTATTTATGTAAACAGAACAACAATTTATTCTCTTACTTAAATGAATAACTGTATTACAATAAACATGATCAAATCATATTCATGCTCAACGCAAACACCAAATAACACTTATTTAGGTTCAACACTAATCCCGAAATTATAGGGAGTGTGCGATGATGATCATATCAATCTTGGAACCACTTCCAACACACATCGTCACTTTACCCTTAACTAGTCTCTATTTATTCTGCAACTCCCATTTCGAGTTACTAATCTTAGTAACTGAACTAGTATCAAATACTTAGGGGTTGCTATAAACACTAGTAAAGTACACATCAATAACATGTATATCAAATATACTTATGTTCACTTTGCCACCCTTCTTATCCGCCAATCACTTGGGGTAGTTCCGCTTCTAGTGACCAGTCCCTTTGCAGTAGAAACACTTAGTCTCAGGCTTAGGACCAGACTTGGGCTTCTTCACTTGAGCAGTAACTTGCTTGCCGTTCTTCTTGAAGTTCCCCTTCTTCCCTTTGCCCTTTTCTTGAAACTAGTGGTCTTGTTAACCATCAACACTTGATGTTTTTCTTGATTTCTACCTTAGTCGATTTCAGCATCACAAAGAGCTTGGGAATTACTTTTGTCATCCCTTGCATATTATAGTTCATCACAAAGTTCTACTAACTTGGTGATGGTGACTAGAGAATTCTGTCAATCACTATTTTATCTGGAAGATTAACTCCCATTTGATTCAAGCGATTGTAGTACCCAGACAATCTGAGTACATGCTCACTAGTTGAGCGATTCTCCTCCATCTTTTAGCTATAGAACTTGTTGGAGACTTCATATCTCTCAACTCGGGTATTTGCTTTAAATATTAACTTCAACTCCTGGAACATCTTATATGGTCCATGACTTTCAAAACGTCTTTGAAGTCCCGATTCTAAGCCGTTAAGCATGGTGCACTAAACTATCAAGTAGTCATCATATTGAGCTAGCCAAACGTTCATAACGTCTGCATCTGCTCCTGCAATAGGTCTATCACCTAGCGGTGCATCAAGGACATAATTCTTTTGTGCAGCAATGAGGATAAACCTCAGATCACGGATCCAATCCGCATCATTGCTACTAACATCTTTCAACACAATTTTCTCTAGGAACATATCAAAATAAACATATGAAAGCAACAACGCGAGCTATTGATCCACAACATAGATATGCTAATACTACCAGGACTAAGTTCATGATAAATTAAAGTTCAATTAATCATATTACTTAAGAACTCCCACTTAGATAGACATCCCTCTAATCCTCTAAGTGATCACGTGATCCAAATCAACTAAACCATGTCCGATCATCACGTGAGATGGAGTAGTTTCATTGGTGAACATCACTATGTCGATCATATCTACTATATGATTCACGCTCAAACTTTCGGTCTCCGTGTTCCGAGGCCATATCTGTATATGCTTGGCTCGTCAAGTATAACCTGAGTATTCCGCGTGTGCAACTGTTTTGCACCCGTTGTATTTGAACGTAGAGCCTATCACACCCGATCATCACGTGGTGTCTCAGCACGAAGAACTTTCGCAATGGTGCATACTCAAGGAGAACACTTCTTGATAATTAGTGAGAGATCATCTTATAATGCTACCGTCAATCAAAGCAAGATAAGATGCATAAAAGATAAACATCACATGCAAGCAATATAAGTGATATGATATGGCCATCATCATCTTGTGCCTGTGATCTCCATCTCCGAAGCACCATCATGATCACCATCATCACCGGCACGACACCTTGATCTCCATCGTAGCATCGTTGTCGTCTCTCCAATCTTATGCTTCCACGACTATCGCTACCGCTTAGTGATAAACTAAAGCATTACATCGCGATTGCATTGCATACAATAAAGCGACAACCATATGGCTCCTGCCAGTTGCCGATAACTCGGTTACAAAAACATGATCATCTCATACAATAAAATTTAGCATCATGCCTTGACCATATCACATCACACCATGCCCTGCAAAAACAAGTTAGACGTCCTCGACTTTGTTGTTGCAAGTTTTACGTGGCTGCTACGGGCTTAAGCAAGAACCAATCTCACCTACGCATCAAAACCATAACGATATTTTGTCAAGTTGATGCCATTTTAACCTTCGCAAGGACCGGGCGTAGCCACACTTGGTTCAACTAAAGTTGGAGAAACAGTCACCCGCTAGCCACCTTTGTGCAAAGCACGTCGGGAGAACCGGTCTCACGTAAGCGTACGCGTAATGTCGGTCCGGGCCGCTTCATCCAACAATACCGCCGAACCAAAGTATGACATGCTGGTAGGCAGTATGACTTATATCGCCCACAACTCACTTGTGTTCTACTCGTGCATATAACATCAAACCATAAAACCTAGGCTCGGATGCCACTGTTGGGGAACGCAGTAATTTCAAAAAATTTCCTACGCACACGCAAGATCATGGTGATGCATAGCACCGAGAGGGGGAGAGTGTTGTCTACGTACCCTCGTAGACCGCAACGGAAGTGTTGACGCAACATAGAGGAAGTAGTCGTACGTCTTCCCGATCCGACCGATCCAAGCACCGTTACTCCGGCACCTCCGAGTTCTTAGCACACGTACAGCTCGATGATGCTCCCCGGGCTCCGATCCAACAAATCTTCGGGGATGAGTTCCGTCAGCACAACGGCGTGGTGACGATGATGATGTTCTACCGACGCAGGGCTTCGCCTAAGCACTACAACGATATGATCGAGGTGGAATATGGTGGCAGGGGGCACCGCACACGGCTAAGGAACGATCACGTGGATCAACTTGTGTGTCCTAGGGTGCCCCCTGCCTCCGTATATAAAGGATCCAAGGGGGGGTTGCGGCCGGCCTAGAGGAGGGCGCAGGAGGAGTCCTACTCCTACCGGGAGTAGGACTCCCCTCCCGTTTCCTTGTCCAAGTAGGAGAGAGGGGGGGAGAGAAGGAAAGGGGGGGGGCGCCACCCCTCCCTCCTTGTCCAATTCGGACTAGGGGGAGAGGGTGCGCGCGGCCTGCCCTGGCAGCCCCTTCCTCTTCTCCACTTTAGGCCCATAAGGCCCATTAACCTCCCGGGGGGTTCCGGTAACCCCCCGGTGCTCCGGTTTTATCCGATACTTCTCCGGAACCCTTCCAGTATCCGAATATAGTCATCCAATATATCAATCTTTATGTCTCGACCATTTTGAGACTCCTCGTCATGTCCGTGATCACATTCGGGACTCCGAACTAACTTCGGTACATCAAAGTGCATAAACTCATAATAACTGTCATCGTAACTTTAAGCGTGCGGACCCTACGGTTCGAGAACAATGTAGACATGACCGAGACACGTCTCCGGTCAATAACCAATAGCGGGACCTGGATGCCCATATTGGTTCCTACATATTCTACGAAGATCTTTATCGGCCAGACCGCATAACAACATACGTTGTTCCCTTTGTCATCGGTATGTTACTTGCCCGAGATTTGATCGTCGGTATCCAATACCTAGTTCAATCTCGTTACCGGCAAGTCTCTTTACTCGTTCCGTAATACATCATCTCACAACTAACATATTATTTGTAATGCTTGCAAGGCTTATTTGATGTGCATTACCGAGAGGGCCCAGAGATACCTCTCCGACAATCGGAGTGACAAATCCTAATCTCGAAATACGCCAACCCAACATCTACCTTTGGAGACACCTGTAGAGCTCCTTTATAATCACCCATTTACGTTGTGACGTTTGGTAGCACACAAAGTGTTCCTCCGGCAAATGGGAGTTGCATAATCTCATAGTCATAGGAACATGTATAAGTCATGAAGAAAGCAATAGCAACATACTAAACGATCGGGTTCTAAGCTAATGGAATGGGTCATGTCAATCAGATCATTCACCTAATGATGTGATCCCGTTAATCAAATAACAATTCTTTGTTCATGGTTAGGAAACATAACCATCTTTGATTAACGAGCTAGTCAAGTAGAGGCATACTAGTGACACTCTGTTTGTCTATGTATTTACACATGTATTATGTTTCCGGTTAATACAATTCTAGCATGAATAATAAACATTTATCATGAAATAAGGAAATAAATAATAACTTTATTATTGCCTCTAGGGCATATTTCCTTCAGTCTCATCCCAACTTGTGGGGGAATCATAGTCTCCATCATCCTTTCCTCACTTGGACAATGCTCTAATAATGATGATCATCACACTTTTATTTTCTTACAACTCAATAATTACAACTCGATACTTAGAACAAAATATCACTCTATATGAATGCCTCCGGCGGTGTACCGGGATATGCAATGAATCAAGAGTGACATGTATGAAATAATTATGAATGGTGGCTTTGCCAGAAATACGATGTCAACTACATGATCATGCTAAGAAATATGACAATGATGGAGTGTGTCATAATAAACGGAACGGTGGAAAGTTGCATGGTAATATATCTCAGAATGGCTATGGAAATGCCATGATAGGTAGGTATGGTGGCTGTTTTGAGGAAGGTATATGGTGGGTGTATGATACCGGTGAAAGGTGCGCGGTATTAGAGAGGCTAGCAATGGTGGAAGGAAGAAAAGTGCGTATAATCCATGGACTCAACATTAGTCATAAAGAACTCATATACTTATTGCAAAAATCTACAAGTTATCAAAGCAAAGTATTACACGCATGCTCCTAGGGGGATAGATTGGTAGGAAAAGACCACTGCTCGTCCCCGACCGCCACTCATAAGGAAGACAATCAAAAAATAAATCATGCTTCGACTTCATCACATAACGGTTCACCATACGTGCATGCTACGGGAATCACAAACTTTAACACAAGTATTTATCAAATTCACAACTACTCAACTAGCACAACTTTAATATCACCATCTTCATATCTCAAAACAATTATCAAGCATCAAACTTCTCATAGCATTCAACAAACTCATAAGAAAGTTTTTACTATTCTTGAATACCAAGCATATTAGGATTATTTAAGCAAATTACCATGCTATTTAAGACTCTCAAAATAATATAAGTGAAGCATGAGAGATCAATAGTTTCTATAAAACAATTCCACCACCGTGCTCAAAAAAATATAAGTGAAGTACTAGAGCAAAACTATATAACTCAAATGATATAAGCGAAGCACATAGAGTATTCTAACAAATTCCAAATCATGTATGGCTCTCTCAAAAGGTGTGTACAGCAAGGATGATTGTGTTAAACTAGAAAGCAAAGACTCAAATCATACAAGACGCTGCAAGCAAAACACATATCATGTGGTGAATAAAAATATAGCTCCAAGTTAAGTTACCGATAGAAGTAGACGAAAGAGGGGATGCCTTCCGGGGCATCCCCAAGCTTTGGCTTTTAGGTGTCCTTAGATTATCTTGGGGGTGCCATGGGCATCCCCAAGCTTAGGCTCTTGCCACTCCTTGTTCCATAATCCATCAAATCTTTACCCAAAACTTGAAAACTTCACAACACAAAACTTAAAGTAGAAAATCTCGTGAGCTCCGTTAGCGAAAGAAAACAAAAGACTACTTTAAGGTACTGTAATGAACTCATTCTTTATTTATATTGGTGTTAAACCTACTGTATTCCAATTTCTCTATGGTTTATAAACTATTTTACTAGCCATAGATTCATCAAAATGAGCAAACAACTCACGAAAAACAGAATCTGTCAAAAACAGAACAGTCTGTAGTAATCTGTAGCTAGCACAAGATCTGGAACCCCAAATATCCTAAAATAAATTTCTGGACGTGAGGAATTTATCTATTAATCATATTCAAAAATAATTTACTAAATATCACTTTCCAAATAAAAATGGCAGCAGTTCTTGTGAGCGCTAAAGTTTCTGTTTTTTACAGCAAGATAACACGACTTTCCCCAAGTCTTCCCAACGGTTCTACTTGGCACAAACACTAATTAAACACAAAAAACACAACCAAAACAGAGTCTAGATAAATTATTTATTACTAAACAGGAGCAAAAATCAAGGAATAAAAATAAAATTGGGTTGCCTCCCAACAAGCGCTATCGTTTAACGCCCCTAGCCAGGCATAAAAAGCAAGGATAGATCTAGGTATTGCCATCTTTGGTAGGCAATCCATAAGTGGATCTCATAATAGATTCATAAGGTAATTTAATTTTCTTTCTAGGAAAGTGTTCCATGCCTTTCCTTAACGCAAATTGGAATCTAATATTTCCTTCCTTCATATCAATAATTGCACCAATCGTTCTAAGGAAAGGTCTACCAAGAATAATAGGACATGAAGGATTGCAATCTATGTCAAGAACAATAAAATCTATGGGCACATAATTCCTATTTGTGACAATAAGAACATCATTGATTCTTCCCATTGGTTTCTTAATAGTGGAATCCGCAAGGTGCAAGTTTGGAGAGCAATCATCAAAATCACGGAAACCTAACAAATCACACAAAGTCTTTGGAATCGTGGAAACACTAGCACCCAAATCACATAAATCATAGAACTCATGATCTTTAATCTTAATTTTAATAGTTGGTTCCCACTCATCATAAATTTTTCTAGGGATAGAAACTTCCAACTCGAGTTTTTCTTCATAAGATTGCATCAAGGCATCAACGATATGTTTAGTAAATGCTTTATTTTGACTATAAGCATGAGGAGAATTTAGCATGGATTGCAACAAGGAAATACAATCAATCAAAGAGAAATGTTCATAATTAAATTCCTTGAAATCCAAAATAGTGGGTTTAGCAACATCTAGGGTTTTAATTTCTTCAACCCCACTTTCATCAAATTTAGCATCAAGATCTAAAAACTCTGAATTTTTGGAACACCTTCTAGGTAAAGGTGGATCATATTCAGTCCCATCATTATCAAGATTCATATTGCAAAACAAGGATTTAATAGGGGACTCATCAATAACTTTTAGATCTTCATCTTTATTTTCATAGGAACTAGAAGAACACGCTCTTATAAAGGCATCTTTCTTAGCATGCATCCTAGCGGTTCTTTCTTTGCACTCATCAATGGAAATTCTCATGGATTTGAGAGACTCATTGATATCATGATTAGGAGGAATAGATCTAAGTTTCAAAGAATGAACATCAAGAGAAATTCTATGAACGTTCCTAGCCAACTCATCAATCTTAAGCAATTTTTCTTCAATCAAAGCATTGAAAATTCTTTTGCAAAGTAATAAATTCTTTAATATTAGATTAAAAATCAGAAGGAATCTCATTATAATTTCCATAAGAATTGTTGTAGGAATTACCATAATTATTAGAGGGATTACTAGGATAAGGCCTAGGATTAAAATTTCCTCTATACACATTGTTACCAAAATTGTTCCTACCAACAAAATTCACATCCATAGATTCAGTATTATTATCAATCAAAGTAGACAAGGGCATATCATTAGGATCAGAAGAAACACTCTTACTATCAAGTAATTTCATAAGTTCATCCATCTTTCCACTCAAAACATTAATTTCTTCTATCACATGCACCTTTTTATTAGTAGATCTTTCAGTATGCCATTGTGAATAACTAACTATAATATTATCTAGGAGTTTAGTAGCTTCTCCTAAAGTGATTTCCATAAAAGTGCCTCCTGCGGCCGAATCTAAAAGATTTCTAGAAGCAAAATTCAATCCGGCATAAATTTTTTGTATAATCATCCATAAGTTCAAACCATGAGTAGGGCAATTACGTATCATTAATTGCATCCTCTCCCAAGATTGTGCAACATGTTCATGATCAAGTTGCTTAAAATTCATAATATCATTTCTAAGGGAGATGATCTTAGCGGGAGGAAAATACTTAGGGATAAAAGCATATTTGCACCTGTTCCAAGAATCAATACTATTTTTAGGCACAGACAAAAACCAAGCTTTAGCACGATATCTAAGCGAAAAAGGAAATAGATTCAACTTAACAATATCATTATCCACATATTTCTTCTTTTGCATATCACACAAATCAACGAAGCTATTTAGATGGGTAGCGACATCTTCACTAGGAAGGCCGGGAAACGGATCTTTCATGACAAGATTCAGCAGAGCGACATTAATTTCACAAGATTCAGCATCGGTAAGAGGAGCAATTGGAGTGCTAATAAAATCATTGTTGTTGGTATTGGTAAAGTCACACAATTTAGTTTTATATTGAGCCATCGTGACAAGCAAGCAATCCAACACACAAGCAAACAAAAAGCAAGCGGGCCAAAATAGGCAAATAGAGAAAGAGAGGGAGGATAGAGAGAGAGGGCGAATAAAACGGAAAGGGTGAAGTGGGGGAGAGTAAAACGAGAGGCAAATGGCAAATAATGTAATGCAGGAGATAAGGGTTGTGATGGGGTACTTGGTATGTTGACTTTTGCGTAGACTCCCTGGCAACGGTGTCAGAAATCTTCTTTCTACCTCTTGAGCACTGCGTTGGATTTCCTTGAAGAGGAAAGGATGATGCAGCAAAGTAGCATAGGTATTTTCCTCATTTTTGAGAACCAAGGTATCAATCCAGTAGGAGGCTACGTGCGAGTCCCTCGTACCTGCACAAAACAAATAACTCCTCGCAACCAACGCGATAAGGGGTTGTTAATCCCTTCACGGTCACTTACGAGAGTGAGATCTGATAGATATGATAGAATAATATTTTTGGTATTTTTGTGATAAAGATGCAAAGTAAAATAAAAGCAAAGTAAATAACTAAGTATGGGAAGATTAATATGATGAAGATAGACCCGGGGGCCATAGGTTTCACTAGTGGCTTCTCTCAAGAGCATAAGTATTTTACGATGGGTTAACGAATTACTGTTGAGCAATTGACAGAATTGAGCATAGTTATGAGAATATCTAGGTATGATCATGTATATAGGCATCACGTCCGAGACAAGTAGACCGACTCCTGCCTGCATCTACTACTATTACTCCACTCATCGACCGTTATCCAACCTGCATCTAGAGTATTAAGTTCATGAAAACAGAGTAACGCCTTAAGCGAGATGACATGACGTAGAGGGATAAATTCATGCAATATGATAAAAAACCCATCTTGTTATCCTCGATGGCAACAATACAATAAGTGCCTTGCTTCCCCTACTATCACTGGGAAAGGACACCGCAAGATTGAACCCAAAGCTAAGCACTTATCCCATTGCAAGAAAGATCAATCTAGTAGGCCAAACCAAACTGATCATTCGAGGAGACTTGCAAAGATAACCAATCATACATAAAAGAATTCAGAGAAGATTCAAATATTGCTCATAGATAATCTTTATCATAAACCCACAATTCATCGACCTCAACAAACACATCGCAAAAAGAAGATTAAATCGAATAGATCTCCACAAGAGAGGGGGAGAACATTGTATTGAGACCCAAAAAGAGAGAAGAAGCCATCTAGCTAATAACTTTGGATCCGAAGGTCTAAGGTAAACTACTCACACTTCATCGGAGAGGCTATGGTGTTGATGTAGAAGCCATCCGTGATGGATGCC
The DNA here is from genome assembly GCF_018294505.1 of Triticum aestivum. NCBI lineage: Eukaryota > Viridiplantae > Streptophyta > Magnoliopsida > Poales > Poaceae > Triticum > Triticum aestivum. The sequence continues at coordinate 20,060,025 of NC_057806.1, forward strand.
CCCTCCGGCGGAGCTCCGGAACAGGCCCCAAGATGGGATCTCGTGGATACAGAAAGTTACGGCGGTGGAATTAGGGTTTTGGCTCCGTCTCTGATCGTTTGGGGGTACGTAGGTATATATAGGAGGAAGGAGTACGTCGTTGGAGCAACAGGGGGCCCACGAGGGTGGAGGGCACGCCTGGGGGGGGGGGGGGGTAGGCGCGCCCCCTACCTCGTGGCCTCCCTGTTGGTTGCTTGACGTTGGGTCCAAGTCTCCTGGGTCTTGTTCGTTCCAAAAATCACGTTCCTGAAGGTTTCATTCCGTTTGGACTTTGTTTGATATTCCTTTTCTTCGAAACGCTAAAATAGGCAAAAAAACAAAAATTCTGGGCTGGGCCTCCGGTTAATAGGTTAGTCCCAAAAATAATATAAACGTGGATAATAAAGCCCAATAATGTCCAAAACAGTAGATAATATAGCATGGAGCAATCAAAAATTATAGATACGTTGGAGACGTATCAAGCATCCCCAAGCTTAATTCCTGCTCGTCCTCAATGATTTTCAAATTCACAAACTTTAAGCACCTCAATGATTTTCACGAGAGAAGATAATACGACTTCTTAAAAATATATGAAATATGAGTCGGAAGTTTTAAAAGAATTAAATTCAAAGTCCTTTTGAAATTATTTTCAATTTGGAGTTATTTGGATTTTATTCAAATTATTTTTCTCCAAAATAAAAATATATGGAAAATAGGGTAACACGATTCCCTACATCAGAAAATTGGAGAGAAATAAATTTGAATTAATTTTGGTATTTTTTAAAATGATTTTTACTGGATTTTACTAGAGCAGTAGCACTCTTTGCTTTATTTGAATTTGGGTGGATTTTATTTGACTCTAGAAAAATGTTCAGCTTGTAGGAAATCTTTTTTTGAAAATTTTGATATATTATATGCCTATATAATATATTTACTTGTTTTGTCTTTATTATTTTTGTTTGTCTAGAAAATCATTATTAAAAAGAAAAAATTTCTCCCCGTCGGCGACTGGGCCGGCCCAGCCAGCCAGGCCCAGCCCATCCGCTGCACCGCGCGCGCCCCCGACCGGGCATCGGTCTCCGCCCGCCGTACACCATCGCTGCCGCCACCGTGCTCTGCACGAACTCCCGCCGCCGCCTCTGCTTACCCCTCCTCCACGCCTCCTAATGCTCCCCTCCTCTAATTTAAATAGCGCGGCCCCGGACCCCTCCTCTCTGCTCACGCCGCCTCGCCTCCGCATCTCGCGCCGCTGCCGCACAGCGCCGTCGTCGCCGCTGCACACCACCATGGCCGCCACCGCCGCTTTGCCCCTCCGCTGCTCGCGCCACCACCGCTGCCAGATCCACCGCGCCGCGCCGCGCTGCAGACCTCGCCGCCCGCAGCCACCGTCGCCGCCCACAGTCATCGCGCGGAGCCGCCGCCCGCCTCGCCATTGACCGCCGCCGGCCGAACCCCGTTTAACCGGTAAAGAACCGCCCGGCCCGGTTTATTGTTTTAGTTCGGTTTTTTCCGATTCTTTTCGGTTAGTTAGGTTTAGATGGGTTTTTCTTTTTAGTTAGATTTATTTAATGGACGTTCATTAGTTAGGGTTTTGTAGTGAGTTTTTCTTTTTAGTTAGATTTATTTAATGGGCGTTCATTAGTTAGGGTTTTGTAGTGAACGAGTTCATTCGATTAGCGTTCGGTAGCGAATGTTCGTTCGGTAGAGTTTTTCTTTTTCTTTTTAATTTAGGCCAAGGGCCTATCTGTGAGTATTTTTATTTACAGTTTAGCCCCTACTTTTCAAAATAGCACTACTTCTCGCTCGTTTATCCAAATCCAGCGAAACCAACGCCCACTTCTTCGTTATGATCTCATCTATCTAGATAATCAACTTAATCATGCTTTTGAAAATTTAAAATTTGATATTCAAACAGATTTGTATCCAAACTTTGTTTGATCATAACTTGAGTTTTATAACTCCGATTCAATTGATTCTTTTTGCAAATCGAAGCGCTTGACCTAAACTTTCTGATAAGGCCAAATTCACATAATTTTGGTACTGTTAGAAATTGTTTTATGTTGCAAGAGTTATTTGCTTGGTTTTGATGTTTTCCAAATTGTTCTTCGTTCTTTCCGACCTTTTGAGTGATTGCTTATGTGTGGTTACTATTGTTTGATTACGATAGATTGACCGGAGTGTGACGAGTAGAACTATCAAGAGTTTTGAGTGCGAATGATCTTCATCAACAGTACAGGTAAGTTCACACTTTGATCATACCCCTTTACTACCCAGTTTTATTGCATTAGATCAATCCTCAAACAATTGCATGGTTAGGATCTGAATAAATTGTGGGTTTTGGGAAGTAGATGAGGTAGTACCTATTCACCTGTTTATTATGAAACCTTTGGGAGTTACTTCTATGTTGCTTATATTGCTGTGCTATGCTCATAGACGCGGTTTGGGTTTGAGTGTAATTCTCCTGTGGACTGCCACCCAGGCTCAAAGGGATCATAAGATTATTCATGCTAGAAACTTCCGTGTGCAGCCACATGCCATTATGGGCTCTGGCATAGTTGAGTAAGTTGTGGGAAACCTTTCCATGATGGGCTAGCAGATGTAGGGGATTGTAGGTGTACATGCCTATCTATCGGTTAAGGGGACCTCTTCCGAAAGACTGTGTCTCGGTCATCCGTTTCTCAAACATTATGTAGTGCGAGAAATCCAATGGAGGAGATCAAGTCTTGTGGGGAAAAGTGCGCAAACCTCTGCAGAGTGTACAAACTAATCATGGTTAGCCGTGTCCCCGGTTATGGACATCTTGAGTATCAGGTTCTTGGATTATCCTAGTGCATCTCATCACTTCATAATTAATTTGTTGGGTTGTTAATGATTACTTTTAATTGGGATTGAGAGGGGGTTTACCTTCTCAATATTTTCAACCAACTTTGTAGTTAAATAAATTGTATTCCTTTGATATAGGGAAAATTGGCTTTTTGCAAAAACTTTATAACCATAGAGCCTTTCCACTAGCTAAATATGCATTTAGTGATAGCCTTTATTCATCATTATCCTATGGTGTGAATTTGCCAGTACATTCAATGTACCGACCCTTTGTGGCTGCAACGTCTCATGTTGTAGGATTTTCTTACAACGAGTAAGTGATACGTTAGGGTTACGATTTCTACACTCAACTTTGCCGTTGGTGTTGATGGGAATCCGCAACCTTGTTACTTCCGCTATTTGGATTGAGGTAATAATATTCTACATTACTTTATACATGTGATTTACCTCTGTTATAAATCCTCGAGTACTGTGTGTGTCAGCATACCAATCCAGGGATGACACTTAAGCACAGAGACTTGACCGTCTGAGGTCGGGTCGCTACAAGATGGTACCAGAGCACATGTTGATTGTAGGACGTGACCCCTAGAAACTGGCAAGCCCATAGGAAATATTTTTCTCTACAACCTTATTTTCAAAAGAATCTTTTACCTCTCTTCTCTTCTGAGCTTATTCAAATATTCCCTATAAGTGAGACCATACCCCTTTTCCCTTTTGACCACACGAAGATTCGACGGATGAGACCACTTCAATAAGTACAAGATATCGGACAACTAAGACCACTTTGGAATGAAGAGGATTTTACCATGCATTATAGTAATGGAAACTACAACGGTTGAAGACTCCGAAGACTAGAAGAATTTGGAGGCTATGAAGAATTTCCAGATTTAGTATGACCTAGGAAGGCACCCCTTATGGAACTTGGCAGACTATGGAAGCTGTCACTACCCGAGATCAAGGTGTATCGGAGAAAGACCGGAGCATGGAGCATTAGAACTCAAAGTTTTGTCAAGAAACACTAAGGCAGGAGATATCAACTATGGAAGGATAGCTCATGGAAATGGCAAGAGCAGAAACACGACTATCCATGATTTTAACGCCCGCTTATGCTATTGCCGCCGTGCTAAGTTAAGCATGCATTTCTTTGGAAGGATTGGATGACAAGAAGGCTGATGGAGCACCTATCAACAAGAAGAAGTTTTAATCTTAGCTGGTGTATCACCAGGATCTGGAGTGTTACCTCAAGAAGTTAAGATGGACCTACAGGAAGTAGTATTTGATAAGGAAGTATTTTGCGAAGAACTCAGGACCCCAGAAGCTAGAAGTAGCCAAGCGAGAGGAGCAGAACCTCGAGAATACCGGAGATTTGTCAGGAACTGAAGGACAGTAGGACCATGGCCCAATGCCAAGGATGTTGAAACCCAGAAGTTTGGAACACAACTCCAGAAATATTGAAGGACGCCACGAGAGACTTCGCATCAATAGAGATGATCTGGCAAAAGAACCTGAGAAAGGCAAGTATGATCGGAAGAAGCCATTGGAGGCATGAACAAGACTTGAAGAGTTTGGTGACGTTGAAGATTTATTGAACTTTAGAAGACCAAACCCCTATTATAGACTTACGTTAGATGCGACGTTTGTGAGCTGTCATTTGTTTGATTTTTTTTCCCGACAGCCACAAAATAAAATCTGTCTTTTCAAAACTATTGTTTGTACTGTGTGTATCTCTCCTTCCCTATCTCTCTTATCTCACCCCAAAAGCCTTGGATCCCAAAAGATGACGAATGGAGATGGATGAGTATTTCCGAGATTCATGACACAACCGGAGGTAGCACACTGGATACGGAACACGGAGGATCGCATGATGGAGCACGGTATCGAAGGAGAGTATATGGTTCCATACACCCTACGAAAGATCACACAAGGTGCTGCAAAATGGCAAGAGATACATCAAGCCATATGCTACCTCTTGAGCACTGCGTTGGATTTCCTTGAAGAGGAAAGGATGATGCAGCAAAGTAGCGTAAGTATTTCCCTCAGTTTTTGAGAACCAACGTACCAATCCAGTAGGAGGCTACACGTGAGTCCCTCGTACCTGCACAAAACAAATAACTCCTCGCAACCAACGCGTTAAGGGGTTGTCAATCCCTTCACGGTCACTTACGAGAGTGAGATCTGATAGATATGATAGAATAATATTTTTGGTATTTTTGTGATAAAGATTCAAAGTAAAATAAAAGCAAAGTAAAAAGAAAAGGAAATAACTAAGTATTGGAAGATTAATATGATGAAGATAGACCCGGGGGCCATAGGTTTCACTAGTGGCTTCTCTCAAGAGCATAAGTATTTTACGGTGGGTGAACGAATTACTGTTGAGCAATTGACAGAATTGAGCATAGTTATGAGAATATCTAGGTATGATCATGTGTATAGGCATCACATCCGAGACAAGTAGACCGACTCCTGCCTGCATGTACTACTATTACTCCACTCATCGACCGCTATCCAGCATGCATCTAGAGTATTAAGTTCATGAAAACAGAGTAATGCCTTAAGCAAGATGACATGATGTAGAGGGATAAATTCATGCAATATGATAAAAACCCCATCTTTTTATCCTCGATGGCAACAATACAATACTCGCCTTGCTGCCCCTACTGTCACTGGGAAAGGACACTGCAAGATTGAACCCAAAGCTAAGCACTTCTCCCATTGCAAGAAAGATCAATCTAGTAGGCCAAACAAAACTGATAATTCAAAAAGACTTGCAAAGATAACCAATCATACATAAAAGAATTCAGAGAAGATTCAAATATTGTTCATACATAATCTTGATCATAAACCCACAATTCATCGGTCTCAAAAAACACACCGCAAAAAGAAGATTACATCGAATAGATCTCCACAAGAGAGGGGGAGAACATTGTATTGAGACCCAAAAAGAGAGAAGAAGCCATCTAGCTAATAACTATGGACCCGAAGGTCTGAGGTAAACTACTCACACTTCATCGGAGAGGCTATGGTGTTGATGTAGAAGCCCTCCATGATGGATGCCCCCTCCGGTGGAGCTCCGGAATAGGCCCCAAGATTGGATCTCGTGGATACAGAAAGTTACAACGGTGGAATTAGGGTTTTGGCTCCGTCTCTGATCGTTTGGGGGTACGTAGGTATATATAGGAGGAAGGACTACGTCGGTGGAGCAACAGGGGGCTCACGAGGGTGGAGGGCGCGCCTGGGGGGGGGGGGGGTAGGCGCGCCCCTACCTCGTGGCTTGCCTTTTGGTTGCTTGACGTAGGGTCCAAGTCTCCTGGGTCTTGTTCGTTCCAAAAATCACGTTCCTGAAGGTTTCATTCCATTTGGACTCCGTTTGATATTCCTTTTCTTCGAAACCCTAAAATAGGCAAAAAACAATTGTGGCCTGGGCCTCTGGTTAATAGGTTAGTCCCAAAAAATATAGATGTGGATAATAAAGCCCAATAATGTCCAAAATAGTAGATAATATAGCATGGAGCAATAAAAAATTATAGATACATTGGAGACGTATCAAGCATCCCCAAGCTTAATTCCTGCTCGTCCTCGAGTAGGTAAATGATAAAAAGATAATTTTTGATGTGAACTGCTACTTGGCATAATTTTAATGTAATTCTTCTTAATTGTGGTATGAATATTCAGATCCTAAAGATCCAAGATAAAAGTTTAATATTGACATAAAAATAATAATACTTCAAGCATACTAACAAAGCAATCATGTCTTCTCAAAATAACATGGCCAAATAAAGTTATCCCTACAAAATCATATAGTCTGGCTATGCTCTATCTTCACCACACAAAGTATTTAAATCATGCACAACCCCGATGACAAGCCAAGCAATTGTTTCATACTTTTGACATTCTCAAACTTTTTCAATCTTCATGCAATACATGAGCGTGAGCCATGGATATAGCAGTATATGTGGAATAGAATGGTGGTTGTGGAGAAGACAAAAAAGGGAGAAGATAGTCTCACATCAACTAGGCATATCAACGGGCTATGGAGATGCCCATCAATAGATATCAATGTGAGTGAGTAGGGATTGCCATGCAACGGATGCACTAGAGCTATAAGTATATGAAAGCTCAACAAAAGAAACTGTGTGAGTGGGCATCCAACTTGCTTGCTCATGAAGACCTAGGGCATTTTGAGGAAGCCCATCATTGGAATATACAAGCCAAGTTCTATAATGAAAAATTCCCACTAGTATATGAAAGTGACGAAATGAGAGACTCTCTATCATGAATATCATGGTGCTACTTTGAAGCACAAGTGTGGTAAAGGATAGTAGCATTGTCCCTTCTCTCTTTTTCTCTCATTTTTTTATTTGGGCCTTTTCTCTTTTTTATGGCCTCTTTTCTTTCCCTTTTTTTCGTCCGGAGTCTCATCCCGACTTGTGGGGGAATCATAGTCTCCATCATCCTTTCCTCACTGGGACAATGCTCTAATAATGATGATCATCACACTTTTATTTTCTTACAACTCAACAATTACAACTTGATACTTAGAACAAAATATAACTCTATATGAATGCCTCCGGCAGTGTACCAGGATATGCAATGAATCAAGAGTGACATGCATGAAAGAATTTTGTAATGATGATAGCAATAGCAGCGGAAAAGTCAATAAGCGAAGAACAATATATGGAAAGCTCGTAGGAAATGGATTGGTGATGGAGAATTATGCTGGATGCGGTTCATCATGTAACAATCATAACCTAGGGTGACACAGAACTAGCTCCAGTTCATCAATGTAATGTAGGCATGTATTCCGGATATAGTCATACATGCTTATGGAAAAGAACTTGCATGACATCTTTTGTCCTACCCTCCCATGGCAGCGGGGTCCTATTGGAAACTAAGGGATATTAAGGCCTCCTTTTAATAGAGTACCGGAACAAAGGATTAGCACATAGTGAATACATGAACTCCTCAAACTATGGTCATCACCGGTAAGTATCCCGATTATTGTCACTTCGGGGTTAACGGATCATAACACATAATAGGTGACTATAGACTTGCAAGATAGGATCAAGAACTCTCATATATTGATGAAAACATAAAAGGTTCAGATCTGAAATCATGGCACTCGGGCCCTAGTGACAAGCATTAAGCATAGCAAAGTCATAGCAACATCAATCTCAGAACATAGTGGATACTAGGGATCAAACCCTAACAAAACTAACTCGATTACATGATAGATCCCATCCAACCCATCACCGTCCAGCAAGCCTACGATGGAATTACTCACGCACGGCGGTGAGCATCATGAAATTGGTGATGGAGGATGGTTGATGATGACGATGGCGACGGATTCCCCTCTCTGGAGCCCCGAACGGACTCTAGATCAGCCCTCCCGAGAGGTTTTAGGGCTTGGCGGCGGCTCCGTATCGTAAAATGCGATGAATTCTTATCTTTGATTTTTTTCTCCCCGAAACCAAATATATAGAGTTCGAGTTGAGGTCGGAGGAGCTCCAGGGGGCCCACGAGGTAGGGGGGCATGATACGTCTCCAATGTAACTATAATTTTTGATTGCTCCATGCTATATTATCTACTTTTTTGGACATGATTGGGCTTTATTATCCACTTTTATATTATTTTTGGGACTAACCTATTAACCGGAGGCCCAACCCAGAATTGCTGTTTTTGCCTGTTTTAGGGTTTCGAAGAAAAGGAATATCAAACCGAGTCCAAACGAAATGAAACCTTCGGGAACGTGATTTTCTCAATGAACAAGACCCGCGAGACTTGGACCCTATGTCAAGAAATAAAAGAGGAGGCCGCGAGGTAGGGGGGCGCGCCTACTCCCCCAGGCGCGCCCTCCACCCTCGTTGGCCCCCTGTTGCTCCACCGACGTACTCCTTCCTCCTATATAAACCTACGTACCCCCAAACGATTAGATACAGAGCCAAAACCCTAATTCCACCACCGCAACTTTCTGTATCCACAAGATCCCATCTTGGGGCCTGTTTCGGAGCTCCGCCAAAGGGGGCATCGATCACGGAGGGCTTCTACATCAACACCATAGCCCCTCCGATGAAGTGTGAGTAGTTTACCTCAGACCTACGAGTCAATAGTTAGTAGCTAGATGGCTTCTTCTCTCTTTTTGGATCTCAATACAATGTTCTCCCCCTCTCTCATGAAGAACTATTCGATGTAATCTTCTTTTTGCGGTGTGTTTGTTGAGACCGATGAATTGTGGGTTTACGATCAAGTCTATCTATGAATAATATTTGAATCTTCTCTGAATTCTTTTATGTATGATTGGTTATCTTTTCAAGTATCTTCGAATTATCAGTTTGGTTTGGCCTACTAGATTGATCTTTCTTGCAATGGGAGAAGTGCTTAGCTTCGGGTTCAATCTTGCGGTGTCCTTTCCCAGTGACAGTAGGGGCAGCAAGGCACGTATTGTATTGTTGCCATCGAGGATAAGAAGATGGGGTTTTCTTCATATTGCATGAGTCTATCCCTCTACATCATGTCATCTTGCTTAAGGCTTTACTTTGTTTTTTTACTTAATACTCTAGATGCATGCTGGATAGCGGTCGATGAGTGGAGTAATAGTAGTAGATACAGGCAGGAGTCGGTCTACTTGTCTCGGACGTGATGCCTATATACATGATCATACCTAGATATTCTCATAACTATGCTCAATTCTGTCAATTGCTCAACAGTAATTTGTTCACCCACCGTAGAATACTTATGCTCTCGAGAGAAGCCACTAGTGAAACCTATGGCCCCCGGGTCTATCTTTATCATATTGATCTCCTACTACTTAGTTATTTCCTTTGCTATTTACTTTGCCTTTATTTTACTTTGCATCTTTATCATAAAATACCAAAAATATTATCTTATCATATATATCAGATCTCACTCTCTATGTGGCCTTATAGGGATTGACAACCCCTATTTGTGTTGGTTGCGAGGATTTATTTGTTTTGAGCAGGTACGAGGGACTCCCGCGTAGCCTCCTACTGGATTGATACCTTGGTTCTCAAAAACTGAGGGAAATACTTACGCTACTTTGCTGCATCATCCCTTCCTCTTCGGGGAAAACCAACGCAGTGCTCAAGATGTAGCAAGAAGGATTTCTGGCGCCGTTGCCGGGGAGGTCTACGCAAAAGTCAACATACCAGGTACCCATCACATACCCTTATCTCCCGCATTACATTATTTGCCATTTGCCTCTCATTTTCCTCTCCCCCACTTCACCCTTGTCGTTTTATTCGCCCTCTCTCTCTATCCTCCCTCTCTTTCTCTATTTGCCTCTTTTTGCCCGCTTGCTTTCTGTTTGCTTGTGTGTTAGTTTGCTTGCTTGTCACGATAGCTCAAGATAATACGAAATTGTGTGACTTCACCAATACCAACAACAATGATTTTATTAGCACTCCGATTGCTCCTCTTACCGATGCTGAATCTTGTGAAATTAATACTGCTTTGCTGAATCTTGTCATGAAAGATCCATTTTCCGGCCTTCCTAGTGAAGATGCCGCTACCCATCTAAATAGCTTCGTTGATTTGTGTGACATGCAAAAGAATAAAGATGTGGATAATGATATTGTTAAATTTAAGCTATTTCCTTTTTCGCTTAGAGATCATGCTAAAGCTTGGTTTTCGTCTTTGCCTAAAAATAGTATTGATTCATGGAACAAGTGCAAAGATGCTTTTATCTCTAAGTATTTTCCTTCCGCTAAGATCATCTCTCTTAGAAACGATATTATGAATTTTAAGCAACTTGATCATGAACATGTTGCACAAGCTTGGGAGATAATGAAACTAATGATACATAATTGCCCTACTCATGGTTTAAATTTGTGGATGATTATTCAAAAATTTTATGCTGGATTGAATTTTGCTTCTAGAAATCTTTTAGATTCGGCCGCGGGAGGCACTTTTATGGAAATCACTTTAGGAGAAGCTACTAAACTCCTAGATAATATTATGGTTAATTATTCTCAATGGCATATTGAAAGATATACTAATAAAAAGGTGCATGCGATAGAAGAAATTAATGTTTTGAGTGGAAAGATGGATGAACTTATGAAATTATTTGCTAATAAGAGTGTTTCTTCTGATCCTAATGATATGCCCTTGTCTACTTTGATTGAGAATAATAATGAATCTATGGATGTGAATTTTTTTTGGTAGGAACAATTTTGGTAACAACGCGTATACATGAAATTTCAACTCTAGGCCTTATCCTAGTAATTCCTCTAATAATTATGGTAATTCCTACAACAATTCTTATGGAAATTATAATAAGATGCCCTCTGATTTTTAATCTAATATTAAAGAATTTATTACTTCGCAAAAGAATTTTAATGCTATGATTGAAGAAAAATTGCTTAAGATTGATGATTTGGCTAGGAACGTTGATAGAATTTCGCTTGATGTTGATTCTTCGAAACTTAGATCTATTCCACCTAAGCATGATATCAATGAGTCTCTCAAAGCCATGAGAATTTCCATTGATGAGTGCAAAGAAAGAACCGCTAGGATGCGTGCTAAGAAAGATGCCTTTATAAGAGCATGTTCTTCTAGTTCCTATGAAAATAAAGATGAAGATCTAAAAGTTATTGATGTGTCCCCTATTAAATCTTTGTTTTGCAATATGAATCTTGATAATGATGGGACTGAATATGATCCACATTTACCTAGAAGGCGTTCCAAGAATTCGGAATTTGTTGATCTTGATGCTAAATTTGATAAAAGTGGTATTGAAGAAATTGAAACCCTAGATGTTGCTAAACCCACTATTATGGATTTCAAGGAATTTAACTATGAAAATTGCTCTTTGATTGATTGTATTTCCTTGTTGCAATCTGTGCTAAATTAAACTCACGCTTATAGTCAAAATAAAGCGTTTACTAAACATATCGTTGATGCCTTGATGCAATCTTATGAAGAAAAACTTGAATTGGAAGTTTCTATCCCTAGAAAACTTTATGATGAGTGGGAACCAACTATTAAAATTAAAATTAAAGATCATGAATGCTATGCTTTATGTGATTTGGGTGCTAGTGTTTTCACGATTCCAAAGACCTTTTGTGATTTGTTAGGTTTCCGTGATTTTGATGATTGCTCTCTAAACTTGCACCTTGCGGATTCCACTATTAAGAAACCTATGGGAAGAATTAATGATGTTCTTATTGTTGCAAATAGGAATTATGTGCCCGTAGATTTTATTGTTCTTGACATAGATTGCAATCCTTCATGTCCTATTATTCTTGGTAGACCCTTCCTTAGAACGATTGGTCCAATTATTGATATGAAGGAAGGAAATATTAGATTCCAATTTCCATTAAGGAAAGGCATGGAACACTTTACTAGAAATAAAATTAAATTACCTTATGAATCTATTATGAGAGCCACTTATGGATTGCCCACCAAATATGGCAATACCTAGATCTATTCTTGCTTGTTATGCCTAGCTAGGGGCGTTAAACGATAGCGCTTGTTGGGAGGCAACCCAATTTTATTTTTATTCCTTGCTTTTTTTCTCCTGTTTAGTAATAAATAATTTATCTAGCCTCTGTTTTGGTTGTGTTTTTTGTGCTTAATTAGTGTTTGTGCCAAGTAGAACCGTTGGGAAGACTTGGGGAAAGTCTTGTTGAACTTGCTGTAAAAACAGAAACTTTAGCGCTCACGAGAACTGCTGTAATTTTTATTTGGAAAGTGATATTTAGTTAATTATTTTTGCAGATGATTAATATATAAATTCCTCACGTCCATCAATTTATTTTAGAATTTTTGGGGTTCCAGATCTTGCGCTAGCTACAGATTACTACAGACTGTTCTGTTTTTGACAGATTCTGTTTTTCGTGTGTTGTTTGCTTATTTTGATGAATCTCTGGCTAGTAAAATAGTTTATAAACCATAGAGAAGTTGGAATACAGTAGGTATCACACCAATATAAATAAATAATGATTTCATTATAGTACCTTGAAGTGGTCTTTTATTTTCTTTCGCTAACGGAGCTCCCGAGATTTTCTACTTTAAGTTTTGTGTTGTGAAGTTCTCAAGTTTTGGGTAAAGATTTGATGGATTATGGAACAAGGAGTGGCAAGAGCCTAATCTTGGGGATGCCCATGGCACCCCCAATATAATCTAAGGACACCTAAAATCCAAAGCTTGGGGATGCCCCGGAAGGCATCCCCTCTTTCTTCTACTTCTATCGGTAACTTTACTTGGAGCTATATTTTTATTCACCACATGATATGTGTTTTGCTTGGAGCGTCTTGTATTATTTGAGTCTTTTATTTTTAGTTTACCACAATCATCCTTGCTGTACACACTTTTTGAGAGAGCCATACATGATTTGGAATTTGTTAGAATACTCTATGTGTTTCGCTTATATCTTTTGAGTTATATAGTTTTGCTCTAGTACTTCACTTATATCTTTTAGAGCACGGTGTTGGATTTGTTTTATAGAAACTATTGATGTCTCATGCTTCACTTAGATTATTTTGAGAGTCTTAATAGCATGGTAATTTGCTTAAAATCCTAATATGCTAGGTATTCAAAGTTAGTATAATTTTCTTATGAGTGTTTTGAATACTAAGAGAAGTTTGATGCTTGATGATTGTTTTGAGATATGGAGGTAATAATAACAAAGTCGTGCTAGTTGAGTACTTGTGAAATTGAGAAATACTTGTGTTGAAGTTTGCAAGTCCCGTAGCATGCACGTATGGTAAACGTTATGCAAAAAATTTGAAACATGAGGTGTTATTTGATTGTCTTCCTTATGAGTGGCGGTCGGGGACGAGCAATGGTCTTTTCCTACCAATCTACCCCCCTAGGAGCATGCGCGTAGTACCGAGGTTTTTGATGACTTGTAGATTTTTTCAATAAGTATGTGAGTTCTTTATGACTAATGTTGAGTCCATGGATTATACACACTCCCACCCTTCCATCCTTGCTAGGCTCTTCGGTACCGTGCATTGCCTTTTCTCACATTGAGAGTTGGTGCAAACTTCGCCGGTGCATCCAAACCCCGTGATATGATACGCTCTTTCACACATAAATCTCCTTATATATTCCTCAAAACAGCCACCATACCTACCTATTATGGCATTTCCATAGCCATTCCGAGATATATTTCCATGCAACTTTTCATCATTCTGTTCATCACGACACATTCATTATTGTCATATTGCTTAGCATGATTATGTAGTTGACATAGTATTTGTGGCAAAGCCACCGTTCATAATTCTTTCATACATGTCACTCTTGGTCCATTGCATATCCCGGTACATCGCCGGAGGCATTCATATAGTCATCTTTTATTCGAGTATCGAGTTGTAATCATTGAGTTGTAAATAAATAGAAGTATGATGATCATCATTTTCTAGAGCATTGTACCAAGTGAGGAATTATAAAAAAAATAAAGGCCATAAAAAAGAGAAAGGCCAAAAAAAGAGAAAGGCCATACAAAAGAGAAAGGCCATAAAAAAAGAGAAGGCCCAAAGAAAAAAAAGAAAAATGAGAGAAAAAGAGAGAAGGGACAATTTTACTATCATTTGCCACACTTGTGCTTCAAAGTAGCACCATAATGTTCATGATAGAGAGTCTCTTGTTTTGTCACTTTCATATACTAGTGGGAATTTTTAATTATAGAACTTGGCTTGTATATTCCAACAATGGGCCTCCTCAAGTGCCGTAGGTCTTCGTGAGCAAGCAAGTTGGATGCACACCCACTAGTTTCTTTTGTTGAGCTTTCGTACATTTATAGCTCTAGTGCATCCGTTGCATGGCAATCCCTACTCCTTGCATTAACATCAATCGGTGGGCATCTCCATAGCCCATTGATTAGCCTCGTTGATATGAGACTTTCTCCTTTTTTGTCTTCTCCACATAACCCCCTCATTATATTCTATTCCACCCATAGTGCTATGTCCATGGCTCGCGCTCATATATTGCGTGAAAGTTTATAGGTTTGAGATTACTAAAGTATGAAACAATTTCTTGGCTTGTCATCGGGGTTGTGCATGATGAGAGCATTCTTGTGTGACGAAAATGAAACATGACTAAACTATATGATTTTGTAGGGATGAACTTTCTTTGGCCATTTTATTTTGAGAAGACATAATTGCTTAGTTAGTATGCTTGAAGTACAATTATTTTTATGTCAATATGAACTTTTGTATTGAATCTTTCGGATCTGAATATTCATACCACAATTAAGAATAATTACATTAAAATTATGCCAAGTAGCACCCTGCATCAAAAATTCTATTTTTATCATTTACCTACTCGAGGATGAGCAGGAATTAAGCTTGGGGATGCTTGATACATCTCCAACATATCTATAATTTTGATTGCTCCATGCTATATTATCTACTGTTTTGGACATTATTGGGATTTATTATCCACTTTTATATTATTATTGGGACTAACCTATTAACCGGAGGCCCAACCCAGAATTGCTGTTTTTTGCCTATTTTAGGGTTTCGAAGAAAAGGAATATCAAACAGAGTCCAAACGGAATGAAACCTTCGGGACCATGATTTTCTCAACGAATAAGACCCGGGAGACTTGCACCCTACGTTGATACGCCCATTTTGCATAACGCTTTTATATCGATATTTATTGCATTATGGACTGTTATTTCACTTTATGTCACAATACTTATGGCTATTCTCTCTTATTTTACAAGGTTTACATAAGGAGGGAGAATGCCGGCAGCTGGAATTCTGGGATGGAAAAGGAGCAAATATTAGAGAACTATTCTGCGCAACTCCAAAAGTCCTGAAACTCCACGGAACATCTTAAAATAAATAAAGAAAAATCCTCGCCAAAGATGAAGGCCAGGGGCCCCACACCCTACTCACGTGGGTGGGGGGCATGCCCCCCTAGGGCGCGCCCCCCTACCTCATGGCCCCCCTGGTGGCTCTTCGACGTCCATCTTCTCCTATATGAAGTCTTTCGATGAGAAAAGAATCAGAAGGAACTTTTCGGGACGAGACTACGCCGCCACGAGGCGGAACCTTGGCGGAACCAATCTAGAGCTCCGGCAGAGCTGTTCTGTCGGGGATACTTCCCTCCGGGGGGGGGGGGAATCATCACCATCGTCATCACCAACGCTCCTCTCATCAAGAGAGGGCAATCTCCATCAACATCTTCACCAGCACCATCTCATCTCCAAACCCTAGTTCATCTCTTGTATCCAATTCTTGTCTCAAAGTCCAGGATTGGTGCTAGTAGGTTGCTAGTAGTGTTGATTACTCCTTGTAGTTGATGCTAGTTGATTTATCTGGTGGAAGATCATATGTTCAGATCCTATATTCATATTATTACCCCTCTGATTATGAACATGAATATGCTTTGTGAGTAATTACGTTTGTTCCTGAGGACAAGGGAGAAGTCTTGCTATTAGTAGTTATGTGAATTTGGTATTCGTTTGATAAGATGTATGTTCTCTAGCCTCTAGTGGTGTTATGTGAACGTCGACTACATAACACTTCACCATTATTTGGGCCTAGAGGAAGGCATTGGGAAGTAATAAGTAGATGATGGGTTGCTAGAGTGACAGAAGCTTAAACCCTAGTTTATGCGTTGCGTCGTAAGGGGCTGATTTGGATCCATTTGTTTCATGCTATGGTTAGGTTTACCTTAATACTTTTGTTGTAGTTGCGGATGCTTGCAATAGAGGTTAATCATAAGTGGGACGCTTGTTCAAGTAAGAACAGCACCCAAGCACCGGTCCACCCACATATCAAATTATCAAAGTATCGAACGCGAATCATATGAATGTGATGAAAACTAGCTTGACGATATTCGCATGTGTCCTTGGGAGTGCTTTTCCTATTATAAGAGTTTGTTCCGGCTTGTCCTTTGCTACAAAAAGGATTGGGCCACCTTGCTGCACTTTATTTACTTTTGTTACTTGTTGCTCGTTACAATTTATCTTAGCACAAAACTATCTGTTACCACTTATTTCAGTACTTGCAAAGAATACCTTGCTAAAAACCGCTTATCATTTCCTTCTGCTCCTCATTGGGTTCGACACTCTTACTTATCGAAAGGAACACGATAGATCCCCTATACTTGTGGGTCATCAAGACTCTTTTCTGGCGCCATTGCCAGGGAGTGTAGCGCCTTTGGTAGGTGGAATTTGGTAAGGAAAAATTTATATAGTGTGCTGAAATTTACTGTCACTTGTTACTATGGAAAGTAATTCTCTGAGGGGCTTGTTCGGGGTATCTTCACCCCGTCTAGTAGAGCAAAGAGTTGCTCCTCAACCTACTGAACCTATTGAAAATGAAACTCCTTTTGAATTTCCTTCGGGTATGATGGAAAAACTTCTAGCTAACCCTTTTACAGGAGATGGAACAAAGCATCCTGATGAGCACTTAATATATGTGGATGAAGTTTGTGGATTATTTAAGCTTGTAGGTATACCCGATGATGTTGCTAAGAAGAAGGTCTTCCCTTTATCTTTGAAGGGAGACGCATTGATATGGTATAGGCTATGTGATGATATGAGATCATGGGACTATAAATGATTGAAGTTGGAATTTCATCAAAAGTATTACCCTATGCATCTTGTTCATCGTGATCACAATTATATATATAATTTCTGGCCTCGCGAAGGAGAAAGCATCGCTCAAGCTTGGGGGAGGCTTAAATCAATGTTATATTCATGCCCCAATCATGAGCTCTCAAGAGAAATGATTATTCAAAATTTATATGCTCGACTTTCTAAAAATAATCGCACCATGCTCGATACTTCTTGTGCCGGCTGTTTTATGATGAAGACTACTGAATTCAGATGGAATTTATTGGATAGAATTAAACGCAACTCTGAAGATTGGGACCTCGACGAAGGTAAGGAGTCAGGTATGACACCTAAGTTTGATTGTGTTAAATCTTGTATGGATACCGATATTTTCCGTAAGTTTAGCACTAAATATGGACTTGACTCTGAGATAGTAGCTTCTTTCTGTGAATCTTTTGCTACTTATGTTGATCTCCCTAAGGAGAAGTGGTTTAAATATCATCCTCTCATAGAAGTAAAAGTAGCTGCACCTATTAAAGCTGAAGAAAAGACTGTCACTTATAATGATCCTATTGTTCCTACTTCTTATGTTGAGAAACCACCTTTCCCTGTTAGAATAAAGGATCATGCTAAAGCTTCAACTGTTGTTCGTAAAAGCAATATTAGAACTTATACACCTCCTGAGCAAGTTAAAGTAGAACCTAATATTGCTATTGTTAAAGATCTCTTGTCTGATAATATTGATGGGCATGTTATTTAGTTCGAAGGTGAAACTGCTAGAATTGCTAAACCTTGTGCTAAAAATAAACATAGACCTGTGGTAGGCGTGCCTGTTATTTCTGTTAAAATAGGAGATTATTGTTATCATGGCTTATGTGATATGGGTGCTAGTGCTAGTGTTATACCGCATACTTTATACGAAGAAATTAAGAATGAAATTGCACCTGCTGAGTTAGAAGGTATTGATGTCACAATTAAACTTGCGAATAGAGATACTATTTCACCAATTGGAATTGTTAGAGATGTTGAAGTCTTGTGTGGGAAAACTAAATATCCTGATGATTTTCTTGTTCTTACTTCTCCGCAAGATAGCTTTTGTCCCATTATATTTGGTAGACCCTTCTTGAACACTGTTAATGCTAGGATAGATTGCACAAAGAATGTTGTTACTATTGGCTTGGATGATATGGTTCATGAGTTTAATTTCTCTAAATTTAGTAAACAACATCGTGAGGAAGAATTACCTAGTAAGGATGAAATTATTGGTCTTGGTTCTATTGCCGTACCTCCTAGTGATCCTTTAGAACACTATTTGCTAGACCATGAAAATGATATGTTCATGAATGAAAGAAGGGAAATAGATGAAGTATTCTTTAAATAGGAACCTATTCTGCAACACAACTTGCCTGTTGAAATTTTAGGGGATCCTCCTCCACCCAAGGGTGATCCCGTGTTTGAGCTTAAACTGTTGCCTGATAATCTTAAATATGCTTATCTTGATGAAAAGAAGATATATCCTGTTATTATTAGTGCTAACCTTTCAGAGCATGAAGAAGAAATATTATTGAAAATTCTGAAGAAGCATCGTGCTGCTATTGGATATACTCTTGATGATCATAAGGGCATTAGTCCCACTCTATGTCAACATAAAATAAATCTGGAAGCAGATGCCAAACCAGTTCATGCTCCTCAACGACGTCTGAATCCTAAAATGAAAGAAGTGGTAAGAAAAGAAATACTAAAGCTTCTGGAGGCAGGTATAATCTATCCCGTTGCTGATAGTGAGTGGGTAAGTCCCATCCATTGTGTCCCTAAGAAGGGAGGTATTACTGTTGTTCCTAATGATAAAGATGAATTGATTCCACAAAGAATTATCACAGGTTATAGGATGGTAAATGATTTCCGCAAATTAAATAAAGCTACTAAGAAAGATCATTACCCCTTACCTTTTATTGATCAAATGCTAGAAAGATTATGCAAACATACACACTATTGCTTTCTAGATGGTTATTCTGGTTTCTCTCAAATACCTGTGTCGGCAAGAGATCAATCAAAGACTACTTTTACATGCCCTTTTGGTACTTTTGCTTATAGACGTATGCCTTTTGGTTTATGTAATGCACCTGCTACCTTTCAAAGATGCATGCTGGCCATATTCTCTAACTTTTGTGAAAAGATTTGTGAGGTTTTCATGGACGACTTTTCCGTCTATGGTTCCTCTTTTGATGATTGCTTGAGCAATCTTGATCGAGTTTTGCAAAGATGTGAAGAAACTAATCTTGTCTTGAATTGGGAAAAGTGCCACTTTATGGTTAATGAAGGTATTGTTTTGGGGCACAAAGTTTCTGAAAGAGGCATTGAAGTTGATAAAGCCAAGGTTGATGCTATTGAAAAGATGCCATGTCCCAAGGACATCAAAGGTATAAGAAGTTTCCTTGGTCACGCTGGATTTTATAGGAGGTTCATTAAGGACTTCTCAAAAATTTCTCGGCCTCTGACTAATTTATTGCAAAAAGATATACCATTTGTCTTTGATGATGATTGTGTAGAAGCATTTGAAATACTTAAGAAAGCATTAGTCACTGCACCTGTTGTTCAGCCACCTGATTGGAATTTACCCTTTGAAATTATGTGTGATGCTAGTGATTATGCTGTAGGTGCTGTTCTAGGGCAAAGAGTTGATAAGAAATTAAATGTTATTCATTATGCTAGTAAGACTCTAGACAATGCTCAAAGAAATTATGCTACTACTGAAAAAGAACTTTTAGTAGTTGTATTTGCTTGTGGTAAGTTCAGATCTTATATTGTTAATTCTAAAGTAACTATTCAAACAGATCATGCTGCTATTAAATACCTTATGGAAAAGAAAGATGCTAAACCTAGACTTATTAGATGGGTTCTCTTGCTACAAGAATTTGATTTGCATATTGTTGATAGAAAGGGAGCTGAGAACCCCGTTGCAGACAACTTGTCTAGGTTAGAAAATATTCTTGATGACCCACTACCTATTAATCATACCTTTCCTGATGAACAATTAAATGTTATAAGTACTTCTCGTAGTACTCCATGGTATGCTGATTATGCTAATTATATTGTTGCTAAGTTTATACCACCTAGCTTCACATACCACCAAAAGAAAAAGTTTTTCTATGATTTAAGACATTACTTTTGGGATGACCCTCATCTTTATAAAGAAGGAGTATATGGTGTTATTAGACATTGTGTACCTGAGCTTGAACATGAACAAATCCTACGCAAGTGTCACTCCGAGGCTTATGGAGGACACCACGCTGGAGATAGAACTGCACATAAGGTATTGCAATTTGGTTTTTATTGGCCTACTCTCTTCAAGGATGCCTGTAAGTTTGTCTTGTCTTGTGATGAATGTCAAAGAATTGGTAATATTAGTAGACGTCAAGAAATGCCTATGAATTATTCACTTGTTATTAAACCGTTTGATGTTTGGGGCTTTGATTATATGGGACCTTTTCCTGCCTCTAATGGATACACACATATTTTAGTTGCTGTTGATTACGT
Organism: Triticum aestivum; assembly: GCF_018294505.1. NCBI lineage: Eukaryota > Viridiplantae > Streptophyta > Magnoliopsida > Poales > Poaceae > Triticum > Triticum aestivum. The sequence goes on from NC_057806.1 coordinate 20,080,931, forward strand.
TACTAAGATGAAGCATCATTACCTCAACTTGGGGACATGCACATGGAGTTCAAAAAGTCAAGTCTCCCTGATAGGGTAAAGAAACCCAAGTTCGAGTTTATCCCTTTTCGTCTCTTGCAGGAAAATAAGCAGGACCTATGCAAAAAGATATTAACCCTGAGTGGGAGATTGATGATCTAAGGGATCAAAATGCCGTCCTCAAGCGCAAATTAAGGGAGAAGCCTAAGCCGTCAACTAAGCCAACATCACCACCACCTTCTTCACCGACAAAGGAGATATAATCACATGGGTATGGGCCTCCCCTTGGAAACTGCCAAGCTTGGGGGAGGTGCCCCGGTATCGTATCACAATCACAACTCCTATCTTTACCATTTTTCTTAGTTCGATCCTATTAGTAGTATCTTGATATATTATAATAAAGTTTATGGCATGATCTAGTTTTGAGTTTGCTTTATGATCTCTCTTTGTAATCGAGTCCGTGAGCTATATATAATAAAGATTAGTGTTGAGTCAAGGGCTTGATTATTTTGCCATGATCTTGGGTGAATAAAAGAAAAGGTAAAAAGAATAAAAAGAAACAAAGAGTTCATATTGATCTTATTGAGAGTAATGACTTCACATAGAAAGAGTGTGATGATTAAAAGTTGTTGGGAGTTGGTAGACATAGCTTTGGTCATTGTTGCAATTAATAGGAAGTAATAAGGGAAGAGAGGTTTCATATATATATATATATATATATATTATCATTGACATCTTTTATGATTGGGAGCACTCATGAAAATATGACATGCTAAAGAGTTGATGTTGGACAAGGAAGACAACATAATGAGTTATGTATTTCTTATATCTGAGATAAAGTATGTTGTCATGGATCCTCTAACTTGTTGAGCTTGCCTTTCTCCCTCATGCTAGCCAAATTCTCAGCACCAAGTATAAATACTACTTGTGCTTCCAAATACCCATAAACCAGTTTTTCCATGAGAGTCCACCATATCTACCTATGGATTGAGTAAGATCCTTCAAGTAAGTTGTCATCGGTGGAAAGCAATAAAAATTGCTCTAAATATGTATGATTGATTGGTATGGGAGAAATAAGCTTTATACGATCTTGTGATGTGGAAGTAATAAAAGCGACGGACTGCATAATAAAGGTTCATATCACAAGGGGCAATATAAAGTGACATTCTTTCGCATTGAGATTTTATGCATCCAACCATAAAAGCGCATGGCAACCTTTGCTTCCCTCTGCGAAGGGCCTATGCAAGAGTCATGGTGATCTTCACCTCTTCTTTTTCATTTTATCCTTTGGCAAGCTCAGCATGTTGGAAAGAACATGATATATATATCTAATTGGATGTAGGGGAGCATGAACCATTATTGTTGACATTACCCTTGAGGTAAAAGGTTGTGGGGCAAAACTATAAGCCCCTATCTTTCTCTGTGTCTGATTAAAACTCCGTAACCACAAGTATTGCATGAGTGTTAGCAATTACGGAGGACTAAATGATAGTTGAGTATGTGGACTTGCTTTTTAGTTCTGACATAGACTCTTTCCGATGTTATGATAAATTGCAATTGCTTCAATGATTGAGATTATAGTTTGTCGGAGCCCAATAAGGTTTATGATTTATACTTTTGCATTGTGAATAGATCATCACATGAACATAAGTAATCATATGATAAAATCCATATATGTTGCTGTTATGAGAATAATCATGATGCCTTCATGTCCGTATTTTATTTTTATCGATGCCTCTACCTCTAAACATGAGGACATATTTATTGCTATCGGCTTGTCGCTTAAGGACAAGCGAGGTCTAAGCTTGGGGGAGTTGATACGCCCATTTTGCATCATGCTTTTATATCAATATTTATTGCATTATGGACTGTTATTTCACTTTATGTCACAATACTTATGGCTATTCTCTCTTATTTTACAAGGTTTACATAAGGAGGGAGAATGCCGACAGCTGGAATTCTGGGCTGGAAAAGGAGCAGATATTAGAGACCTATTCTGCGCAACTCCCAAAGTCCTGAAACTCCACGGAACATCTTAAAATAAATAAATAAAAATCCTCGCCAAAGATTAAGGCCAGGGGGCCCACACCCTACTCACAAGGGTGGGGGGCACGCCCCCCCTAGGGCGCGCCCCCTACCTCGTGGGCCCCCTGGTGGCTCTCCGACGCCCATATTCTACTATATGAAGTCTTTCAATGAGAAAAAAATCAGAAGGAACTTTTCGGGACGAGACTCCGCCGCCACGAGGCGGAACCTTGGCGGAACCAATCTAGAGCTCCGGCAGAGCTGTTCTGCCGAGAATACTTCCCTCCGGGAGGGGGAAATCATCACCATCGTCATCAGCAACGCTCCTATCATCGGGAGAGGGCAATCTCCATCAACATCTTCACCAGCACCATCTCATCTCCAAACCCTAGTTCATCTCTTGTATCCAATTCTTGTCTCAAAGTCCGGGATTGGTGCTAGTAGGTTGCTAGTAGTGTTGATTACTCCTTGTAGTTGATGCTAGTTGGTTTATTTGGTGGAAGATCATATGTTCAGATCCTATATGCATATTATTACCCCTCTGATTATGAACATGAATATGCTTTGTGAGTAATTACGTTTGTTCCTGAGGACAAGGGAGAAGTCTTGCTATTAGTAGTCATGTGAATTTGGTATTCGTTTGATAAGATGTATGTTGTCTAGCCTCTAGTGGTGTTATGTGAACGTCGACTACATAACACTTCACCATTATTTGGGCCTAGAGGAAGGCATTGGGAAGTAATAAGTAGATGATGGGTTGCTAGAGTGACAGAAGCTTAAACCCTAGTTTATGCGTTGCTTCGTAAGGGGCCGATTTGGATCCATACGTTTCATGCTATGGTTAGGTTTACCTTAATACTTTTGTTGTAGTTGCAGATGCTTGCAATAGAGGTTAATCATAAGTGGGACGCTTGTTCAAGTAAGAACAACACCCAAGCACCGGTCCACCCACATATCAAATTATCAAAGTATCAAACGTGAATCATATGAACGTGATGAAAACTAGCTTGATGATATTCCCATGTGTCCTCGGGAGCACTTTTCCTATTATAAGAGTTTGTTCCGGCTTGTCCTTTGCTAAAAAAAGGATTGGGCCACCTTGCTGCACTTTATTTACTTTTGTTACTTGTTGCTCGTTACAATTTATCTTATCACAAAACTATCTATTACCACTTATTTCAGTACTTGCAGAGAATACCTTGCTGAAAACCGCTTATCATTTCCTTCTGCTCCTCGTTGGGTTCGATACTCTTACTTATCGAAAGGACTACGATAGATCCCCTATACTTGTGGGTCATCATACGTGAAGAAAG